>NW_027223322.1:5606769-6021769 GCF_030449975.1 Polyergus mexicanus | reverse complement strand
GACTATTTTTAAACCGATAACTACGTTATCGCGTCGTTTCTCGCGTCGCTATTAAGAATTGCTCGGCGCAAACTCGGTAATTGTACGGCAAACTCGAAGCGAAAAGAAAGAAGCGTCGCTGAATGATGTAATGATTTACTGCGCGTTCACGGATGTTTGTTTGTTCTGAAATATTTTTTTATAACTATAGCTCTGCAGGTGAGGAGGAAATGTCACGCGTGTCGCGTCGGCGGGAATAACAATTTTGACATGCGCGAATTACGCAATAAGCGAAAGACGGACAACTGTTATTCTTGAGATATATGGTATGTCACGTCGACAGGATTTTCAGCTGAAAAAAAAAAAGAAGGCCACGTGGAGTTATTTTATTTTCGTTCACGCGCGAGAATAAATAGAAATGCTCATAATCGCGGAAGGTGAGGTAATATAAAATTATTAAATATTATAAAAAAAAATACCGTCGACGACGAGACAATTAATGAAATATTTAAGATTAATAATATCTTTGTTGTATAGATGTTTTTAGCGTATAAAATAAGATAATATATTTCCAAGCTGAGAAGTAGCGTGTCATTTGTAAAACCGTTATAATTTTTTTTTTTTTTTTTTTTTTTTTTAGTAACTGTAATATTAGAGATGCAAAAAGGCGATTTTGATTATACTTGTAAATTTATGGGACAAAAAAATTTTTTTTATATTTTTTTAATTTACTCTTACAGAATTTGAAGATCTTAAGGAGAATTTTTTTCTGATTAAGCTATTAAAATTCCAATTATTAAGATCATTTTATATCGATAACGATATCAATATCTATAAGATATAAAGTAACTTTCCTAATTCTATAGCTTTCTAATCCTTCATCAATTTATAGATTATTTCTTAAGGAAGATATTTCGATATACATGTGTCCCAAATTTAAATGGCAAAACTTCAAGAGCGTGTAGGGGACCGAAAAACTAAGACAAGAAGTTCTTTAGAGGTTTGCTCGTTTTTGCTCCATTTGAGAGAAAATCGCAAAAATTCAATCTCTCATTGTCAGTTGCTCTCTCGAGTCGATTGGCACCGAATAAACTTTCTGCTTCAAGATTCCTTACATATGTAAACACCCGATGTTATCCTTTACGGTGCCAATCGATTCAAGAGAGCGATTAAGAGACCGAATCATAGATGCAGTGCACCAAATATCACTAGAACAGCTGTCTAGCTGCAATTAATGAGGTCAGTGCTAGACGTAACGCTTGCATTGCTGCGAGAGGGCAACATTTTGAACAATATCTGCATTAAATAGACGATAACATAAGTAAAATGTAAATAAATAAGTAAAAAAACGAAAACTTGTTTTGTTTCTTTCTTTGTGATTTTCTCCAAAATGGAGCAAAAAACGAGCAAACCTCTAAAGGACTTTCTGTCTTAGCTTTTCGGTCCCCTACACGCTCCTAAAGTTTTGCCATTTAAATTGGGGACACCCTGTATAATTGAAGCGATTTTTCTCGTTTTCGACGTCTAAAATTCTTTCGAAAACCGCGCAACCGAAAAATCGGACTTTTTTGAAGAAGATCATAAAATTCCTTTAAGCTTCAGTACAACTATACATATGTGAAATTACCAGTTTCTACACACAATAGATAAGTGATTGGTAATTTAACAGTTATAATTATTTGGTGCCATAATGCGTGCGCGCTTTCGAAAATTAACGTCTAATACGGGATAATGTGCGATTAATCTGGAATATCAAAACGGTAATTACTCTCTCCGACTGTGCGCTCGTCATCCGTGATCTATACGAGGAACGCGAGTGTGACGTGTCGTACGATCATGTGACGAGCACGCGCGCGTGTCGTACAAATAATCGCCGGGATAATACAACGCTGGCGCAACAGTGTTTTATCGGGAATAATAAATTGCACGAGCCGAGTAATTACACGAACGAGAATGATAGATTATTTTGTTCCGGTTCGACGTGATAGTGAAAATAATTATCGTTTCTTGTAAACAATTTCTTATTTAATGCGGAATAAATTGAATAGAGAAAGAGAGAGAGAGAGAGAGAGAGAGAGAGGAGGGGATAACATGTTTTGCGTGATTGGAATTATCATTTGTTAATATTTGGATTGCTGCGTATGTGCGCGAATGACGTCTTCGATGCGTTTGAGAATCATGACGACGTTATTAAGTCGCTGACGACTTATCCCTCGCACTTGATCTCTCACTCGTACAATATTAGGTGTACAACTTTGCTTTCGCCGTTTTCCTATAGATGGCTTTAGCGGTAAGTAGTGGTCGAAATAAATAGATCGTAGACGTCATGCAATAAACTTGGGCATCTGTCAACATAACCCCATAGAAACATTAGTCGATTTGTGTCTGCGTCATAAAGTTATTCTCGATTGAAAATGTCACTTTACGAGCCAAATTCTCGTTATTTGCGGGAGGTTTTAATTTTCTGCTTCAATATGAAGAAATCTGCGGCTGAGGCTCATCGAATGCTCTCGAATACTTATGGTGAAGCCGCTATTAGTGAAAGAACGTGTCGTGAGTGGTTTCAACGCTTCAAGAACGGTGATTTTCACGTCGAAGACCGGCATAGCGGTGGAAGAGAGAAGGTTTTCGAGGATGCAGAATTGGAGGCATTACTTAATGAAGACTCGAGTCAAAGTCAAAAAGAATTGGCACGATCATTGGGAGTGGACAATACTTTGAATCATAAATGTATAACCAGTTTTTTACAATAAAGCCTCGAATTTTTCGGAAAAAAAACGACGGAAGCAAAGTTGTACACCTAATACATCGTTGATGCATCAGTAATGCGAATTGAACGAAGAATAAGACCCTTGATCGCATATGCGAGTGTCACGACTGCCGAGGAAATCGCAGGTATGATTTATACGCGATTGCGACAATCGAGTCTATTAATATTAATAGACAGTAGATCGCTGACGCTCGCGAGAGAAAGAGGAGGAAAACGCAATTGTGCGTAGCCTTCACTGTGAATCATTGTTTTCGCGAGATGTACGTACGCGACCTACTATCGCCACGATCGTCGCCGTATTCATCCCTGTGTATTTCTTGTCCTTGTCTTTACGGCTTTCGTCATACCGATTTTCGGTAAGAGCTCGCTCCGTGATCGCGTAATGTCTCGAAATAATCCTCGTAAGGAGCTCGTAACGCTCGTTGGAAACGATTCCTCTCCTCGAAAGCACGCTTTTAAATCGATCAAAATGTCACTGGTTAAAACAGTGATAACATTTCATCGAAGATCAGGGAGTACTTTATTGATCCTCAATGAAAAACACTCACGCTTCGCTCCTCCGTCTTATGTTTCGTCGATTAATTAATATTTTACTGCTAAAAACATTATTGCTAACTGATTCTTCTCTCAGTGAGATTTCACAACTCTTCGTAGTGCTATATTCATAAATGAAATCACACACTGTACTGATCCCATTTAAGAGAACAAGAGATCGAAACTTTGATCTTGCACAGAATTTTGACATAGTCGATAAAGATCGACACATAACATACATTTATAATAACTATTTTGTGCAAGAAGACTCGTCGCTTCATTATCGAGAGTTACGAGGAAAGTATTATATATAATTAAATAAATTTGAAGGACGTATATTATAATTCTTTACCGTTCTTTTTTTTTTTTAATTAATTAATTAATTCCGATTTAAAAGATTACGTTATTATACGTTTTTCTCAAATACCAAAAATATACATTTAAAGATAATTTAACGCTAAAATTACAAAAGTCTAGCGCGTTGAACCTCTTTTAAAGAACGCGGCGGCGGTTACAACGAATCGGAAAAAGAATACCACGAAGAATACAGTCGACGATGCTACGAGCCGAGCGATTAATGGCCAGCCGATGGTCAAGTGCTCCCTCCAATCAAACAGCCGTGAAAAAGGTGTCCGGACGAAGCGAGAAAAAGTATGTGTATGTGTGAGCAAGAGAAAGAGAGGAGGACGGTAACGCAGAAGTTAATCGTCCACGAGGTGACATTTAGAGGAAAGCGAGGCCGCAGGTCGCGAGAAATAGATGGAGAATCGCATAAAATGGAAGTGCACGAGCGATGGTGGTTGTGGGGGGCGAAACGGGAGGGAGGTAGGAAGAGGGTGGCCCAGCGGCCAGGACGAGTAGAGCGAGAGAGGAGGAGCGGGAACGGGGCGAAGCGAGAGGATACGAAAGAGGGAGGCGAGAGAGCTGCATTGCAGTATCCGACCCCGGATAACGCGAGCACCATCTCTCGGTTTGCTTGCCGCGCGATTCCGATCGTCCGGCAAGTAATTGGCTTTCTCTCGGGAAGAAGGGAACTCTCGCTGTACCTGAAGATTGCTCGTATCGCGGACGCGAAGGTAACGAGCCCAACGAAACACCAAGTTTCCCCGCGAAACGTCCGGCTAATCTAGTATTATCTGACTGTACGTCTCTCGATATAGATTATCGCTAAATAATCCGCGAGATACTTTCGAAACGCTATTATATATACATAATATATTTTTACGAAACCAAATTTTCCCAAAAAATTTTTTTTTTAAATAAGTATTGTAATGGAATATTCAAAGAGCGATCTATCAGATGTGGATATATTCGGGACATCGATCATGCTTCTACTTGATCGCCGAGCGTTGAAAATGAGGCTCTCCTTTTCTCTCCTCCCTCCGTGTGTCAAATTCTTCAAAGAATTCACGTCGCGATGGTCCTTCGGTCTTACAGCGTCAGCCTCCAGCGTCTGAATCGCATCTGTCCTTGGTGTGTCTTTCAGAAGATTAGAAGGAAAAGCCGGCTCCTTATCCCCCCTCCCCCTCGCTGGATATTACTCAGTGTCTCACCGTGTCTCGGTAATGAATAAATTTGCCCGAGAAACGGAGAGCCCTTCACGCGACTTAAGTCGCGTATTTCTCGATTTTCGGACGTAAAGGGGGTCCATCTCTCTCTCTCTCTTTCTCTCGTCGGACAGCTCATCGACAAAAGTCATTGGTAATTGAGTCTCTAATGATAAGCAGTAAGAGACTCGACGAGATCTTAGGCTACATAGATTACTCTCAAAATTTGTGGTCCTCCTTTTTAACTTCATCGAGTCCATATAGTACGATGAAATATTATATTCGCAACCGCTTTTATTCGCTGTACTAGAAACTCATCGTTGACGTCGATAACTCTTTATTCGTCCTTCGGGATCATCCTGGGATCTTAATAAATTTAATTTCGGTTTCTTGGAGGGGGTTTAAGGCCAACTTCTGGATGAATTTTAATGACGATGCGGAGAGAAAAGAGAAAAATAGTTTTGAATGGAAGGAGAGATGGTCAAGGTGAAGGCGAAAATTAATTTATATAAAGATGACAAAGGATAGATAGAGAAAGAAGAAGATCGGAATAGGTTTGATTGCGTTATCACGCGTTGAGAGCGAAGATCTGTAAGTAAGAACGCTCGAGTGATTAAATTTTACGTTTCCCGTTTAGGAAACGTTCATGTAACATGTGCCATCGCGCCGATATTTCGACGGAAGTCGAAATTTCTGGCGCGAAAATACGTTCCGTTTCTATATTAAGCTCATTGGAAGGAAAAAATTTTTAATAGAGATGAGAAATATCTTTACTTTGACAAACGACAAATCACTCCAATTTCTTCCTTTCTCACTTTCTCTTTCTCTCCCCTTTGTCTAATTCATTGATAGGAATATGTTTTTATTAGAAGAACATTATTAAAAGAATGCACATACACATGATTATATAAAGAACAATATTGTTTTTATTCTTTTATATCATTTATTTATAATCTGATATCGCTCTTATGTCAAATTGTAAAATTTACTTTCGACAATTCCAGATTCATTTAATCCAAATCTTTTCACAATAATCTAAACTCATTTATCCGATATATGTGAGATCTTCATATTCCAATGTCGCTCGGAATTCTTTGCGTAATCTTAGAATTTACCTCCCCAGAGAAGTTTCCTTCGTCGCGTTACAGTTTTTGATGACGTGCGCGAACCAAAAAAAGAAAACAACTGTAGTTGAAATGGAAGAGACACAGATGGAACGAATTGATAACATGACATACAGATTGTATATAACAGATTCACAATTTTGTCCGATTCTTATTAAGCTTTTCACCATTTTTTTTAATCAATGCACATAAAATGGTTAAAACTCAGCTATTAATAAAATAGCTTATTCTAAAAGTAAAATAAAATGAAAATGCGCGAACAAATGTAAAATATTTAAATAGACTGATGTTTTTTTTTTTTCTTTTTTCCCGTTGGAAGCAGAGTTTGGATGAAACGATGATAGATGTTATTTTCAGTATTAAGAGCCTTTTACCAGCGCGCAAATTTAATGGAAAGTGCAGTTATCTATAGCTGAGCGGAAATAACCCGTGTAAGAGTCGTTTTCGCTCTGAAAATGTGGCAGAAGATATTTCGCGGCGAAACGAAACAGGAAACGCGACGAATAAATATCGACAAGAAACGCCACTAAACGGTCCATCTTGTAACACGAGAAACGTATCGCGCTCTTAATGCAAGAACAAATGCTAGTACTTTAAAAAGATCACCCGCCCCTGAAAGGAGCCACGGGGCAATCTCTTCCCCTGCATGTCTCTCGAAGTTTTTCGTAGCTCGTAGCTACGTCAATTTGATCCTCGAGACTTATCTCGATGAGTCGGACAACATTGAGTAGCACCATACGATTCGAGTTTATCCCTCGATTGAATTTCGCCGGGAAAAGTTTTGAGCGAGCAGAAGAATTTCGGAAAATGTCGAAAACGAGATGTTCTTCACGAGAAGAAAGAAGTTTTGCGCGAAGAGAGGACTCGCTACCCAATTTCACCTCGATCTTGAGCTCTCGCCCTCGCGAGGTATGTATGATAAAATATCACGGGTATCTTACGCATTATAAAACGATATTCTACAAAGAGATATATTTTTCTCCGCAAGAGGGATCTCTATAAGACCACTCATAAGACGTTTTAGCCTGTATGCTTATCGCTATTCCTGACGCAAAGTCGTGGAAGAGATAGGGTAAGGGTCGTCGCGGTATACATTTCACCCCTTTTCCCGTCAGCCCGTTTATCTTTCCAGCGACCTTTATATTTCGTATTACTCAACACATTCCGCCTTATTAAATGCGACGCGTCGCGGTTCCGCGTCGTATTTAATCTTTGCTTCTCGCTTCGTCCTCGAAGCCAAAGAGAGAAAGAAAGACATCGAACACGCGAAAGGTCATGAAGATAATAAAACCGAAATGGTTTCGGGAAGAGAGAGAGAGAGAGAGAGAGAGAGAGAGAGAGAGAGTGAGAAAGGGAGAAAGAGTGCGAGGGATATCCCACGCATGCTCCCTACTGCACTCGGTCTGCTCTCTTTGAGGCTCGCATTGATTGTGAGATGGGTATCTCTCGATGCACGAGCAATATGAGATGTCACATGGAAATCGTCCAAATACATTATCGTACATTACCTGGCACAGGGGATCGATAGTGAAAATGGTAACGCACTCGGCGCGCGGGAGAAATTTCACACTTTTTTTTTTTTTTTTTTAGAGAGAGAGAGAGAAAAGCTCTGTAACTGGGTCACCAGATAATCGCCGGTTATCGCTCGATACTCGTCGTGATTCAACTAAATTTTCGGAAAGGGAACGAGAAACGAAGGGAAAGGGGGAGGATAAGGATGCTTTAATCCCTTCTTGGAATGCAGAGAACATCGGTCATCGCGAGATGATGGACGTCGCTCACTTCGTGCTCTTTTTATCACGAAAGTCGAGCTTCGTTAGGAAAGTACAAGAGGTGAAAAATGAAATTCCTTTATGTTTTGCGAAAGACCGTTCGATAAACGCGAATAATGAAAACTTACGTTATAACTCCTTTTCAATACGAGACGGCTCTATTTATGGTATCTAAATATCAGGGTTGGGAAGTAACGCGTTACTTGTAACGCCGTTACCGTTACAGTTACTTTTTTTCGGTAACTGTAACGGTAATGGCGTTACAAATTTTATTTGTAACGGAAAAAGTAACTTCGTTACATTATTCGGTAACGAGTAACGAATTTAACAGTTACTTTTATCGTTACTTTTTTCAAATTTTTTGATTTATTTAAGATATTATTCTTGCTATTGTGCGTGATAAAATTTTTATCTTAACCGTAAAGCCGTAAGCAAATCGACCAATTAGCATTCTTATTATGTTGTAAAAATGCTTGAATGTGATTGATCAACTTATGGTTCTTGCAGACCAGTGCGATGACGCGACGCGCGATATCCAATGAGAGCTTTATCTTTTCGGAAAAGCAGAGCTCTCATTTACTACCAGTTCTAAGTACCTTGCAACGAAAATTAGAAAATCTCAATAAATCTGACCTTATAGATTGCCATTCATTAGTTGAAGCTATTCAGCAAGGTTTAGATAAAAGGTAACTTATTAATTTGATTAATACATATGTTATTTAATTTTAAATAAGGATTTAATTGAAAAATATTATTTTATTTTAAACTATTGATTCAAAAGTATTAATTTCAATAAAACAAACAATGTCGCTTAATTTACTATATTTGATTTTAGATTTCTTACAATATTTGAAACAAAAGAATTAATAATAGCAGCATGTTTACATCCAAAATTTAAGTTAAACTGGTTAACCGGAGAAAAAAGAAAACGTGCTGAAAATTACTTGGAGGATTTATTGGGAATCCGATCAATTAAAAATTCTTCAAAAGCTGGAAAATCTGACGATCACGATGATTTTTTCATTTTTGAGCAAAAAACGGTGCAAAATGAATCTGAACAAGAAGAATTGCAACGGTTTTTAAAATCAAATAATTGTAATATAGAAATGTTAAACGACTATCCAAAACTTAAAAAACTTTTTATTAAATATAATACAGCTCTACCAAGCAGTGCATCCGTAGAAAGAATGTTTAGCATCGGTGGCTCTGTATTAACACCACAAAGAGGGCATTTAAATGATGATACTATGGAGCAAACAAATTTTATTAAAAATTAATAAAGAATTTCGATAAAATTTAATCATTTATTTTGTAATAAACCTTGAACGAAATCTTGCTTATAATTTTTTAAAAGTTTTTCTTATGCAAAATAATTTATTAGTTTGTATTGTAAAAAAGTAACGGAAATTGTAACGACTCGTTACTTTTTAGTAACTGTAACGGTAACGAGTTACTTTTTAAAATTGGTAACGAGTAACGGTAACGAGTTACTTTTTAGAAAAAATAATGGTAACGGTAACGAGTTACTTTTATAAAGTAACTTTCCCAACCCTGCTAAATATTGAAGAATGTATTGAAATTTTTATTAGCTCGCGAGACAGTTTTCTGTAATACGTTTCGCGAGATCTTTTTATTTTTTTTTAACTCTTTCTAACGTAAAACGTACAAATATACTTTTCAGATAAGAGAGCGACACTTTATATCGCGCGACCGAGATAACGACAAATTATCTATTATCACTTGACTATCTACTATCGTGCTCTCTGCTGCGCTGGACCCTTTCTGCTACTCGTGTGTCACGCCTAAAAATTCCGCTAATAGCTATACGTACGAATCGTGGGAATAGGTAGGTCATAGGGGATATAACTCAGCCGGAATACAATGCGGCTTCTCGGACGACAGAAAAAGGGCGGTTAAATCGAGCGAAACTTTGGCGAAGAGCTCGACATGACAGAGTTATATATATAGAATGCTCTCACATTAAATAAGACCAGAATGTGACAATACGTTTTGAAGCCATATATTTTGAATAAGGATAAGAAAGGAAGGTTACGTGAGAGAGAAGAGAGAAGGAAAGTTTTCAAAAATGTTTTATTAAAAAGCTCTTATATAAGAAAGGAAAAGAATAAATTACAGCTAAATTATTCTTATTCTCTGCCGTTAGTTCTTGATAAAGCACTTTTTTCGCTTTATACGTTGAAATGTTTTTCTTTTCTTCTTCTTTTCTCACATTTCTACTCGTTGAATGTATCATGGTCGCATTTTGATCGTTTAATCGAGAACACCGTGCGCCGATTGCACCTGTTACGGTAATCGAGACGATCTCGCGACGACCGCGGGATCGTGCTCGTCGACCAGAAACGGAGCGCCCGGAATCTGCGCCGACGACACGCGATGAAGTGTTGGAGGTGGACGCTTAAATGGAACTTGGCTTAAGTTTTCGACCGATATCGCCGATCCGGCGACTCTGGATATCATCCCGAGTTTACTCGCGCGCCGAACAATTCCCGCGAGGATTAACGCGCGATGAGCTCTTAATCCGCCACTGAGATAATGCCTCCATTGTACGCGAACGAAACTCGCGTCGTCAGCCACGTCCACCGAAAGCGACGACGTTTCTCGTGTGCCAGGAATATCCATCCACCGTCCTCTTTCACTTGTATAAATTATACAAATTAAAGAAACAATCCGCTAAAGAGTCTTAGGCTTAATATACAGGGTGTCCCCAATTTAAATGGCAAAACTTTAAGAGCGTGTAGGGGACCGAAAAACTAAGACAGGAAGTCCTTTAGGGGTTTGCTCGTTTTTGCTCCATTTTAGAGAAAATCGCAAAAATTTAATCTCTCATTGTCGGTTGCTCTCTCGAGTCGATTGGCACCGAATAAACTTTCTGCTTCAAGGTTCCTTACGTATGTAAACACTCGATGTTATCCTTTACGGTGCCAATCGATTCAAGAGAGCGATTAAGAGATCGAATCATAGATGCAGTGCACTAAATATCACTAGAACAGCTGTCTAGCTGCAATTAATGAGGTCAGTGCTAGATGTAACGCTTGCATTGCTGCGAGAGGGCAACATTTTGAACAATATCTGCATTAAATAGACGATAACATAAGTAAAATGTAAATAAATAAGTAAAAAAGAAACGAGAACTTGTTTTGTTTCTTTCTTTGTGATTTTCTCCAAAATGGAGGAAAAACGAGCAAATCTCTAAAAGGACTTTCTGTCTTAGCTTTTCGGTCCCCTACACGCTCCTGAAGTTTTGCCATTTAAAAATTGGGAACACTCTGTATATTAATTTTATAATCTTCTAATTATGACATATAAATTTTTTTTTTCTTTCTATTTTTTCCACATTTTTGATAATCTGATTATACACAATTTTTATACATACATATATAAAAGACATTAGTCGTTATTCTTACGTGCATAATGAATCGTGTTTAATGAGAGTTAATTATATCTCGCAATCGGAAAAGTAATTAAAGCACTCTAATTAAATATTTCCCGGATATGACCGCAATTAGACCTGGGACGGGGGGCTTCGTCATTCGAGAAAGTAAGGTGCATTCTAGCTTCTTCCGCATCGTCGACTATCGGCTTCCATCGGGAGAAACTTGAGTTTAATTACTTGGGCGTAGTGTTCAAGAGCGACACACGACGACTGTCGGCTGAGTTTTCGCTCGCATGAAAATTGCTCGGCCCGTCAGCGATATCGAACGGGAATGGCCATCGTGAAATGCGTCTATTAGAGTACTCCCGCAAATCAATGGGTCACCACGTTCGCATTGAAAGCCCAATCAAAGAGAAAAAGAGAGAGAGAGAGAGAAGAGGAAAGTGTGAAGACCACTTTCCGTTCGTAATCAGAAGGTTCTTTTCAATGGTAGAGTCGCAGTCGAGTAAATTGGCGTTTTCCATTTGTCTCTACGAAATTTTCGGGCCAACGAAGAATAGAAGAAAAAAATAAAGCATATCTAGAACAAAGATAAAAATTTTGTATAAAAGAAACGTCTATCTGGAATATGGAAAAATTTCTTTTTTACGAGAAGAACAAGCGCTAAAACTAGAGAAATAGAGAAATTTAAATCGTTTGAATGTAATTCGAGTTAAAAAAAAATAAAATATCGTTCTTTTAATAATTTTATAAAAAAATGTTTACATACACACGCATAGCAATTAATTGTTATCTCCTTTCCTATTTTCTCATATTTTTCTCGATGAAACAAATATCGATAATATAATTTATATTATAACTAAAGAACCGAATCTCGAATCTTACCGCTGCTCAGATAAGAGCTCATTCCCCATGATTCTCGTCATAGGCTCTAAACGAGATGAAAGGAAAGGAAGAGGGAAAGGGAAAGATGACGAGTGAGAGACCTTCGAGTGCATCTTCGAAGTAATTTAGTGACCGGGCCCGAACTTGCTGAGTAGTGAGAAAGTTTCCGGCATTGACAAGGCCTCCAAGGAAGGATACGGCGCCTCAGTTTCCATAGTCGATGCAAGAGACGACATTAATCCATCTTCCCCGAATATCCGATGATGAATTTGCTTAAATCGAAGGAAGCACGTTTTCCATCAAGAATAAGCCCGCGCGGGCTTGTCCCTGTGGGTCGAAAATAATGATGATTTTATTGACGCCTGACTCGAACTCTGTCGTCTTCGGAACACGCTTTTGGCGTGTCCGTAATTTATTTCAGTTATTCTAACACTCTAATAATATTAAAGGGTGTCGCGCAACGTGATTGATGTCTCGATCACACTATAACTCTAGAATCGATTTATACGAGTTTTGAATAAAAAATTCAGCGCCAATTTCTAGTCCTCTCTTCATATACGCTTGCACTGACAGACCCATTTCGTTAAATAAAACAGAATTATTTGGTTGAACCATTTTGTTGATTGAACATGTATAATTTGGTTTTATTTAATAAAAATTATGTTACTGGAAAGAAGTTAAATGTAACGCTAACAAACTATTTCGTTTCCATGGAGTTGTTTATCCGAATAAAATTTTATCGTTGCGATAACAAACTCATCCATCTCGTCGCGTTCTAAATAATTGTATTTGTTACTTGAACTAAATCGTTTAGTTGAATATCATAAGCTATTTTGCGCATTCATGTGTCACTGCGCAGTCAATTGTTATGCAGTGTAGTGTGATGTGCAGTGTGCAGTGCATCTTCAATCATGGCGGATTCGTCTGTCCGGGAAATACTGATTAGTCTCTCGTTAACGACGAGAAAATTGAAAAGATGGAGAATATAATCTGTATATCCTTTTCTTATCGTATCACAAGAGACAACTATCAAGTAAATTTCTCGCTGAATATGGATAAACTTTGGTTGATGTAACAAAAGGAAATGTAACTGCAGTTGAAAAATTTGATAATACTAACACACAAATGTGATTCGGTGAACAAAATTAAAATAAAAAACAACCAGAAATTTGATTTTATACAATTAATAATTTTGTTCACCGAACCAAATTCGTGTGTTAGTATTACCAAATTTTCCAATTAAATTTTGTTGTTGTATTAATTAAAGGATTTGTTTGCTCATATCCAAACAAGAGATTTAGTTGAGTCAAACAAATTTTATTTCATTCAACAAAATGGATCTCTCAGTGTGTATAATACTTAAGAAAAAATAGACTTTCAATTGTCAATATTTAATGATAATTTAATAAATATACAAACAACTGCTTTAATTGTTTTAATTAAATTTTGATTAGGTTTAAAAATATATATATATAATGATATATATACGAGAAATATAAATAAAATAAATATACGAATGAAATGTCGGAATATTACGTTCGGATGTCGTGAAAGATATGCGGCGAGATGGAAAGAAGGAAATGCCGATGAAAAAGATGATAGTCGATATGATCGAAGCGCGCGATCTCTGCTTCTCGAGCTTCGACAAATTGCTTCATTCTTCAACGTGAGCGCAATCGAGACTACGATGTATGACTCCATCTCGAACTACGAATTATATCGATATTTCCGTTCTCCCCTTGTCTGCATCTTATAAAGAGAAAAACTTAGAGCAACAATTTTCATATGCCCACGTTGTAAGATATTTATTATTACTCTCATTCGTTCCTACATTATTTCCATCGTCCTGGAATTTTATTACTTTCTCTGTTTGCGAGGAAAAATGGAGATAACGACGGCCTTGGAGGATATTGTTGACAATAATAGAACGCTATTATTATTCGGAGCGAAATATCGCGCTATCGCGTTAATATTTTCCTTCCCCATCTCTTTTGTGTCCCTTTCCAACGAACGAATCAGATCTCATCCCTCGACAGTGCTTGACTGTCACGGGAGGGTAGCAGGTGTTTTTGACCGATGGGGATTCTCGCCCTCAACTCGGATTAACTGTCCAGGAAGTGGCCGCGAATTCCCCCGAGCGACGTAGAACCATGTCAGAGACGTCACCCGCGTCGTTGTCCGGCTGAAATAAAATTACGTGGTTCGTGATTATCGAGGGACGAGAAAGACGCCCACGGGAAAGGAAAGAAATGTCGACCGGCAAGAAAAAATATTATTCTTCGATTCACTTCTCCCATTTCTTTTATCGTCGTCTATCTTCGTCGAAACGATTGACGGTGTGACAAATCGACGTGGATAAACGACGTGTCCGAAAGTGTCGCCATGGATATTCGCTGAAACTGTGTCAGTAGTTCCATTGTGCCGTGAGCCGCTATTAAGCGGGTCGAGCGTCCTTAAAGCGTTCGTAAAACGCGATCTCGTCGTCGTCGACGTCGACGTTGCTTGCCGTTATTGACGAGGCGCTGTGACCCGTATTTGGTAACTGCGCTCGTCTCCTCCAGCGCTTCTCCCTGTACGCATCACAGTTGCCGTCATTCCGTTTTGCCATTGTCGTCATTCATCCTCATTCCCGGCGTCATTATTCATGATTGACGGCAATTTATCGCCGTCTCAACTCCGTGTTCGATTCTGTGAAATTGAATAGGCCGATTCGACAAGTTCCGATCAGAAGCGTTATTTACATATAAGTCGAATAAGCAGCAACCCAGAGCTTTACATCGTCAGAAAGTTCTTTAGAGAGAAAAGAGGATGTTCGGGTAATATTTGTAAATATTTTATTTTCACGTATAGGCGCAATTTAAATATCTTATATGTATTTATCAGGGTTGGGAAGTAACGCGTTACTTGTAACGCCGTTACCGTTACAGTTACTTTTTTTCGGTAACTGTAACGGTAATGGCGTTACAAATTTTATTTGTAACGGAAAAAGTAACTTCGTTACATTTTTCGGTAACGAGTAACGAATTTAACAGTTACTTTTGTCGTTACTTTTTTCAAATTTTTTGATTTATTTAAGATATTATTCTTGCTATTGTGCGTGATAAAATTTTTATCTTAACCGTAAAGCCGTAAGCAAATCGACCAATTAGCATTCTTATTATGTTGTAATCTCATTTACTACCAGTTCTAAGTACCTTGCAACGAAAATTAGAAAATCTCAAAAAATCTGACCTTATAAATTGCCATTCATTAGTTGAAGCTATTCAGCAAGGTTTAAATAAAAGGTAACTTATTAATTTGATTAATACATATGTTATTTAATTTTAAATAAGGATTTAATTGAAAAATATTATTTTATTTTAAACTATTGATTCAAAAGTATTAATTTCAATAAAACAAACAATGTCGCTTAATTTACTATATTTGATTTTAGATTTCTTACAATATTTGAAACAAAAGAATTAATAATAGCAGCATGTTTACATCCAAAATTTAAGTTAAACTGGTTAACCGGAGAAAAAAGAAAACGTGCTGAAAATTACTTGGAGGATTTATTGGGAATCCGATCAATTGAAAATTCTTCAAAAGCTGGAAAATCTGACGATCACGATGATTTTTTCATTTTTGAGCAAAAAACGGTGCAAAATGAATCTGAACAAGAAGAATTGCAACGGTTTTTAAAATCAAATAATTGTAATATAGAAATGTTAAACGACTATCCAAAACTTAAAAAACTTTTTATTAAATATAATACAGCTCTACCAAGCAGTGCATCTGTAGAAAGAATGTTTAGCATCGGTGGCTCTGTATTAACACGACAAAGAGGGCATTTAAATGATGATACTATGGAGCAACAAATTTTATTAAAAATTAATAAAGAATTTCGATAAAATTTAATCATTTATTTTGTAATAAACCTTGAATGAAATCTTGCTTACAATTTTTTAAAAGTTTTTCTTATGCAAAATAATTTATTAGTTTGTATTGTAAAAAAGTAACGGAAATTGTAACGACTCGTTACTTTTTAGTAACTGTAACGGTAACGAGTTACTTTTTAAAATTGGTAACGAGTTACTTTTTAGAAAAAATAACGGTAACGGTAACGAGTTACTTTTATAAAGTAACTTTCCCAACCCTGGTATTTATATTACTTGGTAAAACGTAGAGATGCCGTTCTCGTTGTCAAGTCACTATAAATTTAGATTCACCGCTGAATTCAACGATGAATTTCTCCATATAAGGATACAAAATCGACTTGAAGTTTTTAGAGCCTTTAGACGCGCTTAATTGAATTAATGTAACTCAGAATCTCGATATAAGGTAATTCTGGAGTATATGGACTACTTTAAAAAAATCAGAAAACGTTGAATTTTAATATTTACAATATCTCAAATCTAAATCCAGCACATTCTTTATTTTTAAGAATTCTTCTATTATGCTATTTAAAGAAACTCCTCGAACAAAAAGTTGAATATTTTATCATCATATTATTATATATTTATCATCTTATTTAAAATTCTCTAGATTGATATTTATTATTACAGCATTATATTTTTTTTTTCTTCTACTTTATTATCTATTTATAAAGTCTATTAAAATCTATTTGTATGATCGATTTTTAATATCAAGCAACGGTCCATTTATTTCGAAATTATTATCCAATTTTAATAATTTTGCGAAAGCTCGTACAAAATATTATAAGATGTCACGCACGATACGATCGTCTTAAAACATTATGTTACTTTACACGTCACGAAATGTCACAGAAACGTCCACCAAACAGAACGAAATGTGCAAAGTCGATCGGGTCTCTTTCATAATTCAATTTTATCCATAAACTTTTGACACGAGTTTGAGATCAAGGGTCGAATCCCTGCCCGATACTGACCGTACGCATGACCATATGGATTTTCTGTCTCTCCGAAAGTGTGCCCTTTCCTAAAAAGCTCGAGTCGACTACATCGCTTTCGCATTAGCCGAAATCAGAATACCCAACCGGGTGGTGTTTTCTCTCTTATGCAAAACTAGACGCTTTTGCCGTCCGCCGATGAATGGATACATTGTAGCGAGGTAAGAATGTGAGAGGGAGAGGAAGGGAAAGGGAGAGATCGAGGCTACGAGAAATGCGAAAGAGAGACAGATGAATGGGTAAGCGCGCCGGGGGATGAAAAAGCAGAATGGTGGCTGTGCAGGATCACGTGGGCGTGCACCTATGTATCGTCAGCCATCTTGGTAGTTTAAAGGCTTCCCGGGGCTCCATGTCCGGACAAGGATAACTAAAGCTCATCTCGTTTATATCCCGCGTAGCTTCGTAACGGGTGATGAGTGAAAGATCTTAAGTGACAGACGCAGAGAACGTTAAATTTTCCACCTTATTCTTTTTTACAGAGCGATTTGTCATGCAGTTTTCAGCAAAGATGATTTTAAATTAATGGAACAATAATACAGTGATGATCTTTTCTCGCATTATCGTAAAGTGTCGTAAAAGCTATATTAGTTTACTGAAGAAGTCGATGTAATTTTCGCGACTGCGAAACGGATACGAGCGACACGCTTCGTAAAATCAAGCGTCGTAAGCCCCGCGATACTCCCATAAGAGCGATTCGTAGTATCACGATCGTTTTCGAATCTTACGAACGTCGCGTAAACGGAAAGCGGTAAAAGATACAGGGAGGAAGTATCGAAGAGATTTAGCTTCGCACCGCGAATATAAAACGAATTGATATAAACTGAAAAAAGAACAATAATAAAAATGTTTCTTTGGGGGGGTTGCAATTTTTCGCGCTTTGTGGCCACTGCGAGACTTGGCAGTTGCAACATCTGCTTCTCGTTTATCCTTCCTCTTCTTCATATTCTCTCTTTCTTCTTCTTCCGTTTATTTTGTCTCACTTGTTTTGTGTTGCTCGTCATAATTTTGTATTTTTTAGCAGTTTAAGTTTAGTCCAGTACTACATTCGCGCAATTTTGCTTTTATAGCGGGTTTACTTTTTTTTCTTTTTCTTTTTTTTTATGATGCGAATCACCGCTTTGTGTTACTTACGTCATTTTTGTAAGATTTAATATAAATTAAACGGAGTGATGCGGAAAATATCTCGATAATAGGAAGAAATTAATATTGGAAAGTTCAATCTTTGCATTGAGAAACCTATTTTGTTGAATGAAGTAAAATTTGTTGGAATCAACTAAATCTTTTACTTAATGAAATCAACAAATCCTTTACTTAATACAACAAAAAAAATTTAATTGGAAAATTTGGTAATACTAACACACGAATTTGGTTCGGTGAACAAAATTATTAATTGTATAAAATCAAATTTTTGGTTGTTTTTTATTTTAATTTTGTTCACCGAATCACATTTGTGTGTTAGTATTACCAAATTTTTCAACTGCAGTTACATTTGCTTTAGTTACATCAACCAAAGTCTATCCATATTCAGCGAGAAATTTACTTGATAGTTGTCTCTTGTGATACGATAAGAAAAAGATATACAGATTATATTCTCCATCTTTTCAATTCTCTCGTCGTTAACGAGAGACTAATCAGTATTTCCCGGACAGACGAATCCGCCATGATTGAAGATGCACTGCACACTGCATATCACACTACACTGCATAACAATTGACTGCGCAGTGACACATGAATGCGCAAAATAGCTTATGATATTCAACTAAACGATTTAGTTCAAGCAACAAATACAATTATTTAGAACGCGACGAGATGGATGAGTTTGTTATCGCAACGATAAAATTTTATTCGGATAAACAACTCCATGGAAACAAAATAGTTTGTTAGCGTTACATTTAACTTCTTTCCAGTAACATAATTTTTATTAAATAAAACCAAATTACATATGTTCAGTCAACAAAATGTTTCAACTAAATAATTCTGTTTTATTTAACGAAATGGGTCTCTCAGTGTGTTTAGAAATGTATAAAAAAAAAAAGATATACGCACGGAATTAATTAATATTCTTCGGCAGATATATCATCCTACGCTAGAAATATCGCGTTCTCCCATAATACGACATACCCTGTATTTTAACAAGGAGAGAAAAGTGTAGGATGTACAATACAATTAAACCCACACTTCATCACGATCACACACATATACATGTCATTCGACCCCTATCTCGTGATTCTCATCAAGGTTATATCTTCGTCTTCTCTCTCTCTCTCTCTCTCTCTCTCTCTCTCTTCTTCTCCTCCTCTTTCTTTTCTATATCTTCTTTCCCTCCTTATACCCTCTATGACGGATCGTGAAACGATCGTCGGGGAAAATTCGCCAGCCCGAAAAGGACCATCGTTCAGAATTGTGCCAATAAACCGCCATTGTATCTGCCATCTCAGTCGATTTCTTTCGACCGACCTAACCCCTCTCTCCCCCTTCCGCCGCTCTTTTCCTTCTCGGTACCTCTGTACGTAATCCGAAAGACTCGAGATTCGCTCGTGCAGGAAATAGCTCGACCTTGACCTTTAACCGCCATTCCACAATCTCCCGCCTAAGAGTGTCCCGAGGCGGCGGCAGTGCCGTGAGGGGGGAATGGCTTCAACCCCTTTATCGATCCGTCCATATCTCTCTCTCTCTCTCTCTCTCTCTCTCTTTCTCTCGAGGAACCCTCAGAAAACTGCGAAAGACGCAATTTTTAATGGTTTCCGAGAGCGTTATGAAACCACAAACCTTCCGGTCGACGGTCGAAAAAGAGACAAAAGGGCTAACGAAGTTCTTAGAGTCGACCCAAGTGTTGTAAAGTGATTATCCTCCTCAATACAGATTTGCATCTTCATTTTTCCTGACTAAAAGAGTATATCCCTATTTAAAAAAATGGAGAGACAGTATCTGATTTTAACAAAAATTGTTAGACGTGATTCATATTTTTAACAAGAGTTAACGATCCTTTGGTTGAAGCACTTATTTATATATATTATAAAATTGAAATAAATTACGTTAATTAATTGAAAGAAATTTCAAGATGTAATAAATATATACGATAAAATTGAGAGAAAATGTGGTGTTTTTTTTTTTTTTTTTTTTTTTATTAAAACACGATTCGATACACATTCGATCACATATAGATTTGTAAATGTCATCGAAAAATTGATAAAATATGTGACTTTTAATAATTCCTTTTTTTTTTCCGGTGAGAAGAAATGGATTTTATGGATGACGCGACAGTGTGACTTTCGTAAACGATTTGCCTTTTGTATTATATAACAGACGTGTCAGCCGCATTCAAATGCCATTGACAGCTTTGTACATTCGCCGAAATGCGATAGCATATGTATTTTTATAGGACACGTTTCATATATGAGTTTACGTAACGCGTAATTTCTACTTTATCCATTGGATGTGACGTGTCCGTTACGTCCCGCGTTAAAAGAGATGTCATCGTCGTCTGGGGATCAAAGTGTCATTCAATGCAATGCGTTTTATACAAGAGTCAGAGGTTCTATAGATCGTAAAATGCGCGCATGGAAAGTATCACGCACTGCTGAACAAACGGAAAAGGAAAATGTCGATTTTTATCGTCATCTTTATCATCGCCATTATTCATAAATTTATTCGACACCGAGGAATGAAATATACATATATAAGAGAATCGTATAGGTAGTAAAGTAACTGCGTGAATTTATACGATGGAGGAAGCGTATATTTGTGAATTATTAAGCGAATGATAAAATCAACAAGAGGCGGAATAATCGTAAGAATGATCTTTATCGATCACGTTTTTACAATTTCTCTTCTCTTAAAAGAGATTGGTGGAATCGCAGCCGTGACATCTCTGACTCCCGACTACGGTGATAAGAGAACTTACGTGGGGTAGCAGCCCTCCTTGTTTCCCTCTGAAAATTAAACGCGACGCGAGTTATTCAACGGGGAATCTAATTCGGTTTGCTCGAAATACCATCGCCGGGGCACTTTCAATATTTTATCAGCTTCAACGCGTGCGCGCGCGCGCGCGCGCGCACACGATCCTCGTCGAAGCGGTCACCGCTTAATTTGCACACAGGAACTATGCGGTGCATTCGTTATGCGCATAACTAAACCGCTCGCACTTGTGCCGGGCGGTGACGGGCCGAAGCGTTATCCCGGAAAGTTTGTCAATTAATCCGCGCGGTACGCCCACAAACATAATGCGGAACGAGAGTTATCGCCCCGATAAACGTTAGTCTTGCTTGTAAACGCCGGCGAAGTGCGTATATTTTATCGGTGCTATTCGTCATTAATCGATGGTTCCTCTCTATGTTTGCCTGACGGAAATGTCAAGATTTATTTGTACAATCTCATTTCTAATCATAAGAGAAATTTTATTAGCATGGAATCTTTAAACATGAGAATAGACGAGACATCTTATTGTTAGTTAGTTCTTATTAAAAATTTATCGTTTTTATTTCTATCTCTGTTTCTTTTTTGTTTTTTTTTATCTATAACATTATTCCAATCTTTGTTAGTTATACAGGGTGTCACATTTTAAAGGACCCACCCAAATATCTCAGAAACACTGCGTTAAATCGAAAAATGTTTTAAACAAAAGTCGTGTGGCTCCAAGGGGGCCATAAGATGGTGACAATGATTTGACCTTGGCAAGTCATTTGAAGGTCATGTGAAGGTCAACTTTAAAATCTTAAATGGAACTCCCTATTTTTCATTACATATTCTTGTAGCTTACCTCGAAAGCTTTTCAAAGCACTATAATAAAGTATTTTTTCATTAAGTATTTTTTGAGTTATTTTATATTTTAATCTGACATATTTTGATATAAAAAATTAAATATCTCGTAAAATATTCAGTTTTCGATAATTTTACCGTAATACTTCTATGTACAGAATAATAAGACAAATTAATTAGTGCCAAAAAAAAACAAATAATTGTTTTAAAAAACACATTGTAAATAATTTTCTTAAAAACAATTTTTTTTTATACTAATTGATTTGTCTCATTATTCTGTACATAGAAGTATTACGGTAAAATGATTGAAAACTGAATATTTTACGAAATATTTTATTTTTTATATCAAAAAATATGTCAGATTATTTAAAATATAAAATAACTCAAAAAGTACTTAATGAAAAAATACTTTATTATAGTGTTTTGGAAAGCTCTCGATGTCAGCTACAAGAATACTAACTAAAAAATTGGGGTTTCTATTTAAGATTTTAAAGTTGACCTTCACATGACCTTCAAATGATTTTCCAAGGTCAAATTATTGTCACCATCTTATGGCCCCCTTGAAGCCACACAACTTTTGTTCGAAACATTTTTCGATTTAACGCAGTGTTTCTGAGATATTTGAATAGGTCCTTTAAAATGGCACACCTTGTATATCATTAATTTTTTTATATTTCATTCTATAATATTTTATTTATAAAATAATTTGATTTTTCATATAACATTTTGAAATAAAATTAAAAATAAACTTTCAATATCTTTTATCTCTCGCGAAAAATAAACTTTTTATTAAATTAATTAAAAATGAAATTAATATATTTCTTCTTCAATTTTCTTCGTAATATTTAATAATTCCTTTATGGTTTAATTGTAACTGGAAATTCTCAACTATTTAATGATTATTTCAAGAATTTAAAATACGTAGGGGTCGTAACGCTATAGGAAGGCACGACTCCGCATAGTTTGTCACAGAAAGTAGAACCGATTATGCGAGTTCTAAATATCGACAGACACGATCATAGTGCGCGCGGGTGCTTTGTTACAAGGATCTCTTTAAGGAAAGGTGCGCGCGCGCGAGGAGAAAGGGGGAAGCGACGGAAGGGAAAGGAGACCTGATGGCGGAACCGCGAACACGGCCATCACGATAATGGGCCTCCGTGTCGCTCGCTGTTATAATAATCGTAAATGCAAAACTACGTTGCCACCACCAGCGGCGGTTTGCCGTTGTCGTCGAGTTTCTTTATGATAATACGAGTATTGTCGAGAAGATTGTCATCTTGGCCTACGACTTCCTCATTGGCAGGGCTGTCCAGGCAACGCGAATTCTCGTCGTGCCCACAATCTCATCGTAAATAAGCGGATGTTACGCGTTTCGCGATGAAACACGATGACATGTTCGCAGAGCGCGCGCGCGTTCCATAAAGCAGACGTTCTTCCCTGTATAACGTATTTTTTAATGATTGAAATTTATGTGGAACACAATAGTCTCCGCGGTATCGGGATGTCTTTAGAAAGAGAAAGATCCCTCTGATGAATACTTTCGTTACTTCTATTGCTGAATTTTTTTATATTTTCTTCAAGTACTGCATGGGAAACTTTATATAAAAAAATAATCAGCCGATCATTCATTTTCCTCAAATTTATCATCTTTTTTATTAGAACTATTTAAGATTATACTTTATTAATTCAATATTAGAATAATTAGGATTACACAATCCGGTGCGTTCTATTAAAATTAATATTGTTGAAATATTGGAATTATTTTCTATTATATTATATCCATTCGAAATATTTGTGAGAGAAAAGCGAAAAAATCGAGACAGTTTCTTTCCCACTACCCTCTTCTCTGAAAGATATCTGTCTTTTTTCCCCGGTATTTTCTCCCTCAGATTTACCCGCCGATGACCCAATTCGTGAATCTCTAGATAGGCATATCCCAAAACTATAGCTCGCGGCATCATGTTCGTCTTTCGAGAGTGTTTCCCGTCTTCTTCGACGAGTAAAGACAGAAAAGGTCTCTCCTCGATGGGTTATATCGGTAAAAAGAGAGAGAGAGAGAGAGAGAAGAATGGGAAAAAGGTACGGGCTTGTATTAGAGGTAATTCCTTTTGTGGAGAAGATATAAGAACGAAACGGCTCCTTGCGGATTAATATCCAAGAACGATATTTATAAGCGGCCGCATCTCGCCGTGAGTCCTCCTGAAAAGGGGCAAAAGCCGCGGAGATTAAGCTCTTGTTATGGAAAGAAAGAAGAGGGACCAAGGGGCGAGTGGGGAAAGGACAATTCTTTCTCGTATACCTGTTTCGTTCGGATTACGGTAACGGCCGGATGCCAGATTGAAGTGAGAGAATATTACGCAAGACTGAAGAAGAAGCGATTCAGGACAAGTTACAGAAATTTTTTTAATGAAATCGCAGCAATACACAAATTTTGATTGATCTCTATTGTTAGGCTGTTAATCCGGACGAATCGTTGCGACATCAATCATTTCGTTTTTTTTTTTTTTTTTTTTAGGTTATAAATTATTAATTATATTATAGAAAAAATAAATTGCTATTTTCAGTAAAAAAAATACTATAAGTAAACATATTTAAGATTTGACGCTACATTTATCTGCACATTTCAATTAAAAATATCTATAGCGCTATATTATTTAATATCAATTATTAGTAATCCTTGAATATAATATTAATTAAATATTAATATTAATATTGATATCGACAGGTTTAATATTGACATTTATTTATAAATACATAAATTTTAAATTGTCATAATAGGAACTATCAGAAGATATTAATTCTATTAAAAGTATACAATATGTTTTCCTTTTATCATTTCGCGCACGCGCATCGCATGCGTAATATAATTTTTCCGTTAAACTGGGTGAAAAATGAGAAATTCTATCAGAACGAGACGTTCCAAAGGGAATTTATTACGATCCGCTTCGCGCGACGGTCCATATCTTTAGGATTTAATAAAGGTAAATCATTAAATGACCGCAATTGATTTATCGATGAAAGAACGTCGTTGAAGAAAGGTTCCGCAACGCGTTACTTCCCTTTTACTGGCGCTCCTGTATTTATGACATTCCGATTGTCATTATATTTTGGAATGCGAGCGAATTATTGAATTTTGCCATTAAAACCCATTAATAACTGCTGAACTGGAATGTCAAACGACATGATTGAAATCAATTTATAGAAACAATAATAATCGATCTCGTATATTAATTTACATGTGAATTCTGTATAACGCTAATACATGTATAGCGATCTATTGTAGAAATGGACTGATTAAATTGCATGTTAACATGTCGCGGGCGATATGTGCAATTATACGTCAGAATAGCAAACATAATTTTCTATAGTAAATATTGATTTTCGCGCGTGTGGATTTATTAATCTGTCCGTTCAAGGAGATGGGAATTTTTATCGAGTATTACATTTTACATCTTTATAAGATCACTTGTATACAATCGTTATTTAAATCGGGTAATTGCGAGAATCAAGATTCCTTGCGCGCGACGACGATGGGCATCGTTTCATTAAATCGTTATTAATTGAATGATGACCGATGAGTCGTCGTTTGATGTAGTTACAAGACCGGAATATCCGTCCGCGAATTTGTCGGTGAATATCGATCTGATCAAGCGAGAAAGCTCGGAATAAGGTCATCATTTCTTAATACAAAATGACGACGACAGAGATCTCATTTACGTTTCATGTATTAGGTGTACAACTTTGCTTGCGTCGTTTTTTTTCCGAAATTCGAGGCTTTATTGTAAAAAACTGGTTATACATTTTGAAATTGTTTGTTGAGTCACTCCCAATGATCGTGCCAATTCTTTTTGACTTTGACTCGAGTCTTCGTTAAGTAATGCCTCCAATTCTGCATCCTCGAAAACCTTCTCTCTTCCACCGCTATGCCGGTCTTCGACGTGAAAATCACCGTTCTTGAAGCGTCGAAACCACTCACGACACGTTCTTTCGCTAATAGCGGCTTCACCATAAGTATTCGAGAGCATTCGATGAGCCTCAGCCGCAGATTTCTTCATATTGAAGCAGAAAATTAAAACCTCCCGCAAATGACGAGAATTTAGCTCGTAAACTGACATTTTCAATCGAGAATAACTTTATGACGCAGACACAAATCGACTAATGTTTCTATGGGGTTATGTTGACAGATGCCCAAGTTTATCGCATGACGTCTATGATCTATTTATTTCGACCACTACTTACCGCTAAAGCCATCTATAGGAAAACGGCAGAAGCAAAGTTGTATACCTAATATATAAAATTATCGCGGATGAAACAGGGGCCACTGCGAGAAATAAAGTCGGATCCGTAAAAATTTTTTTTTTTTATCGAGCGCTTTTTTTAGTAACAGCTCGCTTCTTCGTTTGTCATTTAATTGATTCGACAGATTCGAACGCAACGTCGAGTGCGTGGATAAATATCTTTCGCGGTTTAAAAATTTCTTATTACGTCGATCACCTCGCGCGTATTTATCTTGAATTTGCGTCTGATAAATCGAGTCGTCTCTTTTAATCGTTTATGGATACGTTTTATTAAGATATATGGCTTATATTTCATCTTGTCTTTGCGTAAGAAGATTGATATAAAATTTGTATGGAGTTAAATATTAAACTGCAAACTCAGAATCTCAAATAACTCTCTTCCGCAGGACAAACTTTTGCGCGAAAGTATCTCTTTAAGTCAAGCGTTTACATCGGTGCGCAAAGTGAAAGAAATAAGAAGATCGCAAGACATTTTGATACGAGAAAATTTCATCGCGATTTGCACGATGTTTGTTAAAATTCTTGGCGCTTTAACCATTTTCGTCGAGCGACAAGCACCGCAGAACTCTCTTTGTCCTACAAAGTGTTTATTGAATCGTATATTTTAAGCGAGCGAGAAAAAGAAGAGGTGGCCGCGGGAGCAGCTATTACAGCTTTCTATCGTCATTTCGGATTTGTTCTATCAATCTTGGAAAGTCGCGTTCCCTCCTTCCTCTCCTCGAGCGTATACTCATTATCGATTTACACAATTATTGGATATCGGTGAAATTTCATGTTATCTAAAAATAAAACACTTTTAAAGGCGCCAATGAATTATCGCCATTGTGAAATAATTAATTTCACTTCTATACGAGAAAAAAAACGATTTTTACATCTTTCGTTCTGTGTGAATCGTTAAAATTGTGTGTTAAAGAAATATTTCACGTTAATGATTATTTATTTATTTAAACGAGAAGAAATTTCTGTAATATAAAATATTACAATATTATTAAATTAATTCGTAGTATATAGAGGGTGTCCTAGACCACCCGTACACCCCATTTTTTTCAAAAACTAGGCATTTTAGAGAGAAACATTTTGAACAAAAATTGTATGGTTTTAAGGGGAACATAAAATGGTGTCATTGGTTTGACCTTGGCTGGCATCGTTAAGGTCAAGTCAATGACACCTTTAATTTCTTAAATGGAATCCTCTATTTTTCATTACATATTCTTGTAGCTTATCTCGAGAGCTTTTCAAAATACTTTAATAAAGTATTTTTTCATTGAGTACTTTTTGAGTTATTTTATATTTTAATTTGACATATTTTGATATAAAAAATTAAATATTTTGTAAAATATTCAGTTTTCAATAATCTTACCGTAACACTATTATACAGAATAATGAGACAAATCAATTAGTGCCAAAAAAAAATAAAAAAAAATAAATAAATAATCCTTTTAAAAAATACATTGTAAATAATTTTTTTAAAAACAATTATTTTTTTATACTAATTGATTTCTCTCGTTATTCTGTACACAAAAGTATTACGGTAAGATTATCGAAAAATGAATATTTTACGAAATATTTTATTTTTTATATCAAAACATGTCAGATTAAAATATAAAATAATTCAAAAAGTACTGTATGAGAAAAAATACTTTATTATAGTGTTTTGGAAAGCTCTCGACATAAGCTATGGGAATATGCAATAAAAAATAGGGGGTTCCGTTTAAGAAATTAAAGGTGTCCTTGACTTGACCTTAACGATGCCATCCAAGGTCAAACCAATGACACCATCTTATGTTCCCCTCAAAACCATACAATTTTTGTTGAAAACGTTTTTCTCCAAAATGCTTAGTTTTTGAAAGAAAAGGGGTGCGCGGGTGGTCCAGGACGCCCTGTATATTGCGGTTTCGCTATTTTTATTACTATACTTTTACTATTCCCATCTAGTTATATCGTTTCTCTCTTAGTATATCCGAGACAGTTATATCTCTCTGCGGATGAAAAATCTTTTCTCCAGCGGCCGCAAACTTTTCTCGTCGCTGCATCGATTAAAGCGCGCGCACAAAACTTTCGACCTTTCGAGCTGCCTTGGACAAGAACACGCGGGATTGCATGGCACTGTTACACGGCGATTCGTCGAGGGAAATTGCACGCGGGAAAGAACGGCCCGTCGTTTACGCGACGCCGACGTGGTCGATCGCGCGAGATGTACCGGGCGAGAAATTAATTTCGAGACACGCCGTAAATCGAGGCGCTCCGGTTTCCGCTATCCGCGCATCCCGGGGAATTAATTGCCGTCGCCGTGGTGATTAGGAGCGCCAGGGCCGCCCCGCTGATCCGCCTTTATGAAATATCTCGTTAGTACGTGCGCGCGCGACGCATACCGCGTCGCGCGATAACGGCCCGTGTTAAACAGGATGCGTGCGGAGGATGTGTCGGGTATGCGTGCATTCCTTCGAGAGGCCGTGCGCAATTGGCTGCGAAATTCCCGACAAACCTGGCGCGCGTCTGGGCGCTCTCGCGAATTTTTCGACCCCCCGTGGGGTCGGAAAATCGCGGCCTTTCGTCCATTCAAAGTGATCTGGCGCGAGTTACTTGTCATACGAGCGTGAGAATCCTTTATAATAATGTATCATCATGTGTTGTACATTATTTATCTGGCAAATTTCTATATTTTCGAGATTCTCTTTTCTCGAAAATAATTTTGATAAATTAATGAGATTTTCACGGTTCAAATAAAAATGTCAAATCTGACATTATTCGGGGGGTGGGGGGAGGGGGATAATTTTTAGATAACAAAAATATGTCATTATACTTTCTACACACATTTTTAAATCGTTTAGAGAAAACAATGATTACAAATATAACTCGAAGATTCATAGTTCGCTTTTATAAAGTCATCAAAATATTTTATTAGTAATTATTATTCTTTATAGAATCTCGAGTATCTTTTTTTTTTTTTTTTTTTTTGCGCGCGCGTCTTATATTAGTAGCGCACCTTTGCATTTACTTTGTAGCCATTTCGATAGAATACGATGGACGTTTTCGTTTCGAGGTTCTCCGCGAAACCCGATTCGGGTTCGCTTCCCGATGCAATCTCGGCGACACGATGTCGATTTTCAATCTAACTACACACATACGAGCGTATTCCGGGAGTCACTTCGAAATAGGATGATGGGGGGTGGGAGGGGGGAGGGGGGGGGAGGAGGAAAGAGGCGACGGATCTTTACGTCGAATCGCTCTCAACTCGCTGTTTGCCCCGTACGTGGGGTTTATCGTAGGTACCCTCTTTGCGGGTCTCTCCTCCTCCTCCTCCTCCTCTCGTCGAGTAACCCCCGACTCGCCGAGTTTGGAAACTCATCGTCGTCACGTCGACGAGAATCTTCTCCGTTGGTCGGAGAGCAATCGAACAACGTATGTAGCTTCGCGACCTATTCCGGAATCGATAAAATTCATTTGATGTTTGGTGCAATGACGGCGCACGCGATTACGTGAGCTTAACCGCGTGATGGAAAGCAAACTTTACTCGAGACTTGGACGAGTTGTTTTCAGTAACAGCTCGGTAAACGCGCGCGACCGGAATCTTCCTAATCGCAAAATTCTCATTCCGTATTTTTTGTCTTGAAGAGAATTTTAGTTTATTAATAATTTGAGATAATTGATCTCTCTTAAAATTTAATAAAATTCCCCCATTCTCCTCTTTTCTCATGTTTGGTTTAAATGTATATATACTCAGGTATTTTTTTAAACAATAGAAAGAATGTTTTAAATAAAATTTATTTTATTTATTTTAAAAAATTCTACATAATGATAATATATAATTTTTAGAGCAATATTTTAAATAAAGATTAATAAATACTTTTTTATCGGAAATATTTGGTTTTTCCCCTTATCTAAAAGGCAATGCAAGTAATAATATCTTAGGAACCATTATTGAAAGTTTCACTTTATTGCACATTATCGAATTTGTCAGAAAATACCTTACAAAACTGTAAAAATAGATATATTACTTCATTTTTAAAAAATTTAAAAAATTTTTCGTTTGCAATATAGATTTTTAACAAAATAATTTTTATTATTTAAGAAAAAAATAACTGATTGTATGCATTTAAATAAAACATATTATGTATGTGTACATAATTATACGTGTATGCAGGGTGTCCTAGATCACCCGTACGCCCCTTTTCTTTCAAAAACTAAGCATTTTAGAGAAAAATGTTTTCAACAAAAATTGTATGGTTTTGAGGGGAACATAAGATGGTGTCATTGGTTTGATCTTGGATGGCATCGTTAAGGTCAAGTCAAGGACACCTTTAATTTCTTAAATGGAACCCCCTATTTTTCATTACGTATTCTTGTAGCTTATCTCGAGAGTTTTCAAAAACACTATAATAAAGTATTCTTTCATTAGGTACTTTTTGAGTTATTTTATATCTTATTAATCTGACATATTTTGATATAAAAAATAAAATATTTCGTAAAATATTCAGTTTTCGATAATCTTACCGTAATACTTTTATGTACAGAATAATAAGACAAATCAATCAGCGCAAAAAAAAAAAATTATTTTAAAAAATACATTGTAAATAATTTTCTTAAAAACAATTAATTTTTTATACTAATGGATTTCTCTCGTTATTCTGTACACAAAAGTATTACGGTAAGATTATCGAAAATTGAATATTTTACGAAATATTTTATTTTTTATATCAAAACATGTCAGATTAAAATATATAATAATTCAAAAAGTACTGTATGAGAAAAAATACTTTATTATAGTGTTTTGGAAAGCTCTCGACATAAGCTACGAGAATATGCAATAAAAAATAGGGGGTTCCGTTTAAGAAATTAAAGGTGTCCTTGACTTGACCTTAACGATGCCATCCAAGGTCAAACGAATGACACCATCTTATGTTCCCCTCAAAACCATACAATTTTTGTTGAAAATGTTTTTCTCTAAAATGCTTAGTTTTTGAAAGAAAAGGGGTGTACGGGTGGTCTAGGGTACCCTGTATAATCAATTTATTTGGAAAAATGAACATTAATCGCGCGAATGCATTCCGGAGATTTTATCTTATTATATATCGCGCTTTTGATAGAAATGCATACAAGATTTTCGAGATATTCCAAGTAATTTGCTCAAAAATACGACGCGACGCTTGTTGCATCTGCATATCGACGTTCGTGTATCGATTCGTTCGCAGTGTTAAAATTGATATCAGTGTCGAGTGTGGAAATAACGTTCGTAACGTGGATTAAATCGCTACTAATACAACGCCAATGTCATTGTGTCGTAGGGAAGCCTTGACCCGGTGTAATATGAGCGACCGACATTGGAGCAGCTTTGGCAACTTCCCTCCTCCTTCCACCACCCCCCCCCCGCCCCCCTGGACGAAGGAAACGATGATTCCGATATAGTTCCATAACTGGTTCGTTGATTATTAACATCATAATCTATAATATATTAATTTAAACTCTAAATTTTCTTTTAAATGTAAATGTATGTTATCAAAATTTTCAGATATTCAAAATATATCAATCCCTCCTCTCGGAAACGTGGTTGAAATTTTATTGTACATTTTCGAACATGAGAGATTTGTTTAAATTAATTAAATTGAAGATGATTTATTTTTAATAATTTGACATTCATATTTATTATATTTAATATTTAAATAATATCAATATTAAAAAATTTATTATGCCTTGATATTAATATTTCGAAGAAAATATTCGTTAAATATCGTGTTAAATATTTTCACGGAGCAAAGATCTTTCTTAAAGCGAAATAGTCAGATTCTCGCAATCTCTCGCGGTGCACCGGCCAGCACCGCCATGTTTTCGCCAATGGCATCGCTTCCGGCAGGCGCTCCCGGGCTCCCGCCCGGCTATAATCCCAAATGTCAGAGTTCAGTATAGCGGTTGATCAATATTGCCTCTTCGGGCAACATCGAAGGATTACGTTTCTTTTATACATCGCGACGGATATACCGGCCGATCTGACGGTTCGCTATCCACGCTCCTAGTGTCATATTGTTCCAATCGAGGCTCTCCAGCGGGCATCATAACGGCCCCGATGATACCCCGTCGTACGAATCCACAGGAAATAATCGCCGCCATTATAGGACGTAAATCAAGGCACAAAGGATTCGCGGAAATTAAGGAAGTTTCGTAATTACGCGTCGCGCAGGCTGTTCCATCAGGCGAATTTATATGCCAAAGCGGCTCCCTTGAATACGATCGACGCGAAAACGAATTTGTGATTTTCGCGTAGTAGTAGAGCGCTTTCCACGAACGTGACTCGATGATAATTGTAAAGATTGAGGTAAAAAAAAAGGGGTATAGGGATTTCTCGATATCTACAAATTAGTTTTATCATCGCGACAATTCGAAATATTAAACTGCAAGGTCGGCAAATTGTCGAAGACATCGTAATCAAAGTATGTTGTTCGCGATGATATCGAAGGAAAAAGTATCGCAAAAATTTCCCCTCGTAATTTATGGCGATAGATAAGGTAATTGGGTTAATACGAAAATTGATTATACCCTCGTGACAGATTCTGACTGAAATTACAAGCCATTTGTTAAGACGATAATTGAGTAATTAAAGTCTATCTTGAGCTCTAAACGTTTTAGTTTGGAAATTTCTTCAATCGGAGATTGAAGACACACATTTATGCGCGATTCATCAATGAAAATTATGCATATGTTTATGATAGCTGACAATTTGAACGATCTTATATTCAATATTTTTATTCCTGATATTTATTATTTTAATCATATACAGGGTGTCCTAGACCACCCGTGCACCCCTTTTCTTTCAAAAACTAAGCATTTTAGAGAAAAACGTTTTCAACAAAAATTGTATGGTTTTGAGGGGAATATAAGATGGTGTCATTGGTTTGACCTTGGATGGCATCGTTAAGGTCAAGTCAAGGACACCTTTAATTTCTTAAATGGAACCCCCTATTTTTTATTACGTATTCTTATAGCTTATCTCGAGAGCTTTCCAAAACACTTTAATAAAGTATTTTTTCATTAAGTACTTTTTGAGTTATTTTATATTTTAATCTGAAATATTTTGATATAAAAAATAAAATATTTCGTAAAATATTCAGTTTTTGATAATCTTACCGTAATACTTTTATGTACAGAATAACGAGAGAAATCAATTAGTATAAAAAATTAATTGTTTTTATGAAAATTATTTACAATGTATTTTTTAAAATAATTGTTTTTTTTTTGGCACTGATTGATTTGTCTCATTATTCTGTACATAATAGTGTTACGGTAAGATTATCGAAAACTGAATATTTTACGAAATATTTTATTTTTTATATCAAAATATGTCAGATTAATAAGATATAAAATAACTCAAAAAGTACCTAATGAAAGAATACTTTATTATAGTGTTTTTGAAAGCTCTCGAAATAAGCTACAAGAATACGTAATGAAAAATAGGGGGTTCCATTTAAGAAATTAAAGGTGTCCTTGACTTGACTTTAACGATGCCATCCAAGGTCAAACCAATGACACCATCTTATGTTCCCCTCAAAACCATACAATTTTTATTGAAAACGTTTTTCTCTAAAGGTGTACGGGTGGTCTAGAACACTCTGTATAAAAATAAATAGTAAATAATGACATAAGTTCTCAATTATATCGAGATATACAGATTGTTGAAAGTTTCAACGTAATACGATAGTCTGTTCGAAGTGGATAAATAGCCGCGTAAAATCAATGCAACTATTTCCGTCAACATGCGAATAATTAATGACCGTACGCGATGGTATTTACGCGATGCCCGCGTTTATCGCAAATACATTGATCCGCTGTGTTGTAACCGGGAGAGCCCTTCCGGGCGGAAGGGTAGGGGAGGCGGATTATATAAATACACTCTGCGAACATTATAAATTCATCCTGACGGTATTTCAAAAGCGGTCGATTGATCCGGTCGCGCGAATTCGTCGACGTCGCGCGAACAATATCCGTCGAGCCTCGAGAGCGGAGACCGAGCGCTTACACGAGTTTCCGCACGATCATGGCACGGTTCGCGTAAGCGCCGCCGCGCCGGTGCGAAGTGACGGCTGACCGCGGGAAAGAGAATGTCTCCGGTCTCGTCCCTGCAAGGACGAGGTCGATCTAATCTCTCCTCGTCCTCCCCTCCTCAAACCCTTTTCCGCGACCGCGTTACGCGCGAGCCGCCCCTAACAAGGCTCCCCCTTCCGCCGGGGCGGTGGGTTCTCTCTCCCTCCCTCCCTCTCTTTCTCTCACACATATATAATACGAAGCTGCGGAGTGCGGGTGTACCTCCGGGCTGCGATGCACCGTCGATGCGTCGCGCTCGCACCCCCGAAGCTCGAGGGAGAGATCGGGGGAGGGGACGCGCTTCTGTAGTGGTAATCGACGATCGTGGGGAGGCGCGCGCGAGGGGGGGGGGATGAAAAAGGGGGCGGGAAAGGTGAGGAGGGAGACGAGAGAGACAGAGAGAGAGAGAGAGAGAGAGAGAGAGAGAGAGAGAGAGAGAGAGAGAGAGAGAGAGAGAGAGCGTAGAGAGAATTTGCTTTCGTGTCCCAGTAGCACTAATGACCGCCATCCTACCCCCCTTTCGCCCTCCCCTCCCTCATCATCACGAGTCCCACTATCTCGCCCTTGCCCTCTCCCCATCGAACGAGAATCGCGCCCCGCCGTGCGGCGACGCCCCTTGCTCTTCTCTCCCTCTCCTTTCCTTCTCACCCCTCTACACGCACGTATACACACCAATGCGGGATGACTCGAATTACGTCACAACGCCGAGAGCGTGCGACCCGCTATTCTCTTCCCTCTCTCTCCCTCTCTCTCTCTCCCCTCCCTCCCTCCCTCCCTCTCTCTCTCCCGGAGAGGTACCTATCGTTTCACCTTCATGTACTCGACTCCCCCGCGACCCTCTTCCGTCCCCTCCTCCCCTCTTGTCCCGTGTACGAACGATATATGTGGCGCTCTATATATCTATTCCGCTGTAGCGGCCAGCGCTCAACAAGACCGAGGGGAAGCCGCCAGTCTCCGCTGGTACACCGAGCTGTGTGTTATTCTTCCTCGTTCGCGCTTTCGCTTTTGCGGGTTTAGAGAGAGAGAGAGAGAGAGAGAGAGAGAGAGAGAGAGAGGGCGAAAAAAAGTCGACGCGAAAAGGAGAGTGCAAAAAGAGAGAGAGAGAGAGAGAGAAGCTCTCGCATTCCTTCGTGCACGTAACTACGTTCATCGCGAGGCACGCGCGCGCGCGAGTACACGTTACACGCGTGTAACACACGGGGATCTCTAGTAGCGGGATATTTTTCTCTAGTAGCAGGTGCGCGAGGTGGAGGAACATCGCCGGGGGACCGCAGGGACGGATTTACAGGGACGTGTGCGCGGGTGCTTTAACCAGCGACCCCGAGGAGTAACACATACGTTATTATATCAGGTGTGTATGCATCGGTAGGGCGCACGTGTGTGTGTGTGTGTGTGTGTGTGTGTGTGTGTGTGTGTATCGATGTGCGGCGAATGTGCATGTGTGTGTGTGTGTGTGTGCGTGCGTGTGCTTCGCATATATGCGTATCGTACGTGTGGCGAAGGTGAGGAGTAGACGAGAGAGCGTGTCGAGATACCTCGCTGAGATAAATGAGATTTTTTTTTTTTTTTCCCCCTCTCGACACCTTCCCCGAGCGGACTTTTTAATCGCACTGCACGGCACTGGTATCGATCGTATCGCGATACGATGACTCTCGGTCGACGTTGTTGGTCGAGCTCGATCGATACCGTCGTCCGTGAACGTCGCCTATTCTTTTTCTTTTCCCTCTTCGCTCGCCTTAATGAATTATTAATGTCGTTAAACTTTAATGGCATCTTAATTACGTTCCGAGTTATTAGACGACGAGGCGAGGCGACAGATCTCTCGACACCTGTCGTTTGATTCGCGTTCGTGACAAGCGAACATTATAAGGATTTTATTATTTTGTCCGTTGTTGTTGTTGTCGTCGAGCATGGTAATCGCGAAAACTCGCTAACGAATCATCCGAGTTAGTTTGCTCGAAGGCTTATCTTTATTCGATTTATTGAAACCTATCTTGTTTATATCTTGTTGACAAGACGCTCGATGTATATCCTAGATTTTTGATTAAATCGATTCGTATTAATCGAGCGATTTTATCACGCGTGTCATTGTTTACAAATCTTTCAGCCCGATTCGAGTCAATAAGGGTTTAGATTATTAATTTAATTTCCGGTTGATTACAATTTCCGGAGGACTACGAAATGCTGATTCTCCAAATCCACGCTATACTTTATCGATATCTGTCATTAATTTTTACGAATTTCGTCTCTCGTTAGGTGCGTGTGATCCAGCTGAGGATCTTCCTCAAAGCGTACATTAATTGTGTTAGATGATGGTTGTTGATTCTGAGAGAGTTTGTCGTCGAGTGTTAGCATGTCGCCGAACCTAATCGTGGAGTGAGCGTGCCTCTTTAAAGACGCGAGTAACGCGTTTCCACGCATTTCAACCTTGCCTTTCCGAAGTCGCCATCGCGACGCTTATGCGATCCGAATTAAAGCTCCCGCTCGAAAGGGGCTCTTCTAGTTGCGTTTTTCACGATATATTTCCTTATATACAAAATTAATTAATTAATTGGCACAGAGTATACAGAGTGTTCTAGACCACCCGTACACCTTTAGAGAAAAACGTTTTCAATGAAAATTGTACGGTTTTGAGGGGAACATAAGATGATGTCATTGGTTTGACCTTGGATGGCATCGTTAAGGTCAAGTCAAGGACACCTTTAATTTCTTAAATGGAACCCCCCATTTTTCATTACGTATTCTTGTAGCTTATCTCGAGAGTTTTCAAAAACACTATAATAAAGTATTCTTTCATTAGGTACTTTTTGAGTTATTTTATATCTTATTAATCTGACATATTTTGATATAAAAAATAAAATATTTTGTAAAATATTCAGTTTTCGATAATCTTACCGTAATACTTTTACGTACAGAATAATGAGACAAATCAATTAGTGCCAAAAAAAAAAAAAAAAAAAAATTATTTTAAAAAATACATTGTAAATAATTTTCTTAAAAACAATTAATTTTTTATACTAATTGATTTCTCTCGTTATTCTGTACATAAAAGTATTACGGTAAGATTATCGAAAAACTGAATATTTTACGAAATATTTTATTTTTTATATCGAAGCATGTCAGATTAAAATATAAAATAACTCAAAAAGTACTTTATGAAAAAATACTTTATTAAAGTGTTTTGGAAAGCTCTCGACATAAGCTATGAGAATATGCAATAAAAAATAGGGGGTTCCATTTAAGAAATTAAAGGTGTCCTTGACTTGACCTTAACGATGCCATCCAAGGTCAAACCAATGACACCATCTTATGTTCCCCTCAAAACCATACAATTTTTGTTGAAAACGTTTTTCTCTAAAATGCTTAGTTTTTGAAAGAAAAGGGGCGTACGGGTGATCTAGGACACCCTGTTTAAGTCTTTCAGATAACGACATATAATTTATCGTGCAAAATGTGTAAATATCGTAATAATTAAAGAGCAGATCAATAATACAGTAAAGAAGTTTATTCATATCTTCAAAATTGTTTGTCTTAAACGTCAGAAACAAGTACATAACGTAATATAAAGAAAAACAAAGTTTTCCCTATGAGGAGGCAAAAATATAAAAAAATACAAAGCGCATTAGAAATAAGAAAGGAATAAATGAACAGGGAGAACGTGTACAGAGAAAACAATAATGTAATAAAATGTAATATAAATTAATATGAGTGATCAAGAAAAGATAATCTTTTAGGAAGGGAAAAAAAAAAAATGGCTTAAAAATTACGAGGCAAAAATTTTTTATATGAAACGTTGCATTTGCACAAAAATGTAATTGGAAAAATTATATTATAAATATATATATATATGTTATTTTGCAACAGTTTATTTGAAGCAACCTGTCGAATCTTTACGTTGCTTAACCACTTAGCGTATCCGGTGCGCTCGTTGTGTCGTAATACTGTAATCAATTTCTTCGGGGGGGGGGGGGGAAGGGGCACCCTTTTGCTCCCGTTTACTTTAACTTTGCTCGAGCACATCCTGTGCAAAGCTGCCTTATGGTTCGCGCACCTTGCCCTTTCGCCTTAAATGTCTCATAAATATTGACTTACAGTCCTGAGTAAGGCGTGAGGATCGTCATTCCGTGCTTCACGGTCGTTCGACGTATCGCTCGTAGTTAATATTCGTGTTGCGCGCGTATCACGATCGACGATAGTCCTCGCGAGGGATTGTATAAGTGAAACGCGCAGTGTGTTATCCATTATATGAAGTCGTTGTACGTTAGCTTTACATTACTTTTATTGCGTTCGATCGATCGATATAAATTACATTTTTCTCCTTTCAAGATACGAAAGGATTCAATCCGAGATCAAAGCCTGTTTTATTGTACGGTAGTTCTTGTCTTCGTTAATTAGTTTTACATAAAAAATAAGATTGAGATTCTTTTATAATATTCCAAAATTATTATACATTACACTATATTGTACGATTGCGAATTTATGAATAAAATTTACAATTTTTCTATATATATATACAGGGTGTCCCATTTTAAAGGACCCACTCAAATATCTCAGAAACACTGCGTTAAATCGAAAAATGTTTCAAACAAAAGTTGTGTGGCTTCAAGGGGGCCATAAGATGGTGACAATGATTTGACCTTGGCAAATCATTTGAAGGTCACGTGAAGGTCAACTTTAAAATCTTAAACGGAAACCCCCATTTTTTATTTAGTATTCTTATAGCTGACATCGAGAGCTCTCCAAAACACTATAATAAAATATTTTTTCATTAAGTACTTTTTGAGTTATTTTATATTTTAATCTGACATATTTTGATATAAAAAATAAAATATTTCAGTTTTCGATAATTTTACCGTAATACTTCTATGTACAGAATAATAAGACAAATTAATTAGTGCCAAAAAAAAACAAATAATTGTTTTAAAAAATACGTTGGAAATAATTTTCTAAAAAACAAATTTTTTTTTTCTACTAATTGATTTGTCTCATTATTCTGTACATAGAAGTATTACGGTAAGATTATCAAATACTAAATATTATATATACAGATATTAAATTTTAAATGTAAAGATATTTTTGAAATAAAATATAAAAATTATTTTCAATTATATTTGTATAATAAGATTTATAAAAAATATTTATTTATTAAACATCTCAAAGGTTTAAAGTTTAATTGATCAATTTGAAATCTTTATAAGAATATATTAAAATAATTATATCAAAAATATGATGAATAAAATAATTACAAACTTAATAAGTGATATATATAAAGAAGAGATTTTTAAAAATATAAATAAAGTTATATTTCTTAAAATTAATTAATATTAACTTATTGTACATTTGAATGAGAAAGAAATATTGTTATAGCTATAATATCAATGTAAATATTTCGTGCAAAAATTTTGTTTTCATTTATTCACTGCTTGTACAAATAGCGTTGCATTCAAAAGATTTATGTACATTCTGCGACGATACATAATACATAGAAAATTAGTTTGGACTGATTTGATGACACAACTTCCACGGTCGATGCACCAACACTTTCGCTCGTGATCCGTATCTACCACAAAATCGCGATGCGATCGCACCGGTCGTGAGTGGCGGATTTAAATTTGGCATCAGCTTGCCGTCGATTCGTGAGATTCGTCGACGTCATCGTGTGTTGTGTCAAAGATTGCGCCTCGCCGTCAGGTGTTGTAACTGGCCCAGATTCCGTTTAATTTACCAATAGACTACTTTGCGCAAATATATCCCGGCAGCTGCGCGGATCGATTTCGTAATAAATCCGCGAGGAAATCGTAATCGTATTCGTTTATCTCCGCGAATCGATCTCGATCTCGCCGAGACAGTCGAAATAGACAAAGCGCTTCGATCGATTTACGCGACGAATGTTTATTTTTTTCTTAAATTAATTATTGGAATAAAATTCGATCCTTCTCACTCGCAACAAAATCGCGCAAGCTTTCTACAAGTATTGAAAAAATTTAACAACATCTCACATCGCTTAACGAATTAATCATTATAATTAAGCTAATTACATAATTGTGGATGAATTATTACAAATCAGTTGTTTCGAGATGATCATTTTCCTTGCTTCAAGCATTTGTTTTCTATCATCGTTAACGTTACGTCACGCGGCCGAAGATGCTATTACGAGGATCCTCCGTTATTTAAGGTCGACTTGTCTCGTCGACATGCGGCATTTTCTCGCGTTCGAATGCAAGAAGATACGTAAAAGAATAGGACTATCCGGGAAAACGTCGAGGCAACGCGATTAATTGTCAGCTAAGTAATTGCAATTACGCAATTCCACCGAAGATATCGTGTCTGTTGATCGTACACGTTGACGTCTCCTTGCGGAACAAGGAAAATTGAGCAATGGCATATTCCATAAATATGTTTGTGTTGTTATGTTGAATCGATCTTCTCCATCGCTCACGGTATATCTGAAAATTATTTAATGTTGCTAGAAAAAAAAAAAAAAAACATGTACTCTTTTAATTCTAAGAAATATTTACACTTTTAATATATTTAGCGGTGTAAAGAGATATATTTAGACTTTCGCTATATATATATACTGGGTGGCCCATTTTAATCCATCCAGTCGAATATCTCAAAAACCAAGCCCGGAAGAGAAAAATGTTTCAAACAAAAGTTGTGTGGCTTCAAGGGGGCCATAAGATGGTGACAATGATTTGACCTTGGAAAATCATTTGAAGGTCATGTGAAGGTCAACTTTAAAATCTTGAATAGAAACCTCCATTTTTTATTTAGTATTCTTATAGCTGATATCGAGAGCTTTCCAAAATACTATAATAAAGTATTTTTTCATTAAGTACTTTTTGAGTTACTTTATATTTTATATAATCTGACATATTTTTTGATATAAAAAATAAAATATTTCGTAAAATATTCAGTTTTCGATAATTTTACCGTAATACTTCTATGTACAGAATAATAAGACAAATTAATTAGTGCCAAAAAAAATCAAATAATTGTTTAAAAAAATACATTGTAAATAATTTTCTTAAAAACAATTTTTTTTTTTATACTAATTGATTTGTCTCATTATTCTGTACATAGAAGTATTACGGTAAGATTATCAAAAACTAAATATTTTACGAGATATTTTATTTTTTATATCAAAATATGTCAGATTAAAATATAAAATAACTCAAAAAGTACTTAATAAAAAAATACTTTATTATAGTGTTTTGGAAAGCTCTCGATGTCAGCTACAAGAATACTAAATAAAAAATGGGGATTTCAATTTAAGATTTTAAAGTTGACCTTCACATGACCTTCAAATGATTTCCCAAAGTCAAATCATTGTCACCATCTTATGGCCCCCTTGAAGCCACACAACTTTTGTTTGAAACATTTTTCTCTTTCGGGCTTGGTTTTTGAGATATTCGACTGGATGGATTAAAATGGGCCACCAAGTATATATATATATATATATATATATAAATTACAGTATTAATTTCTATACTTTTGGAACAGCACTAATTTTTATATCTTTCGTAACGAAATTTTCTATACATTTTAATTTTCTAGCATATTTTTATTACATCATTAATCATTACGATTAGATTCGTTGCAAGGAAGAAAATTAGAAAGATGGTATAAAACAAAAACAATTACTTAATTTTAAATTTATTATTAACAAAATATTAGTTAACAAAACATTTATTTTATAAGCTATTCTTATCGATTTGATATTAATTTGCAAAAACAATTAACATGATTTGATACAACATGAACAAAATCTGACATCTAAGAGGCATAAACTTTAAGAGAAAAATAAATAAAGAAATAGTGAATAGTTCGGGAAAATAGCCAGCGCGATGGTTGGATTTAAAAAAAAGGGATCCAAAAACGGTTTCTATTATGGTACACGAGATTGTAATTTTCTATTACGAGATACACGCAGAATGTTATCGGCATAAAGTCAATGCAAAGCGGCAGTTTTTTTTTTTTTTTTTTACTCGCGCACGTCTCTTTTGCACTCGTGTACATAGTAGTGCAAACACGCACACTCCCCCTCTCGATGGATTTTGCATACCAAAGGCTCGTCTGCTCGCGGAATGTTGCCCGACCAAAGACACGATCGCTGAACTTGGCAATTATACCACGACACATTGCTTCGTCGTCCTCCCGCGTCGTGTCTCTCATCTTTATTTCTCGTTTTCATCGTGTATCCTTCGCACGCGCGGCTTCGTATAATCGAAACGACTGAGTGCGGGGACGTTTAGAAATTGCGCACATAACTGGGCTCGTATATGCACGCGCGTGTAAAAACAAAAGTTAAAAATATAATCATCATCGTTATGAAATTGCAGCGTCTGTTCAAGATCGGTGACAATAAGACATAGTTATAAAACAGGCAATTCACGATAAAATAATTAAAAATATTTAATTTCAACGAAATTATCGACGCATAGTTATGTGAAGCATTAACAGATATACGTAAAATTGAACGATAAATAATATGAGATAGAAAATAATTACGTAATTATTTTTCTTGCTGAACTTTAAACGTTGACATAAAACAATGCTTTGTTTTTACGTCGATTAAAATTCTATAATACTTGAAATATTTTACGAATTAAAAATAAACAATATAATGTTACATATATATTTATCGTTGCAGATCTCAAGTGAATTAATTGAAATAGTTATTGTAGGAGGAATAATAAAAAAATATTTAAATACTATTTTTATTAACTATTCTATCTTTATTTATTTATTCATTTATTTTACAGTTTACGACTCTCAGTTCAGTTTTTGTTCATGTTTATCAAATCATATTAATTATTTTTGTAAATTAACATCACACGTATAAATAAACAAGGCTGATTTTTTAATTAAATGTTTTATTAATTTATATTAAGATTAAGCGAATCTTATTATTTTTTTTTTTTTTTAATATTATTTTCTAATTATTTTTTTTAATATTATTTTCTTGTTTTACTGAATAATTTAGAATACTATATTTAAAATAATATATGAAACATTTATTTAAAATAATCAATATGTGCAAATTCGCGAAAATTTCAAATATTATTTTAACATAATAATTTCTGATGATTCTTTTAAAGTTTAATAATACTTTGATAATATTTTTATTTATAACATTTAAAATTAATATTTCACTTACATTATATATATATATATTTATTACAGAAAATAAATTTGTGAATATGTACGATCTGAATTATACAATGAAATCTTCATATTTTAAACCGATCATTTCCAATACTTTGCATTTGAAATATATACGCAAGTGAATTCTTACATTTGGTGATGAATTGTGCGAAAACGGCATGGATTGTTAAGCTATGAAATTTTAACAACGCTTACAAATATTGAAAACTTACATTATATTTTTAGAAGAACAATCCGCGCGTTTGGTATTATAACTTTTCAGTTTTTAACTTTCACATCCTTGATCCACGGATCATAGATAAGTAAAAGCATTTATATCATGCTCAAAATAACTTGTCTAAATTTGACAAATTTGTTAAAAATAGAAAATGAATTCTCTTTGTCAATTTCCGTCAAGATAAGAATCTATCTTATTTATTTAAGAGCAATCTGTAAACTTTATCGGAGTCTCGATGCTTCTTTCCCCCTCCCGTCTCGCTCTATTATTTATACTTTCTCGCTTCGTTTCTTCGTCCGTTGCATTTAACATGAAAGCTAGCGATATTGAAGCAATGCATCTATCGTTCGGCACTGACGACACAAACGCAATCCAACGGAGGCACGCGTATCTGACACGTGAAAAATTGAACGGAGGCGATCGAAGCTTTAAAGGAACGTTCGACTCTCGTTCGACGGATGAATTATCGCGCATTGATTGCGTAACGCTATTCCGACATCTGCAAAGTTACGTGACATCGTCGATCGATACATCATCGCGGACCTAATTGGAGAATGTCATTAGTTTGCGAAAATATGATGAAAAATAGCCGCGACACTGATTCGCTCCTCTCACTCGTAATTACACGCGTCGCGTTGACGAAGCACGTGGCGATGTTTCTTGAAGCGAAACTTTTAAGGTTTTCTCCTGGCTTACTGTATTATAAAAGAAGAAATCGAATCGAATTGATCGATATTCAGTCTTTCGATATTTGACACATGACTTGCATCCGAAATAAATCTTTCGGATTTATTCTCAGAGAAATATACAGGGTGCATTCGAAATCATGGTAGGGTCAGCAAGCAGATGATTCTTCGTGAGAAAATAAAATGTAAATAGAATACAATCTTTTTATCCAACCCTTTATTCTCAACAAAATGATTTTGAAAAGTCGGAGATTAATGAAACACATATTTTCCGGTTTTCTCTGACAACCTTCTTAGGATTTGTATGCGTCTCGGAAATAGATCTGTCAAAACATATAAAGAAATATAATATTCTATAAAAAAAAAATTTCAAAATTACTCCGATACTTCAAATTTTTTTCAGTATAATTAAAATTATTTATTTTTATTCTGGGGGGACGGGGCAGAATATGCTGCACTTTCTAATTTATATATTAATGGCTGGTGTCAAATTCGACGACGAAAAAAAGAGGATCGTTGCAGTTTCCGGCGAAATCGGTTTACCTCTCGCGCGTTTCGAAAGCCGGGAGAGGAAAAATGACGCGCGTAGGAAACGAAGGAATCACGGACGAAAGTGGAGCAATAGCGGTGTGTTTCCGGAGTTCCGGTGGATCGATCGGGGGCAACCTAATCGATTCCGATACTCCCACGCCCGTTTCAATCATTCGGCGCGCAAGACAACGATCGCTTCGTTTTCGTTTCGCGGCCATCGTCCATCGTCTTTTCCGGCGGGCCATAATTTTCGGACCGTCGCTCGATCATTGGCAATGGGGGAGAGGACAAGGGAAAGGGGGGCACGATATCCGTGCGAATTTACGGCAGCCAATATTTTGCGCTACCTGCACGAAATCGGCGAACACATGCGGCGGTTGAACAAAACGGCGCCGTTTTCAACCGATCGGCCATCGTTCTCCTTATTTACATACAGGGTGTCCCATTTTAAAGGGCCCACTCAAATATCTCAGAAACACTGCGTTAAATCGAAAAATGTTTCAAACAAAAGTTGTGTGGCTTCAAGGGGGCCATAAGATGGTGACAATGATTTGACCTTGGCAAATCATTTGAAGGTCATGTGAAGGTCAACTTTAAAATCTTAAATGGAACCCCCTATTTTTCATTACATATTCTTGTAGCTTACCTCGAGAGCTTTTCAAAACACTATAATAAAGTATTTTTTCATTAAGTACTTTTTGAGTTATTTTATATTTTAATCTGACATATTTTGATATAAAAAATAAAATATTTCGTAAAATATTTAGTTTTCGATAATTTTACCGTAATACTTCTACGTACAGAATAATAAGACAAATTAATTAGTGCCAAAAAAAAACAAATCATTGTTTAAAAAAATACATTGTAAATAATTTTCTTAAAAACAATTTTTTTTTTTTATACTAATTGATTTGTCTCATTATTCTGTACATAGAAGTATTACGGTAAGATTATCAAAAACTAAATATTTTACGTCACGAACGTGACGGACAATCCGCACAAATGTTCTTAACGATTATCTACTTGTTTCGCTAAGGAGATATTCTCTCGGATATTTTATAGACGAAGCTATTTCTAACTAGACAACTAGATACTTTACAATATGATTCTTTTATTTAATTCTCAATGCGTTTAATGCCTTGATAGACAATCAATTACGATATTTGATTAATGTATATATACAGATTGTGTAACTTAAACACCGTATGACTAATAATCAAAGATTGTAGCGACAATAATATTGGAAAATAAAAAAATACTTACTTATACTTTTTCCTTTGGGTTATATATAAATAGTTAATGTAAAATATAACAATTTATTTGCACATTGATTAAAATTTTATTTGAATAGTTTAGTTGATTTTAAAAATCAGAAATAAAAATATTTTAGATACGTATCTTTTATCGGAGATTTTATACAAAAAAAAAATAATCGATTGCGTTAATTGTTTTTTATTATATAGGCAATAAAATATTTAAAAAAATATATTTTTACAGAATTGTATATATGTTCTATTTATTTTTCTCTTTTCACGGCTTATTGTTTCTCTTATCCTTTTTTTTTTTTATTCACGTTTCATTTAATTATTAATTGTTTTTGTAAAATTGCGTAAGTTATAAATTATAAGTAAGCGTTATAAATAAATAATAATTATTTTTTAATTAAACGAATATGCGTATTTTGTTACTTTCCAAATTTTTATCTTCTTTATAACAATATTCGTGAAATGATTAATATAAAAATGTCTGATAATGTTAAATATTATTTCAAGAATTTTTTTTGTGATTATCTTTTAACATTATTATTTTAGTAATAAAATTTCAATTATAAAGCATTTCAAATAAATATTTCCTATTCGCTCGTTATTATCCTCGCGGAAGATATTTATAAATCAAACAGTATTCTAATATATTTATAAACGAAATTGTTCACATGATTATTTTCATTAATCTGTAATTTGAAAGATGTCGCTATAATAATAGTATATTTTTCTCAAGTTCAAAACGCAAACATACGTAATTACTTAACTACGTATGTTGCCAGTGGGACAGATATCAAATCACGATATTTAGAAAGAAATTCCGTTTGCTTGTCATAACTCGCTGAATTATCAATCCGGTTTGTTGCAAAGTTAATTTTAATCCGGGCTGCGCATTAATTTATCGTCTCAGCTGATAGACGATATCTTTCGCTCGAGCATATAATAGCGTGTCGCGCGATAACAAGACGTCCCGTTTTATAGTATAGACCATAAAATGGTACGTTTCATTAAAAATCCTCTCGCGCGCTAATTATTTCACTCGTCGTTAAGCCGATATCCACGTGCGCGCGCGCTTATAATTTATCAACGTACGAAGAAAAATGACTTTATCCGAGAAACGTTCGCGGAAACTGGAAGAACGCACATAGAGATAACGCGCGACGATGAGTGGCAGTTTCAGCTCAGATTTACCCTAGCACGGGGCAAGCATATACATACGTGTCATCTACACGCGAAATTTATTGCCACATGTACACCTCCGGCGAGCGAGATTTCGTCTGTTAATTCCATGTATAAATAAAGAACTTATCTGCGCGGCGCACTTGTTCCTGTCGTTACGATAATCTTATTAGCACGAGGCGTCATCGAAAATGCGCTGACAGTCACGCTTGACGCGATATAATCGATGGCTATCACCGAAAATGAGTAGCCGTTTGATTATTACTTTTTTTAACTTATTATTTAATTTAATTATTTATTTGATTATTTTTTAAATTTATTTTAATTTATTTATTTGATATGTATTTTAGGACTTTACTGTTTAACAAATTCAGCATATAGCGACGAGTCGCTATTTTACTTTTTCTCTATTTTCAGTCGCGAAAATGAATATGCAATATTTCGCGGAATCGCTTTTTTTATCATCTTTGGAAGAATTTTACGCGTGAATTCAAAGTAGTCGAACAGTTACCAAGGGCAAAACACGTGGAAGCGATGCAACGTAAGAACGTGGGGTCCGTTTTCATTCTGCTTTTGTCTTGGAAGTTTTACTTTATAGTCACAACACGGTTCAATTTTTAGAATCGACAACACGATGACGGGACGATTACAATGGCAGGGAGAAAGATAGGCGGTGTGAAATTACTGAATCATGAAAGACACAATTGCGTTCCTGGATACAAATTTTACGCTATTAGTTTGTTGTTGTTTATCTATTCTTTTTTTTTTTTTTCTTGACTCGACAAAAATATAAATTCTAGGAAAACAATTTGCATTTTTCATTTGAAACGAAAATACAGAAAATAAAGAACGAATTGTCCGCTTGACTTTTGTACTTTGAATGACGCTAAAAGTAATGTTTTCTATTCGAATAATTACTTTCGTTACGCGGCATTTTGTGACGTCGATATTGAATCAGGTGTACTCCGATTATGCGAGAGTCATACGAATTTTCGCCAGCGTGCGATAAACCTTTTAACAGGGTTGGGTACGTTACTCTATAAAAGTAACGCGTTACCGTTATCGTTATTTTTTGCAAAAAGTAACTCGTTACCGTTACTCGTTACTGATTTTAAAAAGTTAACGCGTTACCGTTATCGTTACTTGCAAAAAGTAACGATTCGTTACTTTTTCGTTATGTTTTTGTTTTTTGTAATGCTAAAATAAGCTATTAAATTATAAAATTATTTAATAATCAATATTAAATGTAATAATCTATATTACAATTAAAAATTCTAAATTAGTTTCTATATAGCAAGCGTTTTTTTATATCAAACTTAATTAATGATTCTAATTTTTTATGTTAATATCTTTACTTTTTAATACACTTACCTTTATAGAAATTTAAATTGTAATTTACAAATTTCAATTTTGTCGCAAATTTTTATCAAACATTGTTTTTAAATATTGATAAGAGAAATATTGATATTATTAAGAGTGTATTCCAATATTCACTGTCAATGTTGTAAAATAATTTACATTACAATTTATTTTGTAATATAATTTACGTTACTATAGATTTTCAGTACTGGCAGTGACTATCAGAATGCAGACTATGATAGAAGGCTACAAAATATTTTTCAAAAAATACATCTATTGAATAGATATAAAATAACAAAGAACCAAAAGATAACGATAAAAGTAAGGGCTAATTCGTTACCGTTACTTTTTGTAAAAAGTAACTCGTTACCGTTACTCGTTACTGATTTTAAAAAGTTAACGCGTTGTCGTTACCGTTACTTGGAAAGTAACGATTCGTTACTTTTTCGTTATGTTTTTGTTTTTTGTAATGCTAAAATAAGCTATTAGATTATAAAATTATTTAATAATCAATATTAAATGTAATAATCTATATTACAATTAAAAATTCTAAATTAGTTTCTATATAGCAAGCGTTTTTTTATATCAAACTTAATTAATGATTCTAATTTTTTATGTTAATATCTTTACTTTTTAATACACTTAGAAATTTAAATGGTAATTTACAAATTTCAATTTTGTCGAAAATTTTTATCAAACATTGTTTTTAAATATTGATAAGAGAAATATTGATATTATTAAGAGTGTATTCCAATATTCACTATTAGTATTGTAAAATCTATAATTTATATACGTTACTATAGATTTTCAGTACTGGCAGTGACTATCAGAATGCAGCCTATGATAGAAGGCTACAAAATATTTTTCAAAAAATACATTTACCGAATAGATATAAGATAACAAAGAACCAAAAAATAACGATAAAAGTAAGGGCTTATTCGTTACCGTTACCGTAAAAATGTAACGACGTTACCGTTACCGTTACAAACGGAAAAAAGTAGCGATCGTTACCGAAAAAAAGTAACTGTAAAAATGTAACGACGTTACAAATAACGCGTTACTCTTCCCAACTCTGCCTTTTAATACGATTTAATATTCGCAAAGACGCAATTCGCAATTGATGTCGACAAGAATAAACGTCTATAGATAGACATACATAGCGCTTAACCAGTCGTGAGTTCACATAGATCGGATTATGCGGCGGAAAAATTCAATAATTTATATCGCGGAAAGTTATGCGTTCGCACGCGTGAATCATTTTACGATGCGATATATAGTCGCGTTATATTGCCATTATATCCAAAAATATATTCACCGAGAAAGGAATACGCGATCTCTCGTTTTTTTTTTTTTTTTTTTTTGCAAACAAATAAAAATCTGTTTACGCGTAATACTGGCGTCCCAATAACGTGTAATATTTATCGGGGAAGAAGACACAGAGAAAAAAGAGGGGAAAGTATAGGACGCCACCATTCGAACGGCCTTATATTTGTGGACAGATTTACTGGCTAAGTTATGCGCATCTCAATTAGAATCGTGACTGTCCCATTTTTCCACTCGTCACGTACGATACGCGTCACCGTGTACGTATACGCGTGTTATCATTGTCGTGTGTAGACATCTGGGAAAAGTTAAATACGCGCGCGCTCCTCGCGTGTGTACGTGCATGCGTGTGCGCGTGCACATTGTATAGACAAATTGCATTACCGTGGATATAGAAGCGGAGAAACTAGTTCGAACTGAACGAACGACGGGCAATAACAATCTCCTCGGCGACGCGACGCCGCTATTTCGAGATGCATTGCCAAACCTATCCTCTCAAGGTTGTTAAAAGTCCGCGGATGTCGCATCTTTCTCTTCTCGTTACGTAACACGCGATCTACTACAGCGCGGTACAATCGATTTTTGCAAAACAATTTGCACCTCTCCCTCATTGTTTCGCAAATTTATACACCAAGTTTCGCAATAGTATTAAACAGCGTGCGCATGATTTTCAAAAGTTTTCTTAACATGATATATTTCAACATTTTGTTATTGATTGTCACGTTGTATATGAAATTCCGAGGCGCAAATAAAATCTTTAAAAAAAATTTAATAGATCGCTTTGATATCTATTGAAAATGTCGATTTAAAAATCTGCCCTTTATTTACGTAATAAAAAGTACAAGGAATCCATTTATTCCTTTATGTCGTCTATCCGGATTGTAGACTATGGATTATATTGATAGAAGATGGACGATGGAAAAGAAACTAATCGTTTTTTTTTTTTTTTAATTGGAATTTAAATAATTTTTGGGAGAAAAGATTGCGACTAAAATATTTAAAAATATTACAGATAATTTTTGAATATATCGATAAAAGTTTGTTAAAAGTACGAGAATCATTATTTTTATTATTAAACGAATTATTAAAGTGCTATTCTGTTATTCTAAAATATCTATAATTTGTATCTATCTCATTTTGTTATCAATAGTTTGAACAATTATTATAATATATAATTCCTCAATTATTCTTCTGCGTGAAGTCTCTAAATTATGTTTAATAATATTTCGATTTTTATTTTTATACAGGAAATCATAATTTATCCTTCTTTTTTAAACTGATTTATCTCTATATCCTTTAAAATTGATCCAACTCTCCCATTTTTAAATGGTAGATGATTTATTTCAATATTCTTGAGCAAGTGTAGCAAATATTATATTAAAAATGTATGTAATTAATGTGACTAATATTACATTAAAAAACATAATGCCATTAATATTTACAAATGCTCTCTTTCTCTCTCTCTCTCTTTATTATTATAAGAAATAAACGCATTGTCTAATACGCTACGTGCAAAATTTTCAGACCGCCATTAACGAATCTAATTGAACGTAATTAAAACATTAAAAGTACAAAAATATGTACATGTTTTATAATGTTATACATCTGTTATATATCTCTCTTTGTTTCACATTTTAATTCATTTCAAACGGCAGTTTATCTCTTTCCAAGGAATTATCCTATATATAATTGAGAAAATTTAATAATGTTTTTCAGAATAAGAGATGACTTTCACTATTTGAAATACGTACATACATTTGATCAACAAGTCCTTTTTCTCTTTCACTTTTGGTAAATTGTCGTCCTTTATGGGATGTAGTTAAAGATAAAAATAGCTAAACATTGAAAAGAATATTGAAGATGTAATAGATTGCCAATAGAAAATATAGTGATTACTCTAACCTATAAAGTACGGATTTAATTTTCTCAACGAATAGTAATTTGCATGTCTCTCCCTTTCTCTCGTCCCTATTATGTAACTATATGTATGACATACATATTTTATAACTTCCACGAACTTTTCTACATAAATAGATACGCTAAACGTATATATACTGAACATATATGTATTTACTAAACGTATATGTCTTGTTTATTCGTCACTCGTTAGAAGCAGATCAGAATCTGGAACGCGCGGTCAATTAATTTTACATTGCATTTAAAACTCGATGCAAAATAAGCCTGTTTACAATCAATATAATAATACATACACAATGTTTCATTTCATTTCATATAAGTTACTATGTAGTATGTACGTCCTTTTTCTCAGAATTGGAGCTGATAAGAACGTTCAGTATCGTATTGCGAACAAAACGTCAACGCCAATTTATTCAGAATGGTATGTGAACTAATCGTTTGTAACGAGATGTAAATACTTCAAAGACGAAAAGTTTCCCGGGCAAAATGCGTCCTGACCTACTTTTTCGCCCGTACGCGCGTATCGTACCTGTGTGCGCGTGTGTTGAGTGTGCAAAATAATCTTTCGGATGGCGCCACTATCGCCGCCCTACCTACGGGCGGGTCCATACTAGGTCACGGGTCGATCTTCGCAACGTAACGTTCCAATTCGCGCTTGATATTGATCTGAGCTTTTCCGCCCACGTTACAAAAGCTCCCGGCGACCTGGCTCGCTTCCTACGTACGTCGCCGGCACAGTTAGAGAAGAAAATTACCGAAGGAAGAAACATAGCTCCCTCTTTCTCTCATTCATCGAAATGCGCTTCCAAAGAAGCGGTCGTCCGGGTGTTATCTCTGTAACGACCTATCAGACTGTCCTACATTCCCTCACGAAGCGACAGAAATGTATTTTATCGTTTTTCCAAGCTTCCAAGTTCTTAGATGAAAGCTTTTATCTAATGCAACCGGATTAAATATTGAAAGCAAATATATATATATATATATACATTGGATTTTATTATTTCATTGAATTTGTCTTGACAATACCTATTAGTACTTGAATGAAAAATACAACATTCCATTTAGTAAAATCTATATAATTTTAAGATAATTTAAAAGTTTTAAATAATTCAATCTAAATAATGTAAAATAATTTAAGTTTCTTTAATAAAAAAATGACGTATATCAATTATTTATTGATATTTTTTTATTTTTCCAATAAAATGATGCAGCTTTTTACATATATTTCAATAGCCGTTCTATCTAGATGAATTTGTTAATATGTGATACGATTTAAAAAGGGGCATAAATACGTGTCATCAATTTTTTCAAAAACGAAGCCTTCTTTTATTCCACATTTTCGATCTATTTTTTATATCCTGCCAATTGTATCACGATTTCAGGTACATTCTGTATTAAATGACGTAGAAAGGTATTTACAATTTTTATCAAATACATAAAATATACAAAAACGAGATCAATAAACACGAATTTTTGTTTCAGGCTAATCAAAGAATTTGTAGATAAAAAGAGACGATCTCTTATAATATTATAATAAACGATCATATTATTTTTTTTATCGCGGAATCCTTATTTGAAAGTCTATGTTGAAACAAATACATTTTGTATTTGCCAACAACAGGACAGAACAAAGCTCAACAATTTGCACGATGAAATAATAAAGAATTCCTGACGCGTGACATGGTGTCGTACACTCGAATGGAGACGGCTAACACCACAGCCAGTCTAAATTTCACGATCGATCAGTTTCGGATATGCGGGCGTGTTCGGGGGGGGGGGGGGGGAGGTCTCGATGGAGAACTTAAACTTCGACGGTGATGAAACTTATACACTCTTTTCCTCTCCCCCGCCTGCCAGCCCTCTCTCTTAGCGGTTCAATAACCCTCGCGTGCCACGAACCGAAATTACAAATGAGGATTACAGGAATAGGCAGAGTAGAACGAGAGAGAGAGAGAGAGAGAGAGGGAGAGCATGGGAGAAGTTACGAAATATTCTGTCCCGTGCTTTTCGCGGGGTTGGTACGACACTCCGCGATCGATCACCTGCGACCCCCCGTTAAAATAGACCGGCCACCCTCTTCTCTCTCGTCTACGTCATCGCCGCGTCCTTGAGAATTCAACCCTCATGCGATCTCCGCGGTACGTCTAAATATGACACCCTCGATGACTCTTTATAATTCTCTCTCTCTCTCTCTCTCTGCACCCCCGCAGTCCTCGCGCGCAGGAATGTTCACGGTTATGTATCTTGCAGAAAAATGATACGCTTGCACATCAATAATAATTGGCGCGAGCACGACATACAATAGATTCTCGTCGCGATGATATAATGAGTCGAGCGCCGGTAATAAAGGAGAGGAGAGAGGGAAAGGAGGAGGTAAGAATCGTACGTTGTTTTAGATTACGCTACTCGAAACTCTCGGGTTATCTCGGACGGGAGAAGAGGGGGTTACATTTCTAACGATGGAGCTTAACTTCCAACTATTTTTCCTGTCACCCTGCAATAACCGTTATGTGGAATTTGTGCGTCGCAATTTTCTCCGGAGCAAATGCCGGGGCACTGTTAAATTGCCTTCGCTCATGAGAAGGAGAGAGACCTCGACGGGCTGTCGACGCAGATTTAAATCTCGCGAAGCGACTTGATTCCAGGATACGTCGATATATCCCGGACGGCAACGTGCAAAGGAATTTTCTCGCCGAATATATACGATGAAGAACACAATCGCCTTTTTTTTTCTTTTCCTTTTCTTTTCTTTTCTTTTCGCCGAATGGGAGATGCAAAGGAGAATCCCGTTTCTAGGGCAAATGTTTCCGGTACGATCAATATATCCCCTCTTCGTACCCCTTCTCCCCTTCACTGTCGTCGTCGAAACTACCCTCGTGCCCCTTAAAGGGTCATTCCGTCGAAAGCGTCTTGTACTTTCCCTTATTGCCAAGCCGTGAAGGCCTTGATGTCCTAGTTGGCCTCTTTTGCCGACTTCCTCTGCCTGACCGTACCGTTTGATCCTGAGGAGGACTCGAGTGCGAGAAAGTTGCTTGATTACGCGACGTGAATCCCGTTTATTTCCTTCCGCAAAAGTGGCGAATGCGCTTTTAACACATTATGCGAATATTCTCGTTGCGTTTCGATTTGTCGTTACACAAGAACAAAATCGTCACTTTCTCATCTTTCACGCCCGTTACGAAAAAGAGAGATCATTTTCCCGAGTCCCGAGTTGATATTTTGCTCCTTATCAACTTCAATTTTGTCACGTTTATGAATATATGATTTCTAGAGAGATTTCGATAAATTCTTTTATTTTATATGTTATTATTTTATTTTATTTTATAGCAACCGAGCTTCTATTTTGTATTTCACAAAAATAGACAGTAAATAAATCATTTCTCAGATTTAAAAGAGAAAAAAACTGCAGATTAAATAGTTTCAGGAGATGATTGCTTGCTTAAAGGATCGAAAAGTAGATGCGAGATTGAAAATTGAGATCGAAAATGACGAGAAAAATTTTGATTCGCATCAAGATAAAATCATACTATATTTTTGTGTACATTTTATATACGATTATTGATATTTTAGAAGAAGAAAAATTCTTTCTCCCTCTTGCATTTCTTTAAATTATTATTACGTTATCTAGTTCTTGTATAATCGTCGATATCGTATCGCTCTCGCGTTACTTACGAAAAAGAACGGATAAAAAGGCGACAGGCGGAAATGAGAATTTTTCTCGGTACGAATGCAATTTTGCGGTACAAATGAAATTACGCTTCGTGCCTTCCCGATCCATTGTTCAATCGATCGTCGACGATTGGGCCATAGCCGTAGCGACAGCACGAGAAAAAGGACATTCCACCTTACTGACTACAACGTCGATCACTTTCCCCGCGTCGTGTCACTCACGCCTCAAACCTTCTAGCCGCAAGAAATGCATTAGCCCACGGACACGACGGACGGTTGTAACACGCTCGCTTTATTTATTATGAAAGCGATCGTTGCCATCACTTTACCCGGAATTTCGTGCGACGCGATCGACACAATTGCGTCAGCGTTTGACTTCCCGTTTATCTTCAACAGGCCCGATCTCTTCGAAGACCCCAAGCCAATCGCTGGTCGTATCGATAGCTTTTACTCGACAGTAGTGATTCGCGTGTCTAAAATTCTCTACGGTTTCTAGAATCTATCGATTCCTCAAGAATATTCTCAAGAGATTTTAGCATCTCGAAGCGAAGTGAAATGTCAGATTATACGTGGATGCGTAGATCTCCTTCTCCCTCGGTAGCTACGCTAATTTTGTAAAGCATTTCAGCGAATAGTATTTTTGCGCATCGGTAATCGATGGCACGACACGTGCAGGAGATTCGTTCTACCATTTTAGAATCTGTTTTTTTTTTTTTTTTTTTTTTTTTTTTTTTTTTTTTTTTTGCAAAGTCAAGCGCGTGTTGTATATTTTCGACTCGAGCAGACACTCGTGATTGCGTATTTTACGCCTGCGCGCAGGCGTAGGGGAGGACGCCCAGGATTTCTCTTTTTATCTTCTTTCGGGGATTATTTCTCACGGCGTGACTCACGGGCGTGTCTCGCGAAACTTTAACCGCCGACACATGGTCAACTGCTCTCCCTAAACGTTCAATAATAGGCGCAAATAAGCGATAACGAGGAGTCTATTGTTTGCATTGACACGCTTTGAATCACCGTTGACGCGCCTTCGTGAAGAAACCGTAAAATCTCAGTGACTAAAAAATGTATGCCATCGAAATGTATCGAAATTAGATTAGTATGCGTCGATGGCTCTAGATGTTTCATCGAATAGCGAATACGTGATCCCGTTCAAACTACCTGATATTTATTCCAGAAAATCTCCTCCTCTCTCTTTGGACAAGCTCGCATATATTCGCACAAGTTGAAAGTAAAATGCGATGTAACAAAAACTCAATCGCAAGATCCTCCTTGTCTAAACATTCGTCTAATACCCGTATTCATAGTCCTTCCTTATTTTAAGGACGGAGGAAGCCTCCATGAAGGATTCCTTGAATCTGCAAGGCCACCTTGTTTCATAGATGGACCTCGAGTCTCCCTTTCAGAAGGAAGGAATATTTTAGGGATTTTTAGCGACCGACTGGAGGCAGCACCGTTTTATGCTGCCTGCGACTAATTTCATATAATACATATGAAAACTTTTTCGTATCTTCAAAAAATTCCATGGGATTTTCCCAATCGCGAATGTATCTTTTCGGAATCCGCCACAGAATCCGATTCTCTGGATTTTCGTCTTCAAATCCATCGTCAGAATCATTTAAAAATTCATTGTCCATTATCCCTTTTTCCTTTATACACTTTCAGTTTGAGAGCGCGACAACAAATAACCACAAAACCACAGATTGAAATGTAACGAAACTAACTTTTGGAGGTTATATTTGGTTATATTCTGCGTATCGTCTGCTAAAAAGGTCGCATCCACTCCTCAAGGAAGCTCGTGACCTTCCTTGAGATAAGGGAGCCAATAAGATTCCTTGTTCGGTCAAGGAAAGTTTATGAAACGTGGAACGAGGAACAAGGAATCCTTATTCCTCAAGGACGGACTATGAATACGGGTATTAATATTTCAGATCATCCTTCTACGTATCGTTTATCGAAATTTATTTCGTTGAAATTTTTAAAATCTGCAATAATTTTTTCCGTCTCCCTTCTATTAACGAGACATGGATGAGATATCTTATGAGAAGAAAATTAAGAGATTAGAAAGAATAAGATCTAAAATTAACGATGAATTGTTACTACAACACGCGACGACGAATTCATCGTCGCGCGAACTTTGACATGTGAACCTTGGCTAGCCAAGACTTTGCTTGGTTCACGGTCATTGTAATTATGAGTCGCGCGTTTCTCGCCTACGTCAATTCGCCAAATGCAACTCTTTGCCCGGTTTTTATTACACGGAATGGCTGTTTGAAAATGATTTTTTTTTTTTTTTTTTTTTTTTTTTTTTTTTTTTTTTTAAGTTCAACTCGACACTTTTACTACGCGGTTTCGCATACCATTACAACGGTTTGCGATTCTATTGCAACTTTTTTTGCGCAAGCGCGAATGTCGTTTTCGTTTCTCGCTTCGTCGCATCCATGAGGATCTGGCGAACCTGTATTTGAGATTGGTCGAGCAAAACGAGAACTCGCCTTGCGAGTTGGTCGATAATGTCTAAAGATTAAATCTCTCGATTTATGAGGCGTTTTATCATTATTCGACGGAGCGTAAAGTCGTAATTATCGTTTCTTTTTATTAAGCGGAGCCGCAGTTTATTTCCGCCGCACGGTAAAAACAGCTGATTCGTCAGCTCGCGCGCGCGATACTTGTATTGTATTAAAGAAGGACATACATCCAAAAGAGTCAAAAAGATATCTTTTTTTTTGTTTTTTTTTTTTTTCCCCAGAAACTAGTAACTTTAATCCAATAGGCTTTTGATCAATATCTTACATGTATATTAAGAAGTGATGTATAAAAAATTTTTAATTAAAAATATTAGAAAGAAATAGACCCAAATTTTTATTCCTTACTGTAACCGTCGTAGCTTTCGCATAGTTTATCTGGGAAAAAGGAAAAGGTCTTACTAATTCTTGAAATATATTAATTAATCTAATCTTTGTCGTAGAAATCGTTTGTAGAAATTCTCAATTGTAATAAAAGGCTGGATCTCTGTATTCGAAGGTGCAATTTTTTGTATAAACTTTATATATATATATATATATATAAACTACGGCTCTAAAAAAAGTTCCTACACGAAGATTGCATAATTTCATTAGAATAAGTGGAAAAAATAATGAAGTGAATCCATTGAGCCGTTTCCGAAATATTTTGATATATACTTTAAGAAAATATAAAAATTGATCTTTTTACTCTTTTGTGTACATGTCCGCCTCCCCCCCCCCGCCCCCCTTAATGTGTTCGGCGCCAATATATATAACGAACTTTTCTCCGTTTGTGCTTGCAGTTGAAGGACGAAACTCAAGGATAGAGGAGACAGAGGCAGATGTCCAGTAGCGAATACAATAAGGTAACTTTCCTCTCTCGGATAATGGAACGGGCCGCGTGTATATGCGAGAGCGTGTACGTGAATACGTATCGGTCGCGTGTATGCGCGAGTATCCCCCGTTCGATCGTGCTTTCACATAATATATGACAGGCGACACGCGTGTCTTCCTACGAGATAACGAAAGATACGACCTCGCTCAAAAAGCCTCGCGATTAACCTTTCGGCGCGCACGCCACGCTCATTAGCGGCTAATTATTCGCGCATTTATCCGGAAGGTGTTATGTAAATCTCGGGCGTGATCACAATGATACATATAGGGGCGTTATCTTATCGCGATTCTTTTCTCAGAACCGGTTATCTGTGAATCTCGCCGAGATAAACGGCGTTTCTCGAGAATTTTTTTCGCGTCTCAAGAAAAGGAAAAAAAAAGAAAAGAAAATATACGACATATATGTGTATATATATATATACAGGGTGTCCCATTTTAAAGGATCCACTCAAATATCTCAGAAACACTGCGTTAAATTGAAAAATGTTTCAAACAAAAGTTGTGTGGCTTCAAGGGGGCCATAAGATAGTGACAATGATTTGACCTTGGAAAATCATTTGAAGGTCATGTGAAGATCAACTTTAAAATCTTAAATGGAAACCCCCATTTTTTATTTAGTATTCTTGTAGCTGACATCGAGAGCTTTCCAAAACACTATAATAAAGTATTTTTTCATTAAGTACTTTTTGAGTTATTTTATATTTTATATAATCTGACATATTTTTTGATATAAAAAATAAAATATTTCGTAAAATATTCAGTTTTCGATAATTTTACCGTAATACTTCTATGTACAGAATAATGAGACAAATCAATTAGTATAAAAAAAAAATTGTTTTTAAGAAAATTATTTACAATGTATTTTTTTAAACAATTATTTGTTTTTTTTGGCACTAATTAATTTGTCTTATTATTCTGTACATAGAAGTATTACGGTAAAATTATCGAAAACTTCGAATACTTTACGAAATATTTTATTTTTTATATCAAAAAATATGTCAGATTATATAAAATATAAAATAACTCAAAAAGTACTTAATGAAAAAATACTTTATTATAGTGTTTTGGAAAGCTCTCGATGTCAGCTATAAGAATACTAAATAAAAAATTGGGATTTCCATTCCAGATTTTAAAGTTGACCTTCACATGACCTTCAAATGATTTTCCAAGGTCAAATCATTGTCACCATCTTATGGTCCCCTTGAAGCCACACAACTTTTGTTTGAAACATTTTTCGATTTAACGCAGTGTTTTTGAGATATTTGAGTGGATCCTTTAAAATGGGACACCCTGTATATATCGACTTGATAAGACTTCTCCGAGTCGTAATTGTGAAAATGAAACGTAATTAATAAAAACGCAGTGATGTCGCGATATCGATTCGCCACGATAAAAGCGTCCCAACCCCTCGGGATGTTGCCATTGAGAGAGAGAGAGAGAGAGAGAGAGAAAGAGAGAGAGAGATTTCGGTCTACCGCAAATCCATTTGGCCAGCTTGACATTCAGTTGATAAGCGGAATTTACAAGCTCGATCATACGCGTTTATCGGCGGCAAAAATATGCTTAACCGCATAAACCGCCGCATATCCGCGACGATACGTGCGTGTATCCTTGCGGGAACTGTAGATAGATATATTATAGACGCGGTATAGATATGATGCTAGATATAGGTATATTATAGATGCGAGTTTCTCTAGCGAATTATATTATACAGATGTGTACAGATACGTGCGAGATGTACACACATATATTGTATATGTGAGATAAACTTCAAAGGAGAAGGGTCGATAAGGGCGTTTTTTGCCCCCCCCCCCCCCTCCCACAGGATTTTCAGAAAATAATTTTTTTGTATTGTATGATTATCAGGAATAGCGCAAAAATTAGGCGAGAAAAAAAACTCAATCCATAAAGCCAAAATTAATTATTAGTTTAATTATTGGCTTAATTATATCGAGATATACCACTATGATACCTAAGCCCTTTTTTATCACTAATAAATGAACTAATAAAATATTTTCGCTTATTATATTGCTCTGCCGTCATATTAATGTTTTAAACTACAATATATCGTGTTCCCAAGGTGAAGGTGAATACAGCCTCATGGAGATTTTGAAAACAGACGATGCCGTTCATGATTTGCCCTGCTGCACAGATGAAGGTAAGGAAGATATTTAAAAGTGTTCAATATGTCAAAAAACTTAAAGACAAAAAATCTAAAAAAAAAAAAAAGAAGCAAAATGAAAAAGAAAATAATAAAAAAATTATAAATAAAATAATAAAAAAATAATAAAAAATAATTAAAAAAAAAAATAATAAAAAAAATTAAAACCTCCACAATGATCACAACCTTGACGCGGTGTAGAGGCTTAAGTCTGTAGGCAACTAATAGTGATCATCTATTTGTTATAGGCATCCATATGTCAGAAGTTAAAAATTAATTTTTTTTCTATGAGCTGTATGCACCTTCACCTTGGAGACGATACGTTATAGTTTAATATGACGGCAGAGTGATATAATGAGCGAAAATATTTTATTAGTGAAAAGGGTTTTAGATACCAAGTAGTATATCTAAACTAATAATTTATTTTACTAATATTTATTATACAATTATTACTAATAATTATTTTAACTAATAGTTTTAACGATCATATAATACAAAAAAAAAATTGTTTTTTGAAAATCATCTATGGGGATGAAAAAAACGTTCTTGTTGATTAATTCGTTGATTAATTCATTAATCATATTGATTTCAATTTAAATTTGTACGATTCAAAAATTCATGAATTCATTAAACGGTTAACCTGATTGCAAAATTGCAATTTTAATTCGCATTCTGATTTAATTTGAAATATATTGAATGTATTTAATTACACACACACACACACACACACACACACACACACACACACACACCGTGTTTTCGCAAGCAAATTTCAATCGAGGCGGGAAAAGATGCGCAAATATTCGAACGTATGCAATTCCTGAATCAATAGATTCCTCCCAAACATACCACTTTACGCATCATTTTTTTTTCTTTTTTTTTTTTTTTTCTTCGAGTACTGTCCATCTTGATATCTCGCATATTGTAATACGCAACGAGCATTTGTTCGCCAACAAGAACGCTATTTATGCCACTCGCTCTGGAAATAGTCTCACTGGCTGACTTCCAGATGGATATTTTTCACTTCCACGCTAAGCCCGCGAGGCGCTTAGTAAGTTTTCACGAAATCGGTAGACGGTCACGGGATGGGATGATCCCCGTTTTCGGCGCACATTCTGCAAAGACGAGGGCAGAGGGAAAATGTCGCGATGTGATCACAATGGTAGGCCGGTTGTAAAGAATCTAATCTTCGTGTTTCGGCGCGAAATCGATTTCGAACGGCACTAAAACGAACGATAATCGCGCAAATTTATCTCGACGAAAGCATCGACGATTGTTTCGTAGAGATAATTTCGATATCTAATATACAGGGTGTCCCATTTTAAAGGACCTACTCAAATATCCCAGAAACACTGCGTTAAATCGAAAAATGTTTCAAACAAAAGTCGTGTGGCTCCAAGGGGGCCATAAGATGGTGACAATGATTTGACCTTGGAAAATCATTTGAAGGTCATGTGAAGGTCAACTTTAAAATCTTAAATGGAAACCCCCATTTTTTATTTAGTATTCTTGTAGCTGACATCGAGAGCTTTCCAAAACACTATAATAAAGTATTTTTTCATTAAGTACTTTTTGAGTTATTTTATATTTTATATAATAATTTGACATATTTTGATATAAAAAATAAAATATCTCGTAAAATATTTAGTTTTCGATACTCTTACCGTAATACTTCTATGTACAGAATAATGAGACAAATCAATTAGTATAAAAAAAAAATTGTTTTTGAGAAAATTATTTACAATGTATTTTTTTTAACAATTATTTGTTTGTTTTTTTTTGGCACTAATTAATTTGTCTTATTATTCTGTACATAGAAGTATTACGGTAAAATTATCGAAAACTTCGAATATTTTACGAAATATTTTATTTTTTATATCAAAAAATATAAAATAACTCAAAAAGTACTTAATGAAAAAATACTTTATTATAGTGTTTTGGAAAGCTCTCGATGTCTATAAGAATACTAAATAAAAAATGGGGGTTTCCGTTTAAGATTTTAAAGTTGACCTTCACATGACCTTCAAATGATTTTACAAGGTCAAATCATTGTCACCATCTTATGGCACCCTTGAAGCCACACAACTTTTGTTTGAAACATTTTTCGATTTAACGCAGTGTTTCTGAGATATTTGAATGGGTCCTTTAAAATGGGATACCCTGTATATTATTATATCGAAAATAAGCATTCGTCCGATAAGCAGATGAGCGTGAAGGATAAAATTGCAATACGTCGTTTTTCGCGCGTAATCTTTTTTAAGGCTGAAATCGACGAATAAAGTCTGCATCCTTTCAATTGATTGATACTCATTGAATTTTCGGATCGGTATGATATACAATACAAGAGTTATCGGCCAATTCAATTATCCTTTCCCGATACTATAATCTTTACTGCCGCAGAAAAAGCTCGATAGTGTCGAGAGTCATAAAAATTCAAGGCTTAGAAAGATGTCCATAAACTCGGCGTTGTAACATTCGCGGCGTAAATATATTCGACGATTATCTTCTCATCGCACCGACGCTGTAATTCTAACCTCTCGCGATGAAGATGTATAATACAATATAATAGAATTGCGGGATATAAAATTGCTCAAAGAAAAACGGCATCTGTCGGAGATCTAAAACAGATTTTTTTTTTTTTTTTATTATTTACGCTCGAGGGACTATACGTTTATCGGAGTTAATTCGTCAAATGGCAATGTAAATATATTATCGAAGAGTATATATGTGTCCAACGTGTGCGCGTCTTGTAAAAAAGAAGAAAAAAAGAAAAAAGAAAAAAGAAACCGTTCGTATTTATTATTTCGACGTGCGTTTCGCCCGGCGAATTCTTTCTTCGGCTACTCACAAATCTGTTGTACGATCGCGTAAAAACACGTGGCGTACGTGGCTTAATGCTTCGTCCATTAGCAATAACTTTGAGCGTCCGCGATTCGAACGAAATGCGATGCCAAATGCGAGAGAGAGAGAGAGAGAGAGAGAAAGATGCGCATATATACAATGTGTATATATACATACTTCGCCACGTAACACACTGACGTATATAATAATGCCTCTAATAATACGGCGAGATCGTTCTTCCCAATCTCCTACGAACGGCCCGCGGTCTCGGTCGTTACGACACATCAAGCTGGTTTAAATTTCGTCTATCGTCAAGCAACGATCCTTAATGTCCCCGCGATGCAACGATAAATCGCCCTAGCGGCCAACATTCCTCGCGCCAACGCAAAGTGTCCTCCGTTGGGCTGGCACGCGTTCGCCTTTTTTTTATTACGGGACGAAGAAAATTGGAAGAATCTCCGGCGATTTCTCTCGCGAATCGTTTCGTACGAAACGATGAAAAATGCTTATAAAAAATATAATATAAACAAAAAAAAAATGTGTAATTATATTGTATCTTATCATTTGATTGAGAAAAATGAAAATAAAAATGAAAAGGAACGAAATTTTTCTACACTTTTTCCAAGATCCGATAAGTATCGATGATATCTTGAAAGTATTAAATTTTGAGAAAAATTTATAAATCATAAATAAAAATAAATAAATTATATGTTTATATATTATATAATTTTTTGCGATATTTAAAATAATGATTAATATCTATTACCTGTTTATGAAATTTATTTTGGAATTTTTACGAAGCTCATTGTCACGAGCTCGACATTCTTTCCTTCGCGCTCGTTACATAATCGACATGGCATAGCCAAGGACAATAGAAGCATTATGTATTTCATTACGTGCATATAGTTACTCTCGCCCTATATATATGGTACCTAAATGGTCCGATATCACGAGAGGAAGATTCTCGCTCTGCGGATCTCGTATTCAAACTTATTGGCTAATCACTTATTCGATCCGTTTCACGGGAGGGACAGGAAGACACGTACGGAATACAATTTATATATGTTTAAGAAAAAAAACATATTTGTAATTTTCCTTAATTATTAGTTTAGATTATAAATAAGACATTGATGATAAATTATTGGCTTAAAATCGTTATACGACTATTGGATGTAAAATAGCTTCGTTTCCCTACTTGTTGTATACCGTGTAAAATATGATTCGGGCTCTCATTCACGTTGGCACCCGCCGGTCACTCGGTCGGCCGTGATATTCCTGGGATGACACACGGCACGCACCTTCGTTTCTCTCGTCGGAGATGAGATCTCTCTATTTATAAATGTAGGTCGACGGGTGTATGCAGTCGGCGCGGTTTCGTCATTATTATTCGGCTTCGGTTGAGAACGCGCCGCGAAAATGCGGCGGATGCGCGTCGATTAATCGACATTTTTCCATCGAATGTTTCTGGCTTTGTTCGCCAATTCTAAAAATAGCCATTGTCGCAGCCGTGAATTAATTAATTGGTTAATTAATTAGCGAGACGAGACGGGATATGGTAATTTATATTTTTATAAACATGAATAAGTATCACAGAGTTCAATATAAAAAGAAACACTCAAGGAAAAAAGATGATCATTTTTTGTAGTTATGACCATATATTTAATTATAATAAGTATTATTATGTATTTAAATATTCGCGATATTAATTCATTTTATTATCAGAGATTTATATACATATATTCAGCAGATTTGAATAAAAATCTTTCAAGTTTGAGTATAGACATAATTGAAAATTATTTATGATAGATCCTGATCCAATTCCTCGACTTTTCCGCAACAGACTTCATATTTAATCATGAATATCTTGTTAATCGATATCCAAGAATTTTTATTTAGAAATTGAAATTTCTATCAATACTCCTATGCTTAATTTCGTCGTTGCAAGAAAATTTTTCCAACATGTCACGTAGATATAAAATACATGATAAGATACACGACATCGCACCCATTTTTGCAAGTTTAATCACAAATGTGTCAAAATTGCGATATGATGGAGGCCAATTTGGAAGCCAAGAATCCGTGTCCAGCGTCAAAAAAATTGCGACAAGTGATCGCTTTTTTTCTTGAGACCGGAAAAAAGTTATTTCTTGTTGTATTAAAGTTATCTCTATCGCAATTTTGGGTGGTGTATCTAAATATATATTTAATGCGATACATGTTGACGCACACACACACGCGATTGCGAAGATAAACTTTCCAAAGGTAAAGCTATTTTGGCCGTTTTACGCGCATCCTGCCGATTCATCGACTTTCGCACAAATATATACGTCTTAAAGATATAAAAAAAAAAAAAAATGAGTCGTACCCTCGCTTTAATTCTCTCAGTTATATATTTCATTTTCGCCGACACTTAGCAACGCGATCAAGATTACTGAAAGTGTTCGCGACAAGTTCTCATCGTTCGTAAAATGAAAATTGCATCTCTGTATCGCGCGAAAGCGCAAAGGCATGCTCGTAAACACGATTAAAAGGGATTGCCACTAATCTCACCGAGATCTCGCGTTCTCATCGAAAATGGGAGATTTCCAGAGTCTCTTTTCAAAGCCTGCTAGAATACCGGAAGCGGGATCGTTTCGAGCACGGTACCTAATACAGTCGGCGTTATAAGAGGTTTTGTGTTTAATAGTAATGGAAATTATAAAGAACACATAACGGATTTATGTAACAGAGGAAGGTTGGCAGTCAATAAAACATGGGGTTTGGGGAAAGGATTTGCAGAGATGATTTTACAAGAAGATGGGGGTTATTTAGGTATCTGGTGCAGAGTGTAATGTCTTACGGAGTGGAAATATGGGGCTGGGAGGAAAAGAAGGAATTAGAAAGAGTGATGTTAGATTACGTAAGATGGTTATTCAGGTTAGAATTCTGTACGCCAAGGTATTTAATGTCGAGTGAATTAGGTTTAAACAAATTAAGGATAGAGTGGGGTATAAGGTCTTGGAGATATGAGGAAAAGATAAGACGTATGGAAGAAAGTAGATGGGTAAAAAAAGTGTTGGATGGAAAAAGAAGTAAATAGAGGAGGGGATATGTATAATAGGGAGAGAGAAAAATATTATGATAGAAATGGGTGGGGTATCGAAGCATTAGAAATTTTAAGAGAGGAAGGAATTGATATTAGAGAGGAGTTGAGAAATAGGGACAGAGAAGTGCAGAGACAATTAGAGGATAATAAAATTAGGGAAGCTAGATATAATAAGAAATACAAGGATTTGGAAATAAGGTTGGAAGGGCCAATGTACTTAAGGGAAGGAAATGTGGATATAGGAAATTTAGGCGACAGCGTAAGGGCTTTATTAAGGTTAAGGTGCGGAAACATGGAGGATAGAAATAAATATTGATTAGGGGAGGAAGCGTATGCCTGTGCATTTTGCGGTATAGGCGAAGATTGTATAAGTCATTATTTTAAAGATTGTGATGTAACTAAAAGTTGGTTTATAGAAAAAGGTAAGGATGAGAATGAAGTAGAGGAAAAATTGTGAAACGATGTGTTAGATAATGCGAAAGGAAGGTTATTAAGGAAAATTTGGAAGGAGAAGGAGAAGGTTATAAGAAAAAATAGGAATATAAGGTAGTTATAAGGGTATGTATGAGAGAATGAGAAAGGTATGTGAGTTATAGGTATTGTGTAAACCAAGTCCACTTCTTGGCGTTAAGCTGAAGTTAAATAAAGATTATTATTACAGTCGGCGTTATAACGATTTTTCATTACTTCTCGCTTGTCCGTTCAACAAGGATACGCCTCATACGAATGATGGAATGTTTTATAATATACAAGGACTTTAATGTATCTCGTATAATAAAGCTATTAATTGTATTCTTTCACTTGTGCGACCCAAGTGACAAATCGATTGCTGTAAATCGCCATTGATTCGGCTGAAGGGTGGAAGGGGGATTTGACGGAGCACGTGTTGAGACTGCCATCATCAAAAACGAATTAGCGAAATCTGGCTTTTGTTAGAGCTTTGACGTTGAGCGAAATAATCGTCGCGCGTGGACGCATCCGCGCGGAAAGCCCAATGTTTTGAATCTCGCGGCGAGACGGCGCGAAACGGAATGCGTATTCGTGACATTTGAAGGGGTGGTCTTAAATTAAAACGGTGGCGACGAGAGGACAGGAGGCTGAGCTGGCAGGGCATAAAAGAACGTCGACGATTGCCACATCGCTGCTTTTGGCAGCGGCTCTTCCTCCGGACGATCGATCTCCTGCTCCTTCCTTTCACCTTCTCCTCTTCTTCTTTCATCTCGACAATATATGTTCGATTGACCAATCACGAATCGACGTCTCTTAGCGCCGGTTTGATGAAAAATTTGTTTATACACGACGTGACGACGGATACATTAATTCGAGACTTTGGATCATCCGTCAATCGAAGAAAGAGAGAGAGAGATACCGATTTATCGGATTTCATTTATTAATGCGTGAATCGTAAACCTTAAGATACTCTTTTCAGAATATTTATTTATGAAGATTAATAGATTATCATGTCACAAATGAAATGTACGTGAGGCAATATATCATTAAATGTGTGTAAAGTCGTGCTATTTGCAACCGCTATGATCTCTGGCATGCGACAAAGTAGCGCCACGTTGTCTGTCACAATACTTTTATCTCTAATTATGTTCGACCTTGTGATGTACGAAGTAAGTTGATTAAATATAGCGAGGACGATCGTCAAAGTATCTCGATCGCGTCGAGGAGAAGATTAGATACTGTATAAATATATGCTCTTACTTACGTAATATACGTACGGTCAAAAATATAACGCCGATGAAATGTGACATGAGGCGCGAGTAACTCGCGGGAAAGATTTTCTCATATATCTTCTTTGACGATTATATAATAATTAATTATCGTATGCCGCGATCGCCGACTGTCCTGTAAAGAATACGCTGTAAAGAATTAATTAAGAGCGTCGTTAAGAGGCGATTTTATAGAGACGATTTTTATAGCCTCTCTCGTAGAAATTGCGTCTAATAATCGCGAAAACGCGTCGTCGCGAGGAAAATTCGTAATAAGAGACGTCGTTACGCTGTGTTAAGATGTACTGCGTGGCACACATAGGCTCCTAGCCATTATCTAGTATGTACTATTCCACCATTATTCAACCGTTTCTATCGCGCTGCGCTTTATTACATATCGCGTGCGGCTTTAACCGACCAGTGCCGGTATTATTCCACTGGGATGAAAAGGCCTCGCTTCTTGTAACGCAGGTGACACCGTGGATTTTAAATGTACATAGTTTCGCGTAACAGATGCGAGTATTTTTTCAGCGTCGACGATAGATATAATTACACAAGTATTCTATAGAAATAAAAAAATAAATATATATTTAGCTGTTTTCACAAATATTTAAAATATTGTATAATACTACTTTACACAAAATTCTTGTACGCAAAAGAATATGAATATTTAGAGGATTAATTCTGTTGTATATTAATTAAAATTATATTTGAAGCGTTTGATTGAGAGATTTTACAAATAAAAAAATAAATATTTCAGATATACGTACGTCTCGTTAAAGGCTTCAAGTAATTAATTTCTATCATTATATGGAAACAATAAAATATTCATGAATTCATTCTATTTATTTCTTTTCTTTTACGTCTGTTCTGTCTTAAATCTTTTATTTATATTTATATTTAAGTTATATAATAAATTATTGCAGATTGTCGAGCCAATTTGTCGAGACATTGGCAAGAAAATGAAGATTTGCCACATCACGGTATTCTATGCAATTATTTAAGACTTCTTTACTATATTTTTGTCTTGTGTTTTTTTTTTCTTCTTTTATACATTATCCTTATCATACATTATTTTAAAAATACGACTACTTGAAAATCGAGTATACAGTGAAAGTTTCATATAAAAATAAGGAATTATGTTTCATAAAATTGTCGTGAATATGAAAATCACAGCTATCGAAACGAGGCTTATGTATAACAGGTTTTAGAAAGATACAGTATATGCAAGATGATAAAATAAGAAACTGTTCTTTATTTATTTTACTTTAAGATAAAAATTGCAGACTAAATTTTCTTTGACACTGCTTAAAATAACAGTGTCAAGTTAGAAGTATGATTTTTCTTTAGTTCATTATTTTGTCAATTTCGACGGAAATAAAAAATACATACTTTTTAATTAAAATTGCAAATAAAATCGATACCTACGCGAGTTCTCTCTTCCCTTGTGAAAAACTATAATGAATTTAATATATCTGAGAAGAAAGTATACGACATCCTTTACTTCTTTCTTCGTTTTAAGAAGGGAAAAATGTATCTAATAAGAAAATAATTGGCTTTATCAATAGTGTACTTACCGCGATATTGCTGACATACGCGGCTATTAAAATAATTTCCTTTTGGTGAACGCTGAACAATAGCCACAATACGCGCCGTCACAAGCCCACTTCCTACTGTCAAAATTTTATTATATTTACGCGACCGGAAGGAAAAATTCAAGGACAATGGCGATGTCGAAAGGAGGAAGAGGGGAGACATCGCGACGCGCGCTATAGCGTAACGTTAGTAAATTATGCTGTCGTTACGTCGACGACGATTTATATGCCATCGTGTTAAATAATCGGCAGGACGATCGCGAGCGTGCACCGACTCAAGGTTATACATGCGAGAAAACGCCAACGTTTCCGACGCGCCGTTATTTTCTAAACATCACACTGAGAGACCCATTTCGTTAAATAAAACAAAATTATTTGGTTGAACCATTTTGTTGACGGAACATTTAATTTGGTTTTATTTAATAAAAATTATGTTACTGGAAAGAAGTTAAATGTTACGCTAACAAACTATTTTGTTTGCATGGAGTTGTTTATCCGAATAAAATTTTATCGTTGCGATAACAAACTCATCCATCTCATCGCGTTCTAAATAATTGTATTTGTTACTTGAACTAAATCGTTTAGTTGAATATCATAAGCTATTTTGCGTATTCATGTGTCACTGCGCAGTCAATTGTTATGCAGTGTAGTGCGATGTGCAGTATGCAAGTGCATCTTCGATCATGGCGGATTCGTCTGTCCGGGAAATACTGATTAGTCTCTCGTTAACGACGAGAGAATTGAAAAGATGGAGAATATAATCTATATATATCTTTTTCCTATCGTGTCACAATGGACAACTATCAAGTAAATTTCTCGATGAATATGGATAAACTTTGGTCGATGTAACAAAAGCGAATGTAACTGCAGTTGGAAAATTTCGTAATACTAACACACAAATGTGATTCGGTGAACAAAATTGAAATGGAAAACAATGAAAAATTTAATTTTATACAATTAATAATTTCGTTCACTGAATCAAATTTGTGTGTTAGTATTACCAAATTTTCCAACTAATAAAGTTTTCTGTTGTATTAATTAAAGGATTTGTTTGCCCATATCCAGACAAGAGATTTAGTTGATTCAAAGAAATTTTATTTCATTCAACAAAATGGATCTCTCAGCGCGTGCATTAATTATAAAAAAATCCCAATTTTCTTAAAATAGAATTAAACACATAATACTTCGTGTTCATCTTTGCTCTATCGTTACAAAAAATGAGATAATATAAGAGAGAAATGATCTTTTTGTCCTTTATTTTTTATACATTATTATAAATTTTCATTTATGTAAACATTTTCATTTATTGCTACATCAATATTAATTCAATTAATAGTATGTATAAATTAAACGCTAATTAATATAAAGTGGAGAAATGATTAAATTTGCATGATATCTCGTCGGATTGTCGGATTGAAAATATTTGTATTTTTAGGGAGTATTTTAAGCAAGGCCAATCGTTACGACATGTCGCGATATAACTTTAATCGCGCGCGGATCATTAGAATGCCTCGCGAAAGTTTAATCTCGCTTTTGCGCAGGCGCGCGCGCGCGCGCGAAATAAATCGGGTTTTATCGCGTTGATTAAAAGAACGTCGAATAATCTCACAATAAGAATTAGTCGATCAATTTTGGGTCGAGTCCGTGTTATCGCTCAAGCTGGAAATCGTATCTGTTTATATCCTCGATCGCGCAGATGAAAAGTTTCTGCAAAATGAAAGAGCATACAAAAATAATTCCTTTGCCCCGAGGTTTTATTTAAATTACGCCCAAGATTTGATATTGTATATATTAATTAATATATGCAATAAAAAAAAAATAATATATTATATATTACAATTATTAAAAATTATAAATCTATTAGATAATTTATCTTTTGCTTTTATTCTAACATTTTGATTTTCGCGGATTTGAAATTTTTAAAATTCTTTAGCCACTTCTTTTAAACATGTTTGCATTAGAAATTTCGTATTCTTCTCTTATCTTTATAATTATCGAAGAACGATAGACAAATGAGTCAAGTGTGCTTGCGCTTTTTTTATCGTCAGGCTATAAAATACATTTTACATAAACGCGTTAGCAATTTTTTTTTTTTTTTCTTCTATATACAATTAATAAAATCCTCTAATCCTCGCGTTCTGTGCTGGGATTTCGCGCGTGTTATCGGACGCGGATACGAGTCCGTTAATTTCGCCGCGGTTAATTGGATTCGGCGCACGTTTACGTCGCATCGCGAATCGGCCGCCTTCGCTGAAACGGCGTACGATATACACTGTATAACCCACTAATCGCGGGGACCTTGGACGCGTTGGACTGTCGCAGGTACGTTGCGCGCAATATTTCAATGTTCGAAGGTCGATCGGCGTCCGATCGATTATTAGCGCGAGTCAAGTGACACATATGGTTACGCATCGTGCAGAAACGCGCCGTTTATTAAATGCCGATACGTAACTTTCCTTTTTAGCTGCCGCCGCGCGTTCGATACTTGATTCTTACCTCATGCCTCGTTGGCGCGACAACTAACACGATCACCCCTTCATTTTATCGGCACCAATTTGTTGCGTAATTAATTTTATTTTTATTTAAATTAAAATATTGTTTCTTCACGTATCGAAAAAACATAGAGATATTTACAAATTTCCTCTAGATGTTTTTAACAATTAATTCGCATAGTCTACTTTGAACTGTATAATTAGAAATATATTAGGTGTATAAATAAGTTTCCGCCGTTTGACAAAAGTTGGCGCCACCAGTAAGTTATGGTTAAAATTGTCAGATGTAAAACGTCCTTATCGTAAGATTGGACATCAGTCAATAACATAACCTTAAAATATTAGTGATTTTTTATCAGTATAATATATTCTTTTGTGTGCGAAAATGTCGAGTTTTGAGCCGAATAAGCGTCATTTGCGGGAACTTTTGATTTACTTCTTCAATTTGAAGAAATCTGTAGCTGAGGCGTATCGATTGCTTGTAGAAGCATATGGTGAGGCTGCCTTAAATGAGAGAAGTTGTCGTGAGTGGTTTCAAAAGTTTAAGAACGGTGAATTTGACATCGAAGACAAAGAACGTAGCGGAAGGCCGAAAGTGTATGAAGACGCGAAATTGGAAGCATTATTGGATCAAGATTCGTGCCAAACGCAAGAAGAACTTGCACTTACATTGGGAGTGACTCAAAACATTAAGTTCCGTTCTTTCACAATAAATGCCCAATTTTTGATAAAAAACGGCGGAAACTTATTTGTACACCTAATACATCGACAGATTAAGAGATTACGGGAGTGTTATGAATGGAAAGATGTTACTTATTGAAAATTATATAAAATTATTATTTAAATCAAAAGGTAGATAAATAATTTCAGTTAAAAAATATATATTTTTAATAATAAAATCAAGATGAAGAATTGCAACAGATATTGAAATAGAGCAATAATAATGGCATCCTGATAATCGCCGCATTCATGACTTTAAATTAATAACCTAGTAGAAATAAGTCCGATTTCTTGAAATTTCTTATAATGATACCCTTAATGAGCTTTTGGATTCGGCAGATTCCAGAAAACGTCGCCATCGAATCGAAGAAGAGGGTTTGATTAACAGCACGATATCAATCTTATTAAAACACGAGAGCGATATTATGCTCGAAATTACATAAGCGTTAAGCAACTGCATTCATTACGATCGTTTTCATGAGATCGTTTCGCTAGCCCCACCCCCCGGTTGTTCTCTGATAAGTATGCGCCGATAAATCGATAATCAGCGATGTTACCCCGCCATACTCGATCGAGCTTCGTCGACGTTTATAACGCACAAGTTTAGTTTTCAACGCGTGTTGCCAGCGCGTCGTTTTGTCAAAAAAAAAAAAAAAAAAAAAAAAAAAAAAAAAAAAAAAAAAAACCACTATCTTCGCGAAACAAAAAATTTACGATTAAAGAAACTATATCCTCCGCGCGTTCTCCCCATTATCTATTTGTCGCCGGCGAAGTTGTCGATCGTAATCGATCATCATCGATAAGTCGCTTACTTGAAAACGACGCGAGTTTGGGCAAAAGAATCGTTCGAATGTTTCCAACGTGTATCGCGCATGTTCTCGGAAATAATACAAAACGAAAAGACAAGCTTGACCTTGTTTATAGAATCGCCGCGTTATCGCTTTTGAAAAATGAATGGCGACGTGTCGACTCGAACCGCTGAAATATTTATCGCTTCCAGCGAAGCCCTCCCGTCTTTTTGTCAAGTATGAAAATAGCCATGCGATATTTTGACGATTACGAAATATCATTCGTATACGAGATAAAAAAAATTATTTATTTATGTTTCGAGATTTAATATTTATATATGAATGAATATTAGAATTGTTTTGAATTATGATTTTTATTCATATTATTTAATTATTTTCACAAATTATGAATTGTTTAAGATAACCTTTTTATAATTTGTCAAACTAGTAATAAAATGTGAAAAATAATTTAAAAGAAAATTATCAATCTTTATATTTATATATGGATTATTCTAATATCTTTTCTTATCGATAATTTTCAAATCATATTTATTATTTTAATTAAGATTAATTTTAATATTTATTATGATTATTTATCGAGGAATAAATTATATGAATATCTCATATTACTTATTAATGTATATATTATTGCCATTACTCTCATGACTGATTTACATATATATTTTTAAATTATTTACATTTGATGGTTTATTTGATATAAATTTATCAATTATATATTTATAAAGAATTATTGTAAATGAGAATAACACTTCGCGATTTAGAAATTACATTTACAGCATTTTTAATTAAAAGATCAATTTATTTATTACCAAAATTTTAGTTTTTGTCTCGGCGGATTTATGAATGGCGAGAGGGGAGAAAAAAAGAGAGAGAGAGAGAGATATTTATTATAAGGTTGGCGGAGAGAAGGCGAGTCGTACGACCGGTCGTTATATCGTGGAACTCGTCGTTACGTTGCGGTACACGCAATTGAGCAGTTGCGTAATTCGCCTCGCGATTCGTGTATCACGCATATATAGTGTATATGTCTCTGTCTCTGTGTGTGTGTGTGTGTGTGTGTATGAGTACGGTGGCTGCGCAAGAAGGTCTCGAGATGACCGTGGCCGAGCCGCGACGGCCCGCGTGTGCGTGCACGAAGCACGTGCTTTGCGCGCAGCTGGTTGATCTCGCGTCTTACGAGGCGCGTGTCGCGAAAAAAAAAAAATTAAATAAAATTTCTTCTGATCGAGCGAGGAGAGAGAGAGAGGAACGAGAACGATTATTGTATAAATGGTCGTCGAAGATAATTGTAGCGGGAAAGATAGAAAGACGTTGTAAGACGTAACTTTTATTAATTTTTTTTTTTTTTATATGGATAATTGATATATTTTTCTTTTAGTCATAGCAAACGTGTATTTCGAAAATCCATTTCAATATTTACATAGAATATTATACCAAACTATTTGTCTTATTGAATAAATTTGTACATATAACGATATTTTTTTTGAAATTTACCAATATGTTTCAAAATATCTGCAAGACTCATTTGTCCATTTAATTATTATAATTTTGATAATTAATTGTTATATTCTATTCAAAACTATGAAATATTCATCCATTAATATTTTATTGGCACTGTTCTTATTTCTTTATTAAAAATATTTATATGATCTATTCTTTAATTTATTTATTTAAAATTAAATAATGAGTAGTTTAAAAAAGAAGAGATAATCTCTTTCTTTTCCTTTCGTTTTTTCGTCTTTATTTTGAACTTTTTCATCGAAATATATAAATTTTTGGTCATATGATTTGAAATGAAAAATATTTAATATATAAACTCGATTAAGCAATATGAAAAAATAATGCATTTCCGCTTATGAATGCTCCTTTTACTTTCTTCTTAGTATGAAAAAATTCTTATTAGACATCTTGTCCAAATTTTAAATATTCTTACATTTTCTATACAAGTTTGGAAGAATCGAAAATTGATGAAACCGTAGCCGCAAAATATCAAACATATGAGCGATAACATCTACCGCGCGTATATACAGGGTGTCGAAAATTATCGAAAACTGAATATTTTACGAAATATTTTATTTTTTATATCAAAATATGTCAGATTAAAATATAAAATAACTCAAAAAGTACTTAATGAAAAAATACTTTATTACAGTGTTTTGAAAAGCTCTCGAGGTAAGCTACAAGAATATGTAATGAAAAATAGGGGGTTCCATTTAAGATTTTAAAGTTGACCTTCACATAACCTTCAAATGATTTTCCAAGATCAAATCATTGTCACCATCTTATGATCCCCTTGAAGCCACACAACTTTTGTTTGAAACATTTTTCGATTTAACACAGTGTTTTTGAGATATTTGAGTGGGTCCTTTAAAATGGGACACCCTGTATACATTTTGAAAAAATTCAATCTTCAAGGTACATCTATATTCCATACGAAATTTAAATCATCGTCGAAATAAGTACTAAACACTTCGCGGCGACGAGACACGTCCTGAAACGCAACGAGTGATAAACAATAAGAGACCTCCGTACACGGTGGTCTCGTAAAATCATCACGGCACAGTCGCGTCACCATAGGCGAGAAAATTCCGCGTCGTCGTCTCGCGTTAACAACGCGACTCGGCAACTTCCTACATCGCTCATTGTTAGAGAGGTGCAGCGAGACAATGCGAGCGATGCACCGCGGAGCTCCCGAACCCAGGACCTTGGAGCGCGAGGACGGACAGCTCTATCGCGCTTGGCACGTCCCTGCCGAGCTGCAAACAGGAACACGACGATTATCCGTCAAATGAATGAAATCGAGCGAACGAATCGGCTCGGGAGAATCCGCGTCTTCTCATGAATGGGGGAGGGGGGGACGGGGTCCAATCGCGACGAAGCGTACTCGCTGAAGCGTGACTCGCGTTACGTCCGAATTACGCGCACGTGTCTTAACAACGTCGCGTAGATATGTCACGCGTAGATCCCGACCGAGGCGATCGCTTCCGATCGAAATGTCCGGCGATGTATAGGGGTAGAAGTCGAAGAAGCGTTAATTCCATCATACTACAGGATATTGATAATTATCACCAATAATTATTAAATTCCTCTATTTGGGGACACTATTGATAAAACATTAGGTAACCATTATTACTAATAATTGTCATCAGTAATTTTTTAATTTCGATGCGATATCTTTTTAAGAGGCTTTCAATTATATGCTCTAAAAATTTTTAATCTTACTCTAAAATAATCTATAATGGTGTAATATAGATGTAATCCGTCTTGCATCTAAACACGTAAAAGTCTTGGGGGGGGGGGGGGGGAGGGAAATATCGCACAGAAGAGCGTTACTGAAGGGATTTAAAAATTACTAATGATGATTATCAGTGATGATTTTGTCACCTAATATCCTATGAAATATCAAGAATATTACTAGAGGAGTTATTGATGAGATTGACATACATTTTTATCTAAGATAGACAGATAGATTCGGATCCGATCTATTTTCGCCTTCTCTCGTTTCGACGCTTGTCCCGAAAGGAACAAGTCCAAAAAAAACCTCCCGCAGATTCACGTCGAAGGCGATATTTTGCATAAGTGCACGGACACCGCTCAATCGCGATACGATTACACGCTGTCGTCGTCGTCGTCGTCGTCGTCGTCGTCGGTCGGCTGGTTCTTACGATTCTTATGTAACGCGCGGATACGATTTCCGTTCGCGGCAGAAACGCCCTCTCCTCCCCTCCCCCTCCCCTCTCCCTTCCCCACCGCTCCTCTCGTTGCGTATCGCGTTACGCAAGACGCAAAACAAGACGCGCTCGAATCTGGGCACCTTGCGACAATCCGGACGTTCCGAAACGATGCGTTTTCAGCTCGCGCTTACCCTGGGACTTTCTACGACGCGCACCTCCGGTCTTTCGCGATTCCTCGAAACGTCCGTCCCTAATCTCGCGAATGAGCGATTCAGCAGAGTCACGTGTATGTATATATGTGTGTTTTTTTATTTATTTATTTATTTATTATTATTATTAAACACGATTAAACGGCTACAAATTCATTTAGGCGAAACTTTTATTAATCCTTTTATACTTTTATTATTCACATATTTTTCTTGCTCCGTTCCTGGTCATACATGGGTGGGTGACAAAGTGCCTGGAAAAGATCCACCAAAATTTACATACGTTTATTTATTGACATCCGTAGAAAATGATCGTGTACAATAAAAGTTAGAGAATAAAAGTGAAAAAAAAAATTTTTTTTTTTTTTTATTGATTAAGGCACGGAAAAAAAAAGATTAACTGCCGGAGCTAAAAACTGCGCGTGGTAACTAGATTTCAATCGTAATATATATGGACAGTGAACACGTTAGCTGTAATAGCTACTTGTTAGACGTAACAGGAAAATCGTTTTGCTGGAGTTTTAGAGAATTATTTTGCAAATCATGATTAGCCATGATGGCGAAAATTTTTCTTTCCGCGTGAGGATATTCTATTGTTAAAATATCGTCAGGTAGATTGCATCTTCAAATATAGCCTGACGATGTAAAAGCCGTAAGGTCCTATAATTTCGAGGACGATATAGTAACGTCGCGTCCATTCAATGCGAATTTGTAACGCATACACGATTACGTCATACGTACTTTTCTTGCGAATGATAACAGCCGACGCTGTATCAGCGGAATACGATTGCGTTTATCGGCACAGCAGAAATTCGCAACGACTATTGTATGTGTCCTATGTGTGTTCGCGCGCGTGTGTGTGTGTATGACTCGCGCTACGTTTCGCGACGAACGGTACTGATTCTCGAATTTGCCGCAACGCGGTGAGAAGAAACTTAACGATCGCGAATTGAGCGAGGCGAGCGAGAGGGAAGCGCGTGATTTAAGTCATCGCGAGCGCGCAGATTTCCGTGACGTAAAAATCGCGACGCGACAATTGCATTGTCACGCATTTTACAGCCGCGAATTATGACCTTATCACGTATACATTGTTCGGGCTGTGAAACGTCTTGTCTCTTCGATTTTACTCATTGTACGTCGAGTAAATCGTGTAAATGAAAAAAAAAAAAAAATTCCATTTTAATTTTAATTCAAATTTCTAATTGCGTTCTTGTTTTTACTCTATTCTATTTTATTTTCTACATCGTTAATGTAATGTTTTCTTTCCTCTTTTCGATATAACGAATCTTCCCACATATCCTCCTAAATAAATGTCCCCTCGTGTCCGTCTTTCCTCCTCTCGACGAGCGAATAGCGACAGGAATGAAATTACGCTCGTTTATCAGACACGTTTTCTCATATTCATGATTTATCTCTCGCTCGTGTCGAATCGAGATCCATTCGCGTATTCGGCCGTGATAGACATGTCGGTCTCGGATCGCGGATAGATTTCTATTCATTTCCCCTGATATTCTTATCGCCCAGAAATTCCGGTCGATACCGAGAAATATCAATATTGTATCTCGCGATTTTTTTTCTCTCCCTCTCCTGGCGTTCATCGAAGCGTTTTCATCGAGCGCGCAACTGTTTTCACGCGCAAATATTTTTTGGCGTGAGCAGCTCTCCTCTCGCATCCCGGAGCAATTTTTTTTTTTTTTTTTTTCCCCTTTACCTTTCAACTCTCCGCTCGCAAGAGCCGGGCCGATTTTCCCTAGTTTATTTCTGCCGCGAATGCAAACCGGAAACATGCATCGCGCTCGAATACGTTGATGAGTTTCTGTCGATAGCGCGACGCAGATTCTCTCGTTTGACCCGCGCGTACAAAATTGCAATATCGCGAGAGAAGAGGAAACGGATAACGGATCGAGGCATCGGTTCGTTATTTTCTGCGTGTATTTTTGCGAAAAAAAGAAAAAAAAATGACTGACGCAGAGATATCGACCGAGGTTTCGAAACTATATCAATATAAACCGAGAGTCGTTATATTATAAATAAATAAGATATTTCCCCGACTTGAGAAAAAGAGAGAGAGAGAGAGTAAGAGAGAAAATATCTAATATTTTCTTATAATTTGTTAAAATATATAATGTATAAAAAGATACAGCATTTTCTATTGAACAAACAAAAGTTATTTTGATATTTTACTATCCAACACCTTTGGTAATTTGGATTATTTTTTATTGTTTTATTAAATGTGAATATATTGTATTTTGTATTACGTATCAATAGCCACACTGTCAAGATAAATTCGACAATTATCGTTCGACATTATTCGAGTAGAAAGAAGCGTGTTATTAATTTCCCAATTATTGACATTAATTTTCTTAGAGAATCGAACGCACTGAAAAAAATTTTATCCTATACGTACTCGACTTATTCTTACGCGATAAATCGTTTCTTTTTTCAATCTTGCCGATGCAACTTTGTATACAGACAGTGCGAAAGTACGATAAGGCGGCAACAAACATACACTGACAAGAGACCCATTTTGTTGAATGAAATAAAATTTGTTTGAATCAATTAAATCTCTTGTTTGGATATGGGCAAACAAATCCTTTAGTCAATACAACAAAAAAATTTAGTTGGAAAATTTGACAATACTAACGCACAAATTTGATTCAGTGAACAAAATTATGAATTGTATAAAATAAAATTTTTGGTTGCTTTCTATTTCAATTTTGTTCACCGAATCACATTTGTCTGTTAGTATTACTAAATTTTTCAACTGCAGTTATTACATTCGCTTTTCTTACATCTTATCGTTCGTAAGTGATAAAATACCTCAATCTCTCGGGGTGTCGCGATATTCCCTTCCGCCTCCGCGACACCGTCGAATTAATTTTCTCGAGTAAATTAGGAGATATTGATTAAACCTCGCAGCTTAACCGCGCGATACACGCGTTCATGCACTCGTGTATACATCTGGAGCGTTGGAATAATTTTACCAACGGTTCTCCCGCTTTCGAAACGCGACATTCGAGTGTTAATTAATAATTTCTTACTTTACGAAATCGACGAAATCTAAAATTAGTCTCGGGAAGACGCACTACCGTTTTCCTTCCTCCGAACTTTCCACTCGTCTGAACTCTGTACCTTGCCTGGTGCATGCGATCTCGGATTGGCAGCGAAACTACCAGAAGCGTGCGCGCACTGGATGTCTCTCGTGTTGACAGAAAGAGAAAGAGAGAGAGAGAGAGAGAGAGAGAGAGACTCTCCGTTTCGAGAGGGAGAGACATCGAATTTTTATCGCGTCGAACGAATCGTCTCGTCTGATGACGGCTCACGAACGATATCGCGCGACGATGTAAATCCGAGAAGAGTGTCGCTTTCGCTAAGTATCATCGCTCTCGATGGAGGCGAACAAAAGGCGGGACATCCGCGGTGAATTCGCGCGCACGAACGACGCGAATTAATGCTCGTGCGCGCGGGTACAAAGGTGGCGGAACGATTGTACAATTGCTTCCGCAACGAGCAAGCGACCTAACTCATTATCGCAGGCAAGCAAAACTTCTCTCTCTCTCTCTCTCTCTCTCTCTCTCTCTATCTCCATCTCCCCCTGCCGCAAAAAGGAATTCATTTCCCTCTCGTCTCGCGGTTACGCCGCCGCAGACAGGTACAATGCAAGACGCACGCCATCACCTCTTGTCTTGGTTCATCGCGGAAGTTCCGATACGCATCTTCCTGCACGCCCGGTAATTTTCCTCCTCGCGTGCGTCACGCGTTACTTGTTCGCCGAATGTGCCGCGCGCGCGTATTTACAAAGCTTTAAAGGAGCTTATAAAAGCGGAAAATAGATATTGAAGAACCGAGACGTGTTGTTTTTTACCCTGCTTATTTTACGACGTAAGCCACTCGCAGAATTCGCGCTCTCCTACGTTTGCGAACTTGAGGATTGAAAACTTTAGCGATACTGTATCATCTTCGATATGTCTCGGAACAGATTTATATATTTGCTTCTTTATTTGACGCTTTTGTAGATGTATAAAAATACTCATGATATGCCAAACTTTGAAAATGCTTTCGTGTGAGAAAGGAAAATTAAATTTAAAATTCTTTTCGACCTTCAATTATATGTATATTTTCATTTAAATGCACTTGCTTATATATATATATAATACATTTACTTTTTATCCCATACGTTTCATTATATTTTAAATTAATAAAGTAATTCTCAGAAAGAAAAATAAATAGCGCAATGCGTTTAATGGTCGAAAATTAAATTCTCGAAAATTAAATTCTTCGGGATGAAGTATACGAGAATCCTAAAAAGAATCGAATGGCGTTACATTAAATAAAAAGAAAACAAGGAGGATTGTGAAAGCTGAATATATACGCGCAAAAGTATAAAAGAAAGCAAAGAGAACGAAACAAAACATGAAAAAGAAAGAGGGAGGAGACGGGCAGAGATAAATTAATTTCATTCCGAGAAAATTCGCTTGAGGAGCGCGGTCCAAAAATATACGCGACTAGCGGATCAAAATATAATCAGCTAGAGATAATAATAATAATAAAAGAGAGAATGTGTGTGTGTGTGTGTGTGTATGTGAGAAAGAGAGGGGGTGTGCGCGCGAGGAACACGCTGAAGTGGCGACGAGCCGAGTGCGCCGAAAGAGACAGAGCGAGCGATCGACACGTCGCGATCGTCGTCAGTGGCACCGCGTCCTTGCCAGCTCACCGCCGAGTTCTCTCCTCTCGCGGAAAGTGGGAGGGGAGGGGGAAATCATCCCCCACCACCGCGCTTCGCCTTGCTGTCAACTCTCCCCACTCCTCGTCCATCCCCACCACTCGGCGCGCTATGTAAGAGCCCGCACATGTTACCTCGCGTTCCAGTCTCGCAGCGGCACTCGCGAGCGTCGTATTGTGCGCATCGAAACGTGGTTACGGATTGCAGAAAGGGGACGATAAAACTCGTTCTCTCTCTCTCTCTCCCTCCCCCCCCCCTTTCATACACGGATACGAACTACCTATACGGACCTAGCTGTTACACACAGGTACACGGAACGGGAGGACGGTGTGTACGTACGCGTGCGCGCGAGGAGTTCTTTTCAGTGCTTGGCTCAGAGCCCGACACAATATCAGTCGCGCAACAATCGTCTCGCGAAGGTCGAGGAGCAGTTAATCGAGGGAGCGACAGGACACGAGAGAGAGAGAGAGAGAGAGAAAAAAAGAGAGCAGTCCGTCACCGTTTCTATCCCATTCTTTTTACTTTTTTTACTTTTATATATACGTACATGGTAGAATTTTGTGGAATCTTGCCCCGAGTGAAGTACTTATTCAACCCCGCCCCAGATTGATCTGTTACTTCCTATCCTCCTTTCTATCTTCGCGCGCGAGTGTGTTTGAGTGAAAGAGGAAGAAACTTCGTTCCCGAGGGGACCGTCGCAGTGTGGGTGGATAAATCGCGGAGCGCCAATATCACCGGGAGCAGCGCGACAAAAACGAACACCGTGAGTATCCGTAAATATTCTCGAGAATTCCGGAGAGCGTACGCAATCGTTTCGGATGAGTTTTGGCCTTCCGCGGCTTACTTCTCGCGGAACGAACTTGAAACAACGCGCGTGGGCGGTGATCGCGAGCCGCGACGAGCGATGATGATTTTATGCGCACGCACGCATACACGCACGCACGCACGCACGCGTGGCATATTTTGCGTGCTTGCGTGACGAAGCATTGCGTAATCTCGCGATTTTTTTTTCTTCAATGACGTCGCAAAGGAAATGATGTGAGGTCAACGAATAATAAATGTAATCTCGCTTAAAGCGTGCGATAATCAACGATTGTCAGTCTTTGTCGATAGAACGATAAGAGAATTTTCGCGTTGAGGGAAATATTTTTTATCGTATACGAACATTCTATCGATTTTTTTTTTTACGCGGTCATTCTCGCAATTTATCTCAAAGTCGTGAACCAGATACGCGAGTGATATCCAGTCGATACCTCGACAGTGCCTTATCTCTTGTGCGTCGTCCATAAGCGTAGATAAGTTCGCGGTCAAATTACAAATTTAGCGAAATTACTATCGCTCACGTATGGATTACGCGGAAAATTGATCGCTAGTGATATCCTTTCTCCCTCCCTCCTTAAGAAAATCTTCTCGCGTTGCAAACGCTTTGATTTAACCTTGTAATGTCTTGAAATTTATGCCAAAACTAACAATGACATACAGTTATTAAAATAGAACTGTTAATTGGAGTAATCGTGAAGAGAACGAGCAGGGCGAAGTCCCTTAAAAGTTCAATTGGACGAAATATTACACATGTAAACTTGATCTCAAGTTAATTAATTAATGAAGCGCGTTCGCGAATAATCGCTCGCGGTGAAACGAATGTCGTGGCGGTTGTCATGCCGTGTGACGTTGCAACGCACGCGGTCGCGTGTTGTTACGTGACGATCATGTGCTCGAGTTTCGCGCCGCGCCACGAATAACGCGACAACGTGTATGCGTGTCATTTTACTTCGTTCCGCGGCCGCAATTATGTAGCGCATAAACAGGTGACGATAGTCACGGCCTTGATACCCGCAGCAGCTTCGCGAAAGGTACACGATACGCGACGAGAAGCGCGGAGAAAGTCGACGTATTTCAGCTCCACGTCGTAAAGTGCGTCTCATTTTTATCCTACGGTTTTCTCCAGTCGTTTATATATATATATATATATATATATATATATATATATATATATATATATATATATTTCATTAAACATCCCTATCATATTGTATCCGAGCGGGTATGTTTATGAAAGACGAGAAGGAATTATATGGAGCCGGAATAGCTTGTGCGAAGACACGCTTCGTTAGAAAAACCTCTGGATAAGATCTTTTTTCAATTCGCGAAAATTCGAACGCGATGCATATGAAATAAATAATTTAAAGTTCGTCGACGTATTTCAGAAACACTTTGTATACACTGGTGATAATCGTGATTATTTCGAAATTTTTTTACGCAAATATGAATATTTCAGGATATATCGAGTAACCGTTTTACGAGAGGGGTACATAGATAAATCTCTTTCTTTCTTTCTTTCTTTTCTTTTTTACCCTTTTTATTTCGCTTTCCCTCTCGTGGATTATGAGACGAGGCGAACGCACGTGCTCATCGATTCCGTTCCATTACTCGCTCGCGACAAGATTAATTCCTTTCAAAGCTCCCGGTTTTTTTTTTTTTTTTTTTTTTGCGAGGATAACAATCTGGAGCTAACTGATGGTGTGACTCATCGCACAAGCTCCTGCGTGTGTTTCACTCACAGAAACGCGATCATTACGGCGAGTTACGTTAAAGGTCGCGCGCGAGAGCCGGTTTTCAGTGCGCTGTAATAAAGTGTGCTTATTCCCCCCGATACACGTGTATCGTCGGCACTAGGGTTGCGCGAGATACCAAGGCTAGTTTTGGTCTTGTCTTGATCTTGTCTTGAGTTTCAAGACAAGATCAAGACAAGATTTTAAATTAATTATCAAGACAATACCAAAAGAAATTATCAAGATTCTTGATCTTATCGGGAAGTCTTGGTTTTTAAAAAAAGTTATCTAATTGTTCCCGATCTCTGAACGGAGATTTTAATTAATATGGAAATAGGCGAGCAGGACAAAAAATTTTATTTATTGTTAGTAAAAAACATTTATAAATTTAAGAACTTTAAAAAATTTAAATCTAAAGAGTCCGCGCATCATTATCATTGCACACTTTAATGTGACGTAAAAATAGAGCAAATTAATTACTTTATATTAATTAATTTATAAAGTTTAATTTCAATACTTACGTTTAAAAATATATCTATCGCTTTTTGTCTTTCTGACATTATTTTATTTTTCATTGCTCTTAATCGAAATAAATCTTCATATGCTTCTTTATGATCTTTCTCCAAATGTTTTTTTTAATCCAGTAGCGTTACTATTTTTCATTTTTTTTATTTCTTTAGTCACATTTTCTTTTCGATATAATAAACGTACGCCGATCTTTTCATTGTTTCTTGTTTCATACTTAAAATAAGTTTTCTATGTGCATTGTTTAACTGCACTTACTTCCGAACTTTCATTATCACTTTCGGAAATGTTTGCATGTTTAACAGAAGAACTTGGTTTTCGTTTTTAGACTGCGTCTGCACAATCGAGACGCGAGCATGCGCAGTAAAGAACAAACGAAAATCGTGCTCGGCGCTTCGGATAAGAGAAGAAATCAGATATACTTACTATTTTCTGTTTTTTATCAAGTTGACAAATAATTTAGCGTTAAATAAAAACTGTTGATAAAAATCAAGGCAATACGAGACAAGACAAGATCTTTGATACAAAAATCCTCTCAAGACCAAGACAAGATTAAAATTTTCAAGACCAATACAATATTTTTGCGAATACTGTCTTGTCTTGGATCTCGTGCAACCCTACTTGGCACGGTTTAGAATCGGCCAATTGCATCGTTTACTTTGAAGGAAATCGCGCACGCAACTCCGATGTAATTGATTGTTCGCAATAATATTCCGTTCAAGTAAAATACTGCTTGCCTCCTCGTTTAAGTGTTGTCATGCATCAGATTTCACAAGAATAATAACGATAACAATAATAATATTTTTATTATCATAATCAGCGTTATTTGTCCAGCGCTCGTCGGATTACGTACTCTCTTAAAGACGGTTTTATAATTAGCGACAGAATTCAAAACTGATTTCTTCAAATGTTTACGAAATATATTAAATTGATTATTACAAGCGCTACATTTGTATGATCAGAAAAATTCGGGATAAACTTTTATTTTTGTAAATCAGACTGTCAGTTATTTTAATTTCTTTTTTCTCAGAAGTTTAGGACGCTCTTTAAACTCTTTATCTTGGTATTGTATATTACAAATTTATTTATATATCTTAGTTTATATCTTGCTTATCTTTTTATATTTGTTTTTTATTACGCAATTTGTGATGCTTGACTGTCATATAGCCTCTCTCGCTTAAAGCCCGCATCTATAATTCAGGATAGAAAACTGTTTATAATTTTATGTGCGAAATAAAAACACTTGAAAAAGTGAAATACAGGCACACACACATATAAAAAATTATAAATATTATAAATTATAAATATTCTGTCTTGTATCTCGTCACGATTCGTGAATCGTCTAAAGCCGGCTGTAATCGCGCAATGTGTGGAATAAATAATGCTGATGATAATATTAATTATTTTTATTCTGTTGCATGTGTGTAATCGGTAAAATGATGCGTTTAACGAAGATAAAGCGAATGGCGATATTTTGCGGTATCTCGTGCTAATGTAAAGCTCGAAATTTCTAAACAGACGGATTCATCGAGGACACTGGCGTGCTCGCGCGCGTATTTTTAAACGACTTTGCAAATTTATTTGCACAGCTGGTACACGTCCAGCAATTGCAACCATTCATCCCCACTGCGGTCGCGCTCTCCTCTCGCCCGGAAAAAAGGCTCGATGTATACCGTAAATTCCGTTCGGCGTCGAGGACTTCTCCGCTGGAATCCCCCTCCCCCCTATCCCGTTAACGGGATAACACGGGTGTAACTAATCGAGCGAGCCGCGATCGACTGGATCGCGATGCAACCGCGTTATTTTCGCGAGGCGTGTGACGCTTTCTCGGAAAGACAAACAAGCAAGCTACCGGGGTCTCTATCGAGATCGGATTAACGTGGATTTCCAATCGACGTGTGCCCGGTTGTTCGTCGATCCTTGTTTTCTCTCTCTCTCTCTCTCTCTTTTTCTCCCTTCCGCTTTTCCCCGCTCCTTTCGCTTCCGCAGTAAACAACCGGGCGCGCACGTTCCTATTGGCCGTCACGGAATTAATCACGGTTTAATTGGAAAATCTCAAAGCGCAAATAGCGTTGCCCCTGTAAGCAGATAGACAAATACCCCAGGATGCGGTGGCAATCGAGTGATACGCGGACTATTCGCGGATGCCGCAGCCGAATCGATCGATCAAAGTACAATATAACGAAAACAATTCTCGGCGCGCAGCTTTTACTTAATTGTATGAGTTATCGAGAACACTCGAGGATGATCAGCGATAATTTTCGATACAGTTATTTTTTTATGTCGAAAGTGTCCAGCCCAATATCATTTACATACCATATATCGGCTAGCATCGTATTTTAATTTTTTTATCGTATTTTATATTTTATCTTTTTTTCTCTCATTAATCTAATGTTTCTCTCCTCTATAACTGTTGTCTCGAATTTTCCCTTATATTCTGCTAAATAAATGAATAAATTATCGTTGATTCATATAATTGCATCGGAACATAACCGACCAGAAAGATAAGCCGCATCCAGTAAATAGATCAAAAAAATATTATATCAATTTAGTTAATACGATTCTTTCGCCAACGGAAAACCTAACCTAAAAGTATCCCTAAATTCTCTAACTCGTCGTGAAAGTCAAGTATCTCCGACGATATACCACCGTCTCTCTCTCTCTCTCTCTCTCTCTCTCTCTCTCTCTCTCTCTCTCTCTCTCTCTCTCTCTCTTTCTCCCCTCGCGACTTTTTCGTCTCAAGGCTCTCATCCATCACTTGGCAGAAGCGTTACTCGCTAGACGACGTTTCCGCGTGAGAAGCGCGAAATATCCCTTTGTGTGACGCGCGCGCTAGCGAGATCATTTCACGCTTCGTATCTCTCTTTCTCGCTCTCGCGGTCGCCTTCATTAATTTCGCAGCTGCCTCGCCTAAGAATAACATTGTCGAACGAGAGCGGAACACGGACTCGCGCGTTCTCTCAATAGAGGATCGTTAATCTTCCTCTATTCGTGAGCGCAATCCGCTTTTCCGACTTCTCGTTGTACATATCGGTGTGTAAAGGGGTTATCGCCGCATTCCTCCTTTTTCGAGTCGCACGACCATGTATCTGTTGCGTCGTTTCATGATCGTTCGACGATCTCCGCGTCTAACCGAGTCAAGACAATTTTATCCGCATCGTATACGTACTATTTCCGGATATCGATGCGTTCGCTTATATTTACTATATACGGAGTGTCCCATTTTAAAGGACCCACTCAAATATATCAGAAAAAAATAATTCTTTTTTTTTTGCACTAATTGATTTGTTTCATTATTCTGTACATAAAAGTATTACGGTAAGATTATCGAAAACTGAATATTTTACGAAATATTTTATTTTTTATATCAAAAAATATGTCAGATTATATAAAATATAAAATAACTCAAAAAGTACTTAATGAAGAAATACTTTATTATAGCGTTTTGGAAAGCTCTCGATGTCAGCTACAAGAATACTAAATAAAAAATGGGGGTTCCTATTTAAGATTTTAAAGTTGACCTTCACATGACCTTCAAATGATTTTTCAAGGTCAAATCATTGTCACCATCTTATGGCCCCCTTGAAGCCACACAACTTTTGTTTGAAACATTTTTCGATTTAACGCAGTGTTTCTGAGATATTTGAGTGGGTCCCTTAAAATGGGACACCCTGTATAACACGAAAAAAAAAATATATATATATATAATATAAAATATAACAACATTATATATATAATATAATAATAATTGTTATTAACATATTTAAATTTAATTATATTATATATATTTATGTAGTATATATTCCAATTAAATGATTATAGGATTTATTGTGCGATTTATAATGTAGATATTAATTATTATTGTACCGTGAAAAAAAAAAAATATTTTTATTCGTGGAATCAAATTATATCTTCATCGAGGCAGAACGCTCGAGGAAACAAGGCGCGATTGGACGGCCGCCAAAGCGAATCATGAAAATTGCGGAAAACTTGCGCGAGAGTGTTTTCAATCGCGCACAACGTTTTATTCGACCGTTATTATTACGGCTGCATTGCATTAAGATTCAGCGGGTCGTGACGCAGGTTTATTGATTTGTAGAATTTAGCAGAAGAGACCGAACGCGGAGATGTTTTGCCGCATTTTTATATATGGTATAAGCCGCTCGTTTCGTCGATAAAAATCATCTAAATTAACTTCTCCCATGCTTGATCAATAATTTTATTACGAAATTTTTGCAAAATTCTTTTCAAAATGTTTTGACGTCATCGATACAAGATATTTGAAGAGATAAAATAAAAGAGGAGAAATCTGAGATTTCCAAGAGAGCCACTAGATTTCCATGTAACCGATTACGGTAATTTACGTTAATTGCGTAGAGTTTATATGCGATTTATAAGAAAACTTGAGGGAGAATGGAGCTCAGGAAATAAATATTTCGCGCCCGTATTCTGTCGAAGCTGTCGCAACAAACGCGATAATGTATGCAGCATCCGTAGATAACGTATCGCGATGCAGCGCATTCCGTTATAGAAAAGTTCCTCTTTTTTCGCAGCACGCGATTTCTTGATGAGCCTCTTGAAGTGGCCCGGATTTTTTTCCCGCCATCCGCGGGACAGAGGAAAAGAACGCAGTTGGAGAGAAGAGGGCGCTCTCGTTAAGGGTCCTCGAGAAAATGACGGGTTTGCCAAACGAATCTCCCTCTCGCATTTGCCCATTGTGGTTAAACGTAATTTTAACCCCTCGTCTCGAGAAGGGGTTACCCTTTCCTCCTTCGCAATCTTATCCGAGCTTATCTTGCCACTTACGCTGGTTTAACCTCTCGGTGGATGGGAGATTTTCATTTATCTCTCGCGCACGCTCGTTTCGAATTCACCGAAATCACGATGGATTTTACACGCGTCGTCGCGTTTCCCTCTTTGATATTATTATCGAACGACCGTGAGGAGGGGGGGAGGGGAGGGGGGAGGAGCGTTTTTTTCTTTATCCGATTATCGATCAGCTGATCTCGGAATAGAGATCATATCTCTTCCGCTCTGGAAGAAATGCCATAACGGATTTTCTCGGCAGTAACGCGAGCGATATCAATGCTCGACCTACTACCCCGTTTTCTGTACGACTTGCGAGATCCGCCAAGTTCAAAGCGGTCGGACCAAGTTGTGCATAAGCATTATCGGCTTGCACGTTGGCGCGTGCTATACGGGTGATGTTACATCGAAGGAGAACGAAACACTTATCGTTCGCATGCGACGAGATACACGAGGATTTAAAATTGCTGTTAAAAAGAAATTGAACGAATACGAGCGAATTGCCGATTCAAGTACGATATAAATCGACATAAATCGAATGTTACGGAATTTTAATTTTAGACCATTTCGTTGAATTTCTTCGTTGCGTCGTCAAGCGACAAGAATCGAGTGATATTTCGTCCGTTGCAACGTTATCACTTTTCTCTTCGCGCTGAAACGTCGTAAAGACCGCGGCCAACTCATGCCGTTCGTCACGCGTGTCACGAGTCACGTGGCGCACAAATATCCATCGCTGATAACGAATCTGACCGTATTTCGTTTCACGACGATGATGTTTGAACAGTTTGTTCAACGCAAGTCAGTGTAATACGTCATAAGTATGCGATACGATCTTTTCGATCTTTGGAATTAACTGTCAAACTTCGGAAACACGTGTAATCGTCATTTAATTGTATAATTGTTCGTGATATAATTGCGAATAAATATTAATAAAAACTACACGGCGCTTAATTTTTACCATCGCAAATCATTGTTGATGCTAATAATAGAATAGAATATATTTATTGGCATATTATAATAATTATATTTCTCTTCGTGTCTCTCTCTCTCTCTCTCTCTCTCTCTCTCTTTCGTTTTCTCTTTCTCGGCGTGATCGATATCGTTGCTAAAAGCTCGAGGGTATATTCCTATCGCGTTTCAGTTGAAATCGCGTATAATAAAAAAAAAAACAATAATGACACAGCTTTGTTAGAATTGCGGCTATTCCGTCCGCACGAATTATTCAAACAGCAATTATCCGGACGATGACCTCCGTAATCGATACGTCGGCTAAAAAAAAGGAACCTTGCCGAATACGCACATGTTTACGCGTAGAACAATGCGGGTTCATTAATGATGTTCTCGTATCGCGGATATCTGAAGAATATAAACCTTGTATAAACCTCGCGATTTGGAACGATAAAAAGATAGGGGACGATTGAAAAATTGACAACATATAATATAAGCGAATTAACGCGAAGGAGCCTCAATTCGTTATCCATTTGTTATTCGATCTCTTCAAGTATTTGACGTAGCAATTATTTTCAATATCCATTCGAAAGGCGATTTAGAAAAAAATATATATATTTTTTTCAGAATATTATTTCGTTTTCTCGTTACTTTTCACGTACCTACTCGTAGAAAGAGAGAGAGAGAGAGAGAAACAAGATACTCGCGGCGTGCGGCCACACATTCTCTCAAACTTAAACGGAAGTCATTAACAGCAGCGGCAGCAGCAGCAGCAGCACTTACAAGAGCTACTTACAAGAGCCGCTAACGTAATCACTTTCAGCGAGGAAGGCGTCCCTCCGCATTTCTGGCGGAGATGCAATGGCTAATTTGAAAATTGAAATCCGCCATCGTGTTTGCCTTGATTTTAAACGCAGATTCTAACAATATTTTGTAGTCTCGGTCGCGTATGATCGTTGTTTATAATTTTTAAGACTCTCGCGTGTCGCATAGAGGGCGATCAATGATATCAGGAAATTGGGATCGCACGTGTATGATGCCATTCCTCCTGTCCATTTTCCTAGGCGTCTCTAGAACGCTCGCTTGCTCTATCGGCGCTCCATTCAGCCTCGTTTCGAAGCCGCGACTGCGTAACATCGGACGCCGCCGGGCGGGTGACGTTGATCGCGATAAAGCCATTATCGCGATGACCGTCGTGCGTGCACGCGCATAAAGTGTCGCGATAAAAACTTTCCGCTCGAAGAAGAATAATTTTCACCTTGTACGTGCGATTTCGAAATTTACGAAGACAAAGACCCGGTGCGAGATTCTCACTCGTTTTTCAAATCGCTGTAAATATCACGGCAAATATGGGAATTTCGAATGCATGAAGAAGAAGAAATCGAAAGATTGAAATTAGAAAAAAAAAAGAATATATATATTTTATTCAATTGTTAAAAATCATTCTTCTTTTATATATATATATATATATATATATATATATATATATATATATATATATATATTTTATTATTATTCTGTCTTTTTGTCAATTATTTTATTTTTTATTCTGTTCAATTTTAAATAAGCGAAATACGTAAATAAATATTGGGTGATTGCATAAGTTCGTGCCCGATTTAAATATAAACTTCAATAGATTATATTTTAGAGATAACACTTTTATTAATCAATTATATAGTCTCCATTCTTTTCTACAATGGTTTTCCAACGATCTATAAGCTTGTTGATTCCATTTTTGAAGAAAGAATTTGGTTTTTCTTGAAAAAAGTTTGTAAGGTGGTTTTCGACAGCTTCCTCGGAATTGAGATTCTTGCCATTTAAACTATTCTGCAAAGACCGGAACAGATAAAAATCTGAAGGCGCAATATCTGGGGAATATGGCGGGTGCTGCAGAATTTCCCATTGCAACTCCTGCAGTTTTCCTGCAGCTTATTCCTTTCAGTCAGGAGATGCAGCACCCACGTATCAAGCTTGGAAATGTATCCAAGCATTTTTAAATGACGAAAAGCGGTTAAATTATCGATGTTCAGCCTCTGAGCAATATCCTCAGTTGTAATCCTTGGGTTTCTTTCCACTAAGGCATGCACAATGTCACCATCAATGCCAGAAGGCCGTCCAGAGCGGGGTTGATCCTCCATGTTGAAATCACCATTTTGAAATCTGCCAAACCACTTTTTGACTGTTCGGAGAGCAGGAGCGCGGTCCAAATAAACGCTTTGAATATTTTTTTGTGCAATCTCAACACTCACGCCTTTCCGAAATTCATATAGCATTACATGCCGCAAATGCACCTTTTGTTCTCCATTTTTAATGATTTCTCTTATGCACAAATGTACTTATCTGAACAATGTCTGACGCTAAATTGACATAAGACAACGTCATCTATTCGGTGTAAGCAACAATTACCACACGAAAACAATAGGACTCCACCATGCAGTAACTTAATGCCATCTATGAAAATCGGGCACGAACTTATGCAATTATCCAATAATATGTAGATATATGACGCTTGTTCTGTAAATAAATTAATTTTGGATTAATTAATGTACACTTATGAAATGAAACTGATAAAAGCCAAATTTACACATCTAATCTTGTAGACTATAATTTTACAACAATTATCTTAATTAATTTGTTTCTTCTTTTCTCTTTATCTATATATATATATATATATATATATATATATATATTTTTTTTTTTTTTTTGGTTGCTCGTTATCGTTGAACGCGTTCGAAATTTCGTATCTACATATGAGAAAAATCGCAGAGATATACCGGAATCTAATGATACGCATCCACTTGCAGCATCCAGCTGCAAGGTGACGCGGCTCCCGCTCGGTACCGCCGGCGCACACGTAACAATCTTAATTACATAACGAGCGTGTAATTGAGCACTTTTATTGTTGCCAATCCGCGGCAGGAAGCGATTCTCGAACGATGAGCGACCGTTGAACCGGCCTTTATCGGCTCGCCGATAACTTCCGCGACGAGCAAACCGATCGCGCACTCGTGATTCTCCATCGCCAAGCCGGAATCATCTCCGCAGGGATTTTTTCCGCCGACTCGTTTGTTGTATAACGAAGATAAACGGCGCCAAATCCCCGCCGTTAGATCCTCGAGTCACGTAATTATCCGCCAACGTGGTGGAATCCATTTACGAAAGATCCGGGGATGTGTGTGTGTGTGATCCCTCGTTATTTTTCCTCGGCGAGGGTCGATTCTGTCGTTTAACGTTCGGCTCGCGTGTATGGTATGCGATGATGAATCGACGAGCAAGCAGGGTCAATGCCGATGGAAATGGAAAAGATTGATCTCTCGAACGCCCGTACGCACTTTTCACTGACCTCGTTCTTAATCGGCAAGCGTCGAAGAGTTGTCATCGCGGCGCGAGATGGTGATAAGAAAAGATTGCGGCGCGGCAAAAATTATATAGACGATAGGAGAAAGATATCTCGAGATTTAAAAATCTGAGCTTTAAAGTTGATAACATTACATTGCGAAAAGAATTTCCAGACTACAGACTTAGCGACACGAACGACAATCGAGCTCTCATTATCGTTTCTTGTCGAGGAGATAAGAAACGTCTATATCAACGCGATCGCGACTTGCTTTTCGTCAATTTCGACTTGATGTCGTCATATTATTTATTTTTAATTCGTACAATACATATCACGAACCGAGAGAAAGAAAGGATTGATTTGAAGCAAAGAAAGATGTAGAGAAAAATATACATATATTCTTAACGGGAACACCTTCCAATTTGACGCGAAGCATTTCATAACGGTGCCAGGAATCCTTTATTTTCCGCTCGAGAGATAACCTTTCTCTCGTGGTTTTATTCAAGATAGCATCTTTCGAAACGGTAACGTTTTCCGTATATACGCATATCGATCGTCTCGAGTTTTACGCTTCGATGTACCGTATTATCAGAATATCGGAATATTGAACGGGAAAAGAATTGTCCCCGCTCGCAAACGTACGATAATTACAGCCTATGTCGGGGAACAGTTAATTAAAGTTACATCCATGAAATAACATGGTATATCTGTCTGGAATTACCGAAATTATCGATATCGCCTGCTTCGAGATATTGTTAAATAACCGTGTTTTTTTTTTTCTTTTTTTTTTGCGGATCTAACGCTCACCTTTTGAGAGCAAATTGTTATGCAGCGATTGTAATGACTCTGTACAATACCCGAGAGTATGTATCTGTAAAGAAGGAGCACACCTTCGATAATCGGTGGTCGATAAACCCGGGCATTTTAATTATACCCGAAGAACTTTCCACGTGGTCAGCGGAATTCATTCGCGACCTCGCTCTTTCCTCCCCCCACCCCCCGCCCGTTGTAATTCTATTACGGCGGAAAAGAGGATTAAGTCGGAACGACGCGTAGAATAGTGTTCTGTCCTCCGGTCACCCTCCGATTAATCCGCCGATTATTTTCCCGAGCTCTCGTCCTTACGAGGCATCACGTCTTATATCAGGTTGGTCTCGTATACGGTTATACGGTACCATTTTTGGAGCGCGTACGGGATTTTTATTCTCGTGAATATCTTCCTCTCCTTTGAGGTGCGACGAAAGGTCACGGGGTGAGAGATCGATTGTGACGGAGCTCCACTTGGCAATGGTGGGCGAGTTTTTGCTCCGAATATAAAATTAGGCGCGTACACGGGCCGGCCGCGGGCCGGGATCTCGGACGTAAATAGATCATCGTTAGAATGCGGCACGTCTTATTCACACTTACGTAAACAGGTCTTGAGGACGCGAGGTTCACATAGCAGCTGGACGAATAAGGAAGTGATGAGCGAACGAGAATATCTCTCTATTTTTGCATCGTACATAAATATGCTATTTGCATATTTAACAAGACATTTAAAAATACAAAAATCAGTGCTAGCGTAAAGAGTTTATATAATTTATAATTATAATTATATATATAATTTATAATTTTATAATTAGTATATATTTAAAAAAAATTATATCATATTAAGTATATATAATTATATATAATTATTTATAATTTATATATATAATACGATATAAATAATATATATATATATTAGGTGTACAACTTTGCTTCCGCCGTTTTCCTATAGATGGCTTTAGCGGGTAAGTAGTGGTCGAAATAAATAGATCATAGACGTCATGCGATAAACTTGGGCATCTGTCAACATAACCCCATAGAAACATTAGTCGATTTGTGTCTGCATCATAAAGTTATTCTCGATTGAAAATGTCAGTTTACGAGCCAAATTCTCGTCATTTGCGGGAGATTTTAATTTTCTGCTTCAATATGAAGAAATCTGCGGCTGAGGCTCATCGAATGCTCTCGAATACTTATGGTGAAGCCGCTATTAGCGAAAGAACGTGTCGTGAGTGGTTTCGACGCTTCAAGAACGGTGATTTTCACGTCGAAGACCGGCATAGCGGTGGAAGAGAGAAGGTTTTCGAGGATGCAGAGTTGGAGGCATTACTTAACGAAGACTCGAGTCAAAGTCAAAAAGAATTGGCACGATCATTGGGAGTGGACAATACTTTGAATCATAAATGTATAACCAGTTTTTTACAATAAAGCCTCGAATTTCGGAAAAAAAAACGGCGGTAGCAAAGTTGTACACCTAATACATATAATTAATTACAAATATACTACTTTCCAACGACATCATTTTAGCGATGAAGATGAAGACGTCTTTGCTTGAAATGGTCAAATTTTAACTCACGAAAGAGAAAGATATGTAAAAAGAAAATTTCGGAATTTACCAAAAGAATATTTACCTCGCATCGGAAAATTTTCATTCGCGGGGGAAAAATACGGAGGCGAATGAAAGAGCGTACTTTTCCAGGACGAGGTAGTCGCGCACCGTCATCATTATTATCGTTGTTTACCAACACTTTTCCGCGTTTTAGCGGTCCCCGTGCGCGCGCCTTTACCTTTTCTCGTACGGAAAACTCGTACGCGTCACGGTAAAACGCTCTCGAATAAAAGAAGTTACGGAACGAGTAAAGTTGTAGTTTCCGCGGCTGCGGGATTACGGTCTCGCTCTATCGAGCGTTTCAAAAAGGACCGCCTCTCCTCCGAATCGATATCCTTCCGGGTTGTATATGCGCCGGGCGTATATCGCTGTAGGAGATAAAAGAAATTCTTCGGACTAATTGTAAATGGCAGACGAAACCGACTTTAACCTTGGCTTGAAAATATCGCTGCGCGCCGATTATAGCTTATAAAGATCTCGCGGCGAGACGGGAAATCGCGATCGCAGATTTTCCTCGAATAGAACGTTTCGCAATCCGATATTAATAGGCCATTCGGATTAAAATCGCGGAGAAATTTGATTTCTATGTTTACTCGCGCGGCGAGACCGAGATGTGCACTTGTTTCTTGACGTTCGTCGATTTTTCGAGCACAAAAACAGCGAAATACTTGAATCGCGCGCGCGGAAAGAAACGCTCGAATGAGAACGCTAAAAAAAAAAAAAAAAAAGAAGGAAAGAAAGCTAGATTACTTACGCGTGAGATACTTTCTGGAAAAAGAAATAAGCTCCTCGTGTAATCGCGAATACTTTATGCAACACGCGACGCGAATGAGCTTTTCGCGGTGCATTTTATTACATAATGTGCGGCGCCGATTCAACCGCGCGGAATTTCAACGCGATGTTCTCTTACACGAAGGCATTCGAATCGCGATACCTTTCGGTGGCGCGTTCGCGTTGCACTGGAAGAAGTATCGATCGGGGTTCATGTCTCGAAGGTGTTTTTTTTTTCTTCTTCTTCTTCTATCTTTCCACCTCCGTTATATCGCTTCTTCTCGCGCGATTAAAGACAGACGAAATGAAATTTTCTCAGACCGTACATTTCTTCGAAGATGCGTATCTTTGCGTTAATTTTACATAGGTAATTTTTTGGAGGACAAGTAGATGTCTTTCGAGATGGTTGAAGATAAAATATGAAGATCATGATTATTTCGACAAAGTTTTCACGATGTTTCTACGGAGGTGATCCGAGTTAGTGCAACCTATCCTGAGATAGTTTGGCTCGTGTTCATCGCAAATCTCTATCCGGCGTTATCGGTTGAAATATCGGCGATTTCAAGATCCGCTTCCTCCTAGTTTCTCATTCGCGCTTCTTCCATATTTCTTCATAGGATTGAGAATCCTGCATTCTCTTGAAGAATATTTTTTCAGGAAAAGTCAGTTTTTTATGGTATACTGATTCTTCTCAGCGCCAATATTGCGTAAATATTAGATATCCGATTTTCCTATTAAAATTTATATCCCTTAAAAAGCTAAAAATCTAAGATCTTATTTTAAAAAGAAAATTGAAAAGTTCTTTTTTACACGATAAAAGGATGTATTTTGTATTGCCGTTAACGACAGTTCTGTTTCGCTTTTGATTTTATTTAAAAAAATATAACGAACCTTTCGCGCATTTAACTTTGTGTGGAAACGGTTAGTTAAATGCATATTTACTCTTACACTCGTATTGCGCTAAAAGTGAATTGACAAGGGTCTTAAGGAGTTTTACATTTATATCGACCGTGAAATATTTTAATTAATCAAAATTATATTCTCTGCTCTCTCGACAAGAATCTTTAAGAAATCTGTTTATTTATTCTCCAATCTTGGGCGAGTTTAGATCCTTCTCGAAGGTAATCCAGCCCAATGACAGTCGGTGATTTTCGCGTTGCAAATCTTGATCATGAAACGCCGTCGAATATCAGTGAGACATCGTCAAAGTCCTTTTCCCTTTCCCTCATGGCTATTCGTCTCTCTTTTCCTATATAAGGAACACCTCTTTCCGGGGCGGCCACCGACGATCGATCACCACCTCGCCCTTTCGCGTTTCTTCCTTCCGGTTTTCGCGATGGTAACCGCGCCAACATTCACGAATCCGCGAAAATCTTCGTCGCTTTTCGTTGAACAGCCTTATAAAGTTGCTTAAAAAATATATTTCAAATATCTGTACAATTAAAATGAACAATAGCTTTAACTTCTAGCTTTAAAATAGATCATTTTAATGCCATGAAAATACTCACACAAATGCCACTTTTTTATCTAAAAATATCTCTTACGAACATTTTACATTTCACTCAATGTGTGTGTGTGTTTGTAGGAAAATATTTTTCTTCCTATTTTTATTTTATTCTTCCTATATTTATTCCTCGATTGTGTATGTCATAAATAATATAATAATAAGACCCATACTTGTTCATAAATAATTATTTAAATGTATTAAAACCATATCGATTTTATATCTGCAGTTAGATCCTAGATATGAATATTGAGAATGAAAGATTTTTTTTTTTTTTTATTTAAGTTGCAATATAAGGGCAAATTGTGTCTATTTATTTCCTTATTAGATCTAGTAATGTCTCTCCAAGAGACGATAAAGCATTTTGAGAACTGTCCTTAATATCCGAAATTCAATCATGAATTATTTACATTATTTTATTTACTAAAAGTAAAACAGTAATTAAACCAAACAAGGTAGTCGCGATCATAAATCATAATATTTACAACGAACAGACGGGACGGTTAATCTCGAGAATGACGCCATCGAGGGATTCTCGTTTTCCATAATGTCTCCCTGTTAAAGTAAATTAGTCGATAATGAGAATATCTGAATACATTAATTATGTATTCGACAATGAAGGCAGCCAAGTGAGCCGGATATAATATCGCAATTACATTCTGCTGTGGACATGGCGAACGGATATAATTTACATATCCGAGAGGAGGGTTCCCCTCTTTGTGTACCTTTCATATTTAAAAAAATACATTCTATCTGTCTGCGATAACAAAGGTGATATTTCATCTCACAATATAGTTTATACGAATTCTGTGTGTGGAATTATGATTATTTTCGTTAATCGGAAAACGATCCTTTATTCCAATCGCGTATGTAAATACGACAAGAAAGGAAAAAGAAGATATAAAAATTAGATAAAAAGGGATTTGTGTATAAAATAATTACAGAAACGATGAGAAAACAATTATCGAAGACAATAAATTAATTCGACTAAATCGTTGTTATATTTGACCCTCTATCGCAGCGCGCGTTGCTAATTAATAATTACACGAAAAATTTTTGAAAGCGCAATATTCGTCAGCCATTAAAAATATCGATTATCATCGTCGATGATCACAACAGCGGGATGAAAGTATAAAAATACCTGGAAAAAAGATTAATTTGCATAAAGAATCGGAGGAAAGATAATCCGTATAAACGACCAGCGAGAGAAACTCTTCGTTCATCCGTGTCGAACCTGTTCGAGGAAATTCTATCGATGTCTATTGTAGCGCATCGAGATAGAAAGAATAACCAGACGAGAAAGAGAGAGAGAGAGGGATACACGTTTTCGCGTTTTTAGTGTCGCGTGAACAATTGCGTGTATCTCCGTGTGCAAACGATAATCGCGGGTTTCTCCCCATTGTTTGCCGCGATCATTGAGGTAAAGCAGCGGCTCTCTATTGACATTCTCATCTTTGACAACTTATTTTTGTTACTAATGTAAACGTGCGTCTTTATACAGTGCAGACTAAGCATCATCTCAGAGATGGAGCGTCTTTTAAAAAAAAAAATATATATATATATATCGGATAATATTGTATTCTTGATGTGACTGAATGGAATTTAAAATTTTCCAGAAACAGAATAATATTGAATATCTCTGTTGGATTTGAAAGCGTGAATCGGATAGCGCCGTTTAAACATTTCCAGCGTTCCAATGAGTCACACTGTAAATCCAGTTCTCTAATCATCGAGATAAAAAGAACATGCTTTTATTAAATAGCCATTTATAAATTACGAAAAATACTTGAAAGAAATATTCGTTCCTGGAAGAGTATCCGTGTATTATGACCTGCATGTATATCATTTTAATATGAGGGATTTACTGTTTTTTATATACCGATAGGATTATGCAGTTGATGGATATCATTGAAGCGATGAAGTAATTATTTCCTTCGGAGAGAAACGGGAATTCCACCAGGATAAACCGCCGTGAAAAAAGAGATAGATAATTAATGCTCTCGATTGGGATCATTGTATATTTACCAGTTTCTAATACTTTGATCTCTCGTAATATAATAACGAGACGGTCATTTCTTTTTTTCCGCGTAATTAAAGCATAATATATTCATAATAGGCACGTGTCGGCGTTAATCGATGAAATATAAATCTTTATGCAAGTTTTTTTTTTTTTTTTAATTGCATGACTCGCGCATTAATTATAATTTTTTATTTGACACATTCTTTGATGTTTTCTTTCCCGCGTTAAATAACGATCGATTGTACATTTTGCGTTATCGCGAAACGCGAACGGCGATAGAGAATCTTTTTGCAGCCTCTTACAGTATCTCACGGATATTTCCCAAGTTCCATTCTCCAGGTACGCACGATAAATCCTTCCCCTCCTTCTTCGAGTGTCTATCTAACGGTGGTAAAAAAAAAAAAAAATGACGATACGATCACCGATACGTTGTAATCTTGCGCGGCGGATACAAAAACAAAAGCAAGAAAAAAAAACGGAAAGGAAAATCGATAAAAACGTAGTACGTGTTGCAGGCTCAATGATCGACAATCGCGATCGATATTTTGCCCCGAGATTCGATTTATCGCAGAATAAACGACAGGTTGAACACGTGGATTATCTATAAGAGACTATAGGAGAAGATACTCGGAATTACACGTTGTATAACGTGAGATAATAAATACGGGAACTTTAGCGGAGAGTTTAAGGCCGCCGTCGTTGAACAAATTGGTCATAAAATTCCTAAACGGGCGACGCAGTTACTCTCTTAAGGGGCGCCACGACAGAGGAGAGAAAATATATAGGAAATAATGCAGCGAAAATCTCTTCGTTCGTCCAAGAGCGAGCTCTGAGGATGACAACCGGCCGTATTTTCGCGGATAATGGGTTTCTTAGCTCTCTCTATCTTTCTCTCTCTCTCTCTCTCTCTCTCTCTGTCTCTTCTGACTTCTTATTCTTCTTCGATCATTAAGAGCTTTCTTCCGTTTCTCCGCAGACGATGAAATTATCGGGCGTGCCTTCACTTCCGCATGCGTCGCATCGTTTGTCGTAAATTTTTGATTGTACAAACGCCGCTCTCTCGAACGCACTCTCTTGCACGCTGACAAATTAATTCCCTTCGTTCGCAATGGAACGGTGGAAAATTCGTAGAGATCGCCGTTTCATTCTCCTCGACGGAGATGAAAAAGCGAGCGTCTCACGATCCTTTCACATCCGTCTTGCTACATCGTCGCGAATATCTTCGTTCCTTCTATCACTATCGATCTCGAGTCATCGATTGCGAATTCATCTCGATTCAATTCTTTTTCGGGCAGTTTATTATATCCAGCCGAATGGAAAGAAAAATATTTTCATACAATCACGTGGATATATTATTTGGCGTTTCATCTCAAACTTTCCAATGTTTGGGAGCGTTGGAATTCGAAATCTCTTATATCGTATCTTATCATAACCTGGTTCTGATCGGAATAGTAAATCAAATATGGCGAAACATTGAGGCCACTTACGTGGTAAGTTATCTCGGTCGAATACAGAAACGTTCAAGAATATATTGCTCGACGAACCTTTGTGCTTTCTCGATGAAATTTTTCATTTTAATTCTCGCTCGCAAGATAAACGATAAATCGATATGATTGCGTCGCGAGCATCAGTAATTAGGTCAATCAACGATACGGTGACACGTTGCCATTTCGGTTTCGTGCCGTAATATCGGACGCAACTTGCGGAGAAAAGAGAGAGAGAGAGAGAGAGAGAGAGAGAGTGGAGAGAGTGGTAAGAGCATAATAAAATCTATTTTCCATTTGGACCGATTCATAAAGTTCGCGCGCTCACGCGTGCAATCAAAGTGCGTTTTATTTTAAATTGCTTCACGATGATAGCGCGGCGTTTAATTGAATCTTGTACCTCGTAAAAATAAACGATTGTGAACGAATCGTTCATTCTGAAAGCTACAGTTTGCCAAATTTAAATTAACGGCATTCCCACCGTTATCGATTAGGATAGAAATAACTTTTTCAGAGAGAGAGAGAAAGATAGTAATATTTATTTTATTTAAAAAAATATATAATTTGTATATACATACATATAAAAAAAAAATAATAATAATAATAATAATAATACATTTATTCTAATCTCGCGGTATGAAATAAACTTTATGAATTATTGTTAGAGATACAGACGTTCCTTTTAAGTGCCTTCTATGAGATAAATTTTATCACAAGTTTTTTTGAAATATACGAATAAAAATTAATGCGTCGTATTTTATTTACGATTAAATAAACAAAATTTCGCGAAAGATAGAATCGCAATTGGCGGCGAGCCAAAAAATGCGTGACGTAATGCCACTTTGGCCCAGGTCCGGGATGATTCGATGGGGTGGGGGGAGGATGACCCTTCGGAGAGTGCTCGGCATCTTTTCCGTAGGAGGAGCGCTCCTACGTGTCTACCTATCTACCTACCTACCTACCTACCTACCTACCGACCTATGTATTTGGTGCGCTATTTAAATGGAGGCTTATAGGGCAGGTCCGCGTTCTCGCCTTGTTATCTGGAGCAGCAGCGCCCGTGTCCGCGGAGACTGTGTCGTATTGATCTGTCGGTCCGCCTGGCACCGCGCTCGAGAAAGAGCGAGAAGATAGGGTAGGAGAGAGGTGGGAAAGGAAAGAAAGGCGACGGGAGTATCCGAGAGAGAGAGAGAGAGAGAGAGAGAGAGAGGGCGAGAGAGCGAGGGGGAGAGGGAGGATTTATTATAACCTACACAATAAAGTTCAATAAGAATCGCCTCCAGTGGAGTAGGTCGATCCATAATGGATGATGCGAGTGCGTTCCTCCCGATAAGTAAAGGCTATCCACGATAAGCGTTAAAAATGAGAAAAATGTTCCGCGAACGTTTTTCGCGATGTGTCTTATTTACAATGCGACACGGTAATTCGCCCAATGTGTCAATCTGGGAAACGAGAATCTCGCCCGATCGTTTGTTTGCGTATCGCGCGCTTAGGTTTCGATTCTTAAATACGCCAATGGGATTTCATCGCAATCGTCGATCAATGCGGCGCGAAATCTGTCACTCGGTTTACACGGAGAACGAGATTAGGCGAGCGTCACGCGAGCGACCGGTCACGTGTCCGAGAATGGTCGGGATTTAAACGCGCGTGAGGATTCGCATCCTCAAGGTTTCACGCGATCAATTCTCTTTTTTCTTCTCGTACATAAAAGACCAGACGAAGGCACGAAGTAACGATCGTCCTGACGCGTTTCACGATGCTCGTAAGAAGATTCTTACGAGCCTCAGAACGGAACCCTTTATTATTTTGTTTACGGATCTTTGGGGATCAATTGTGAAACCCGCATTACTCTCTTAAATGGAATCAGATAATATTATTACTGATAGTAGTGGCATCAGTTACAAGTATAGCTCTGCAAACAATGAAATCTCACTGGGAAGAATCAGTTAGTGGTGGTAGATGTTTCAATCAGTGATATTTAAAAAAATGCATCTTATATATTGGGTAATTGCATAAGTTCGTGCCCGATTTAAATATAAACTTCAATAGATTATATTTTAGAGATAACACTTTTATTAATCAATTATATAGTCTCCATTCTTTTCTACAATGATTTTCCAACGATCTATAAGCTTGTCGATTCCATTTTTGAAGAAAGAACTTGGTTTTTCTTGAAAAAAGTTTGTAAGGTGGTTTTCGACAGCTTCCTCGGAATTGAGATTCTTGCCATTTAAACTATTCTGCAAAGACCGGAACAGATAAAAATCTGAAGGCGCAATATCTGGAAAATATGGCGGGTGCTGCAGAATTTCCCATTGCAACTCCTGCAGTTTTCCTGCAGCTTATTCCTTTCAATCGGGAGATGCGACACCCACGTATCAAGCTTGGAAATGTATCCAAGCTTTTTTAAATGACGAAAAGCGGTTGAATTATCGATGTTCAGCCTCTCAGCAATATCCTCAGTTGTAATCCTTGGGTTTCTTTCCACTAAGGCATACACAATGTCACCATCAATGCCAGAAGGCCGTCCAGAGCGGGGTTGATCCTCCATGTTGAAATCATCATTTCGAAATCTGCCAAACCACTTTTTGACTGTTCGGAGAGCAGAAGCGCGATCCAAATAAACGCTTTGAATATTTTTTTGTGCAATCCCAACACTCACGCCTTTCCGAAATTCATATAGCATTACATGCCGCAAATGCATCTTTCGTTCTCCATTTTTAATGATTTCTCTTATGCACAAATGGACTTATATGAACAATATCTGACGCTAAATTGACATAAGACAACGTCATCTATTCGGTGTAAGCAACAATTACCACACGAAAACAATAGAACTCCGCCATGCAGTAACTTAATGCCATCTATGAAAATCGGGCACGAACTTATGCAATCATCCAATATATTATAATATTTTATATAACAATATATACTTTGTTAAAAAAATATATATCTGAATTTTATCATGAATTTTGTTCGTCTTACGTGGATTTATCACATTTTAAAAGAGTAAAAGAGTACAATGTACATATGATTCTGAATTAAAATACTAGTTATAAATCTTACCGCTATATTCAATGAAAGATAAGGAGCAACGTATGAATATTTTCACTTGAAGATCAATGAAATATTCACCATCGATCTTGTCACTGCTTTAATCAGTGACATTTTCACCGATTTAAGAGAGTATATATATGTACGCCGTTTGTTTTGAAATTTTCAATTAAGAGCATTGCCACACGAACATCACACGGTTATTCCATCGATCTGTCAAATATAATAGTTACGAAAGTTCCATCTCGCCCGGGACTCCACCAATCATCATTACGGCGTCAACACGATGCGTTTCTTCGCGTCCGGCTTATAAAACACCGGCATTCAGAAATAAATGGACGTGACTCGGCCGAGGACGACTTATTGTATATAACCGACGGACATTACGCAAAGGCGATTCCTCCCGCGTTCTGGAACGAAGTAACCCTCGCGGAACGATCAGGTAATCCCTCAAACAGGTTTTAAATTAGAATCGATTATTCGACGGCACTCTCGTGACACTTTCCAGAACATCTCTTGGGTGACTTTGGATTTAGAGTTTCGTCGACGACGCCTTTATTCGATACGAGGCACGTCGGGGCGCGCCGTCTTGACCCAATTTCCATCACCGGCGTAATTAAATCAGTTGTCCGCTGTTTCTTCGGGGATCGATTAAGTGGGTGTATACCCTGAGCTGGGAGTGCGCGCGCGCGCGCGGGCTTTGACAGATTTAATGCGCTCCGTTGAATCTCGAATCAAGAGAATTGTTCCAAATTAGTTGCGATAATTAACTCGAGCGTTCGAAATCACGGTAACTTTGAAAATTATTATCTCTCTCTCTCTCTCTCTCTCTCTTACACACACACACACACACACACACGCGCGCGCGCGCGCGAGTAGTTCCCCCAATTGGCGTCTAAAAAATAATTCACATATGCAAGGCCGAGACATTGAAAATATTAACGGGCATTATTTAATGGAAGATATTGCTTAAATATTGCAAATATCAATGGATTATTATTCTCGATTATCTTTTAAATCGTTAGTCTCGAATCTAATGAGAGAAAGTAACTTTTGAAAGGAGAACGATTCTTGATTAAAAAAAAAAAAAAAAAAAAATCCCATTTCATATTTTGGAATATTGTATCGTTTTTCGTGCGATCTGATATTTTTCCTCTACTTTTGATCTCAATTTTCAAACTAACATTTATTTCGATACTTCAAGTACAGTTAAATCACATCCGTTTAAAAAAGTATTTAATCTATAGTTTTGCCAAAAGTTTCTCTGTTAAATATTTAAATAGGAAATTGTTTATTCGAAGTACAGGATCGAGAAGCTTAATTTTTTTTATATAAATAAAAAAAAGCAACTATAAAAAGAGATTGTAAATTTTTATTTATTAAAAAAAGGATACAGATCGAATTTCTTTATTATCTCTTCTCACAATCTCAATTACATACGTACATACATACATACATACATACATACATATATACATACATACATACATATATATATATACTTTGTAGATACTTAATATTTCCGTCAATAATTTTGAATAGAAAGCATTTTTTAATGTACGCAAATATATATATATATATATATATATATATATATATATATATATATATGTGTGTGTGTGTGTGTGTGTGTGTGTGTGTGTGTGTGTGTGCGCATGTGTATTTATTCCTTTACGAGGCATTAAATTTCTTTAATCATTAAGCCATGTCCCATTCGATTGCACTTTTATTCAACCTGTGAGCTACTGCTCTTCTTTCATCCTTGTCCTAAGAGACGACTTAACGACGGCATCGGGAATCACCTTGTTCGCGCCAGCTACGTGATCACGATACGTCACGTCGTAGCGAGTACTCTCGTCGAGTGCATTGATCTGGCGCGATCAAGCGATCGAGGTATCTCGCGCGCGCACGATGACTCGACGAAGCGAGTAACGCGAGCGAGTGCCCGGGGATAGGGGGAGGAGGAGGTGGGAGGGGAGGGGAGAGAGGGTTAATTAGCCGGATACGCCACTTCTCTCCTATCCCTTCGTCTATCGCCACGACGTCGCGTCGCGACAAGGACGCGCCGCGCTGTCGCTTCTCGCACACAATTCCTCTCCACGTGGAGAATATCAGCCCCGTACGCGCGGAGCTGGAGGGAGGGAGGGAGGGAGAGAGGGTGGATAAAATCCCCCCGCGCGCTCCATTGACTTGATTCGTCGAAGGACGCTTTATATCACCGGCCCACATACCAATGCACCTCTTCTGTCTCTTCGCGCGACCTCCATTCAATCCGGCGTAAATATTGTACAAAGCGCGCCGGCAACCCGGGCTCGATCTCGCATCTCTACGAGAGGAGGAGGAGGAGAGATCGAGGGGAAAAAAATCCCTTTGACACTTTGACACCTGCCGCCGCGAATCCATCTCTTCGACTCGTGGATAATTAACGGGCGATAACAAAGTTAACGTGATTTTCCAGTGATCGGTAATAAAAAACTGGTGAAGATTTGTAAAAATTGCATTTGTGTTTCAGAAGAAGAGCGTTATTTCATTCAAAATATTGGATGATTGCATAAGTTCGTGCCCGATTTTCATAGATGGCATTAAGATGCTGCACGGCGGAGTTCTATTGTTTTCGTGTGGTAATTGTTGCTTACACCGAATAGATGACGTTGTCTTATGTCAATTTAGCGTCAGATATTGTTCATATAAGTCCATTTGTGCATAAGAGAAATCATTAAAAATGGAGAACGAAAAGGTGCATTTGCGGCATGTAATGCTATATGAATTTCGGAAAGGCGTGAGTGTTGGGATTGCACAAAAAAATATTCAAAGCGTTTATTTGGACCGCGCTTCTGCTCTCCGAACAGTCAAAAAGTGGTTTGGCAGATTTCGAAATGGTGATTTCAACATGGAGGATCAACCCCGCTCTGGACGGCCATCTGGCATTGATGATGACATTGTGCATGCCTTAGTGGAAAGAAACCCAAGGATTACAACTGAGGATATTGCTGAGAGGCTGAACATCGATAATTCAACCGCTTTTCGTCATTTAAAAAAGCTTGGATACATTTCCAAGCTTGATACGTGGGTGCCGCATCTCCTGATTGAAAGGAATAAGCTGCAGGAAAACTGCAGGAGTTGCAATGGGAAATTCTGCAGCACCCGCCATATTCTCCAGATATTGCGCCTTCAGATTTTTATCTGTTCCGGTCTTTGCAGAATAGTTTAAATGGCAAGAATCTCAATTCCGAGGAAGCTGTCGAAAACCACCTTACAAACTTTTTTCAAGAAAAACCAAGTTCTTTCTTCAAAAATGGAATCGACAAGCTTATAGATCGTTGGAAAACCATTGTAGAAAAGAATGGAGACTATATAATTGATTAATAAAAGTGTTATCTCTAAAATATAATTTATTGAAGTTTATATTTAAATCGGGCACGAACTTATGCAATCACCCAATATAATTTACTCGAGTGGATAATAAAGAGAGAGAGAGAGAGGGAAAGAGAAAGCGCGTTATTTATTGAGCATTCCGGGATGAATTCCCTCAAGTGTTTGAATCACAAATATATAATGTTTGCTAAATAACGATGAGCCGCAGATGCGTGATTAGTTGAATTGATGCTGCATAAATTTTACGTCTAACTTGTTATTCATCCGTATTTATATCTCAAAGTTATGGATAGACGATCGAGAGAAAGAGAGGAGTAATCGATAGGGAAGATGGTAGAGCGACGCAATGATTTCTCTGTCAAATTCGATCAAGTCCGGATAAACCTCGGTGGAATCTCGCGGGTCGCGAGAAATGTCGCGGGGAAATCAAGGTGGCGGAAATTACGACACTTGGCGAGCCCGCGGAGCCGCGCAAGGCCGTGTATTTTTAACTCGAGAACCTTCCGGCGACCCCGTGTTGCCGCGGGATCAATACCTACACCTACACAAGCAACCCCCGTGTTCTCGTTGGAAGTGGAGAGAGACCATCGCTGCTAGCTTTAACCTACATATCCCTCGCGAGCCCGCCGCCGAGTCGAGTAGAGCGGCCGGAAAGAGCGGGTGCGCATTAGATGCGCGGACGGATAAAGCCGAGAAGAGCGAGATGCTCTCCTCGAGAGGAAAGCCGGAGAAAATCGCGTGTCCGCCTCCGTGGAAATATTTTATCGCGATATATTCCATTCGTCGCGCGCGACGAGAAAGCGATTGGCTCCCTCAATTCCCTCACGATGCGTGATATTTTTTTCCATTAAATAATTATATGTACGCTTGGATATCTCGAAATATTTTTCAAGTACGTGTAAAGAATAATAGCTTGCGATTTTTTTTTTTTTTCAACGAGGAAGCAAAAATCGGCCGCCGAAGATCGTAAATTAATTTTTTCCATACGAACGATAATTTCAAGATACGCACTGTCGTTAGGCGATAAGGCACAAGAGGTCGTCGTTGAAATATTTCAGACGCAATAACGTAATCGTGTGCGGCATGCGCGTACATCTCTCTTTTTACAGATAGGATGTACCCTGAGCCAGCTTTGAGAAATAAAATCCGCGTAAGAAAGAAACGGAAGGACCCGGTAAAAAGCGAAGTCGCCTCGCGTCTTCAAGAGGGTCACCGGCCCGAAAGTCGTAGAAACTCTTTTGCGGTTCTCGTCTCCTTCCATTGCCTCCTCTTCTCTCTCTCTCTCTCTCTCTCTCTTCTTCTCGGATCGAGCGACATTGCGGGGTCGAAGGAGAGAAGCCAGAAAAGGCGGAATCGAGTTCCGAGACTCTCGGCTCGGGTCGTGCCGGATATACCCCGGCAGTAGTGGAGAAGAAGCCCTTGGTAGACGCCCAAGAATCTCTATTGCGAGAAAAGAGAAAAGAAGGAGGAGGGGCATCGAAGAGGGGCGAAAGAAGGAGAATAGAAGCACCTTTCGCTCTCCGTGCCATTCGGCGAGAGAAGCAACTTTTGCGATTGCGGCAGCGCCCGCTTCTCTCAGGATGCGTCTAAAAGGGCACAAAGTTCTCCTTTTATTATCTCGCGACTCGTTTGCGTTAGGGACGTAAAAGCACTGTTATACGAGCGATCACGCGTTGTATAATTTACACGCGGCGCGCGTAAACAACCGTAAAAAGAATGCAATGGAATGTTAAAGTTATGAGAATTTGTTTAAATATATTAGGTGTGCAACTTTGCTTCCGCCGTTTTTTTCCGAAACTCGAGGCTTTATTGTAAAAAACTGGTTATACATTTATGATTCAAAGTATTGTCCACTCCCAATGATCGTGCCAATTCTTTTTGACTTTGACTCGAGTCTTCATTAAGTAATGCCTCCAATTCTGCATCTTCGAAAACCTTTTCTCTTCCACCGCTATGCCGGTCTTCGACGTGAAAATCACCGTTCTTGAAGCGTCGAAACCACTCACGACACGTTCTTTCACTAATAGCGGCTTCACCATAAGTATTCGAGAGCATTCGATGAAGCTCAGCCGCAGATTTCTTCATATTGAAGCAGAAAATTAAAACCTCCCGCAAATGACGAGAATTTGGCTCGTAAACTGACATTTTCAATCGAGAATAACTTTATGACGCAGACACAAATCGACTAATGTTTCTATGGGGTTATGTTGACAGATGCCCAAGTTTATCGCATGACGTCTATGATCTATTTATTTCGACCACTACTTACCGCTAAAGCCATCTATAGGAAAACGGCGGAAGCAAAGTTGTACACCTAATAAGTACCGGCATAGGTCTGAAATTCTCTAAATCGTGAAAGGAACTAATTGCCAGAGCGATCGAGATGGACTGAGCATCAGTCGATTAGCCATAAATAATAAAATATTTTACATATTGTTTATTATTTAAATTTCATTACTTAAATAAATACTTTCAATTATCAAAAAATGGTGATTGGGTTATCTAATATTTTTATTTAATTTCGTCTATAATATTTCGTCGATACTCGCGCGAATCCTCGAGGGTAGCATTATCTCAGTGACGTCTCAAGGGGCAACGACGAAGGAACGATCGGCTTGGCTCTCTGTTCCGGTTCCTTGAGCGCACGAGGCCGAGAGACGGCGCGAGGTAACCGGAAGCCGCGTTCCGTTTCAATGCGCGCGAACCTCGCTCGTGAAAGGAACCGATAAACGCCGTCGAATCCTTCTCCAGCAGACGAGCTCGGCGAGCTCCTTTTTGACGCGATCTCGCTCTTCTCACCGCGTGGAATCCGCGCCGCGACGATCAACATCCAGATCTTTGCATACAACTTGGCTGTGGGGGAGGAGGAAGATAGAGGGAAAGAGCGCGCTCGATGATCTATTGTCGATCTCTGATAATGCAGACGAGAGAATGAACGCCGCCCCGCGCGATAATATTCCCATTCGACGGTCGGCAAACTTGGCGCCATTCATTTGTGAATCGTAATTAAGGTTTGCCGAGAGGAGAGTAGAATAGATGCCCCGCGAGAGAAAGGGCGTTTAACCCCGTAATGTAGGAATTGAATCGGAAATTGAAAGGAGGAATTTGTCAGTTTAGCACAATTTTCGGAAATGCATCGAGATCTCATTTTCTTTTAATGTCAACACATTCGTCGTTTCTCGATTCTGCAAAATCTTGGTAACTCTCTGTTATAATTAAATTTAATATTTATTTAACATTTTTTTTTTTTTTATAATGAAACATTTGAAGAAATTTTATTGTATTTCATCTGATGAAGTAGATACGTTAATGTCTACTATATAATATAATAAAAATATTAGACTTATATGGAACACCTTGTATATGGTATATGCATATATTTTGAAGGAATCGCGCAATCGATACGATCAATTATTATTATCGCATTATTTATCTCGATTACGATAGATCTCTCATAAATTTTCCTTTTTATACATGGTTACAGATCCCTAGATATTCGCGACTATCGTGACTCGCATGACGACAGTCCGCGCGCGGTGAAAAATCAACGTTCACCACATCCGGCAGCTCCGTTAGTCGAGCGCACGTGTATATAACACACCACCATCTGCGGAACAATTCCCCGCCGGTGGCAAGACGGCCGATCGTGTGGACGTCCTCGGTGCTATCCCGGTACGAGCGACGACAACAGCCCAAAGATTCTTCCACCAAAGGCCAAGATGCATATCGAGGTGCAGGTGGCGCTTAACTTCGTGATATCGTATCTCTACAATAAACTGCCGCGCAGACGGGTCAACATCTTCGGCGAGGAGCTCGAGAAGGCGCTCAAGGACAAGTTCAAGGGCCACTGGTATCCGGAGAAACCGTTCAAGGGCTCGGCTTTCAGGTGTTTGAAGACCGGCGACCCGGTCGACCCGGTGCTGGAGCGCGCCGCGAAGGAGAGCGGCGTGCCGATCCAGGACATCCTGGAGAACCTGCCGGCCGAACTCGCCGTCTGGGTCGATCCCGGCGAGGTGAGCTACCGTATCGGCGAGTTGAACGCCGTGAAGATCCTGTACTCGGAGACCGGCGACCCGCACGACGAGACCTCGGCCGATCGCGAGGTCACTAAGACCTTCAATCCGGAGGCGCAGTGCTTCAGGCCGATCGAGGCCGTCAGCACGTCCCTGAGCGGTCTCAGCCTCAGTCCCAAGTCCACCTCGCCGTTCTCGAGCTCGCTCGGCAGTAACGCCAGCAACGGCTCGTCCAACAATCAGCAGAACGGTCACGGATCCGGCTCCTCGTCGGCACCCTCGCCCACGCCCATTACCAGCTCCTTTAAGGGCTCGCCCAGCCCCGTACCGGCCTTCATCCCGCGTACCACCGCCCCGCTTACCTTCACCACCGCCACCTTTGCCCAGACCAAGTTTGGCAGTACCAAGCTTAAGACTAGCAGCAAACGCGCCAACAGGTTAGTATATAGAGCAATATTCTTTTCATTCTATCGACTAATTGACTAATTCAGCTCAGATTTAATTGTTATGTCGAAGCTTACGAATATTCAGAGCGATAATTAACTTGACTATTATCATGAGAATTAAGTCTATTTGGTTATTCTTTTATTCTTTTAAATTGTTTGGTAAAGATGTTTCGTATGATCATGAATATATAAATAAGCATTTATTTTCCAAATTATATAATGATTATTACCATTTGTTTTGCGATAAAAGAGAGAGTGTAACTGTATAATAATTACTTATGAGGGTAATTATCGCGCTGGAGATTTATCGTGCACGATAACGCAATTAAAGTTTATTCAAAAAATGTTGACAACGAAATATATAAAAAATACAATATTAAATAATTTATAATGCAATTTATTTAAAATAAAATGATTATTTATAAACCTGTTTGTTTTCAACACTTGTTAAACTCTTTTAGATAATCTAATCTATATTCACTTAGAATGCTGCTTGAAATTGTGTCTCAGGTATATTCTTACGTCCTTGGTAAAAATTAACTTTATTCAGTTCCCGCGGTACGAAAACAAATACAAATTGCACGGTGGGACCGTCCTTGGATAAAAGATCAATCGGTACGCTATGTTTACAAAGCAACTGAGCATGCTTATCCGAAGCTTATTAGAGATTAATAGAATGTACGATCGCGTACATTATCAATTGAGCAAGGATTAACTTTAGCCAACCCACTCGTACTAACCGGACCGCGAGACGATCCATCACCCTGGGACATACACACGCAAATGTATACGTATACACGCGCGGACATTGATGAACCACACGGTACCGCTCGGTTTCAGGATGTCGCCCACCGAGTTCTCAAACTATATAAAGCAGCGCGCAGCGATGCAGCAGCAGATCCACCATCACCACCACCATCAGCAGCAACAGCAGCAGCAGCACCAGCAGCCGCCGCAACAACAGCCACCGCAGCAACAGCAGCAGCAACAGGTGACCGCGGCCGGTGCAGCGGGTCTGCCGGTCTCGCAGAGTTCGCCGCGTAGTCGCAGTCTATCACCAGGTAGCATAGTCGCCGCGGCGGGTGCCGCGCAGCAGCACACGGACCCAAGCGCGTACTTCTTCCAACACGGCCCGGCCGCAGCAGCGGCAGCGGCGGCGTATCACGCGCAGTTCCCCCATCGCAACATCTTCGACTCGTCGAACCATGGCGGCTATCTGCCGGCCGATCTCTACGCCGGTGCCAAATTTTCATCGTCGTATCTTGACCCGACCGCGCTCGCCGGCCATCAGTTTTACGGCGGCGGCATGAACGGCACCGGTGCCACCGGCACTGGCGGCAGCGTAAACGGCACGGGTACCGGCGCCGCCGGAACCCAGAGCGCCGGCAGCGGTAACCTTGGCCCAATCGGCTCCGCGACGACCAACGCCGGCGCGGCAGCGGCAGCGGCAGCGCAGCAACAACAGGACAAGAGCGCCCTAGTCGAGGGCCTCAACAACTTCGGCCTCAGCTCGGTCGCGCCCTATCCGGCCAGCCAGTATCAGCATCTGCTCGTGGCCAACTAATACCTCGCCGCGCGTGCTCATCAAACCATCGATGTCGGCAATGCTGCCGCGATGGGACGCCGACAGCATCGGCGTCCCGATGCGCGCGGTCCCGCCTTCGTCATCGGTGCCGCTGGTCCAACGGCGGGCAGGAAGGAGAACGGGAGACCGTTGTCTCCGAGATTCCGTCGCCGAGACGGCGTCCAGAGTCCGGCTTCCGTACCTTGATAACTGGAGTCTGTTCCACTCTGTGTCTCTCTTCTCGGATCGCGCCAGCCAAACGATCGACAAGATTTATCTTTCCTCTCCTGCAATTTCCATCCTTCTCGGGACGCTCTTTCGTTCGATTTTTCCCAATACAAGGAATTACTTTGTACACGTATATATATTATCGGAAGCTATCGACGACCGCGGGAGAGATAAAGAGGAAGAAGAGAGAGAAGCCGCCTGGACAATCGACGACACCGATGACGATTACGGAAGCGATCGAGACGAGGAAAGAAGGTGCGACGGAGGTTGGACGGAGAGCGTGTGCGTGCAAAACGTCTTAGGCGTGGAGGAGAGAAGAGGAGGAAAAGGAGAAAGAAAATGGCTAAAAACGACTAACGAGAGCGTGTATATATGTGTTAAGGTTCAAACACCCGATGAGGACTCGATTGCGATGCGACGGCGCGAGGCGCTCGTTCGACGATAGCCGCGCCGTGTAACTATTGTACACAATACATATACATACATACATACATACATATATATATATGTACACGCAAAGATATACGCATACATGGCGCATCGGCAGACGTTTGAACGACGCGTCAAACGGCGACATCTGGGACGGTAAAGACGCACTCGACACGCGTTACACATAGAGATACACGCGACGCATAAACATACACATAAACATGCATATGCAGATGTATACATACAGAGATCTTCCCTTAAACGTTTCTATACATACGATACGAACCCATACGGGCACACTATTGTAGATCATCACCACACGTCACACGCGAGACACATATGTATTGAGGAAAAAAGAGAGAAATCACATATATACGCGGACACTAACTCACACACAGATATTACCATGCGTAATAATAATGTGTAATAATTTATTTTTTCACTGGTATATAGTCGGAAAGAATTGAATAATGAATATATATCTGTAGAGCCTATGTATTATATTCAAAATATGCACACTCACTCTTCACGGGTTCTCGCGAAACGGTGTAGGAACTATTTACAACAACACTTGTCCCCGACTCGTGTCGAGCGAACCGTCACCGAGATCCGAGATTAGATCGATTTAAGACAAAGGTGTCTTCCAAGCTTTCTCCACATCGAGGCGTCGCTTACGTTTCTCGCATACCGAATGGATAACGCATTCCGGTTTGCGACGCGGAAGCTATTCAGGCACTAAATACGTAAAGCGCGCGTCCGCAAACGAATCTGAAGATCGGATCGCGGGTAGCTTCCCCGCGTAGAACCTTCGAAGAGAAAGGAAGAACCTAAATAAAATAAATGACGGCTTGTTCATTCGCGCACGAGACGGTACAATAGTACGAAGAGGAACAACATGATCGAGACGAAGGATCGAACCTTCCACGAGTATAGTGATAGCGTAGGGAAAGAGAGCTGCTCGCAGTTTTATACCGTTCGGGAAACTCGTCCTCGATACGACTTTACATTTTATTTTTATAATAAATGCAGTAGAATGTAGGAGAGAAAACGAGAGAGAAAGGGAGAGAGAGAGAGAGAGAGAGAGAGAGAGCAAGAGAGTGTATGACGAGTGATGTGCGCTAGAAGAAAGAAGAAGAGGAGCAAAGGAAGAAGTAGAAAAGGAGCCAGCCGGTGTGTTCGTAAGGGACGTTGAGTGACCTCGTTGCTCGTCGATCCCCGCCCGTCCCCAGAAAAACCATCGGTAATCGATTTCCTTTCGAGATATTGCCTTTCGATTCGACATCCGGTGTCGATGACCCTCCAAGCTGTCAGAGAAAACCTCTTCGAATCGTTAAACCACGGCCCCTTTGCCGTTATGTGTTTTGGAATCCGGAAATTCCCTCTCGTTATTATTTTGTATTGTATAATCGTTGTAGAGAGTACTCTATTTATATAAATGATTATTTGTAGACGAGCAAGAAACGTAATTTATTGATCAAAATAAATTGTCACAAATACGATTAAAAAAAAAAAAAAAAACAATTCTAAATTTAGCAGCAAAGTTGATCCCTCGTGACAGCATCCTTTTAATCAAACCGAACGAGGTCGCCCGCTGAGCTTTACGGTGCTAAAAACAAAAGAATCAAGTACAAAGATAGCGCGAGAAGAGCCAATCCAAAAGAAGAATGATCGAGCGGGCGGGCGGGGGACGATCTTGCGAGAGCAACGAGTTGTCGCTTGGTGTTCACAAGGTTAATTAGGTGATTACGTAATTAAAAGGCCGCGCGTTATTGTCGACGGGCTCGTCTGATCGCGTGAATCGCGTCGAAATTCGATCGTTTCTTAATTTGCATTTCAGTTACGACGTTAAACGATTTTATTTCACTTATTACTAAATTCTAAAAAAAAAAAAAAAAAAAAAACCTGCTTCGATACTCTTGTTGTAAATTAGTCTAGCAGCTGAATTTTTAATCCTATCAGGCACGATTGACTTTAACTACAAAATATTCATTTCAAAACGTCATCGGAATCTCATTGTTATTGTCAACTCTTGATATAAATGACAAACGCGACTCCTCTCTCAAGTGACAATGAAAATTTGCGATGAAAATTCTTTTCCCACTTGATCGAGACCGTCTTCCTTTTTAGACTCGTCTGTACAAAGGAAGATAATTATGGCTCGCGTTTTGAGCACTGGCTCCGTATATTCCATTCAGCTTCGAGATCGTGCCACGAATCGATAATGAAGCTAATTCGAAGTTACTTTGTACTCACCGCAAGATAATAATAATAACGTTCAGTGTATACGAAGGAGAAACTCGATTCAGCGGGAGTTTCGCGAATGTTGGCGAGGTGGATTTTCCACTGTTCGCGGGAAAAAATTCGCTCAATTCCATGCGATAATCGCGATTGACGGGATCTTGCTGACGAGAGCCGACAGTAACGGCGGCGGAGGTGCCGCGAGCCGCGGGCCGCGCGCGCTAGGTGCTAAAAGTATTCAAAAGTGTTTAATCCTGTGGTCGTGGGACAAAAGGCGAGGAGAACGGGCCCGAGGGGGTGGGAGGGAAATGCCGGGGATCGCCGGTCCGATCCGATTAGACAAGCGCGTCTCTTCTCCTTAGACTTAATTTCTACGGCAGCACGATCTCTGGGGACGTGATGTCGTTCCTTCTCACGCGTACTTTTATATAGATCCTGTAGCGAATTATCCCCCCTAGTTAATGGATGATCCTCCCCGCTGCGGTAAATCCAAGAAATCGGCGTGATTCGTGCTTCGTAAGGTCCATTTTTCGATACGAAGTCTCTGTAAAACACACGGATAACATGACTCGCGAACATCGTCCTTAGAATTTGCGATCGCGAATTACGGGAGCCGCGTTATTTCAAAGAGAGAAGGGAAGAATTTTTTTACACGACATCTTGGTGCAAAGCGTAGTTCAACATAGTTGTAGATTTAATCAACAAATACGTTTGGCTTTAGAAGAAATGCGGGGATGGTGGGCGCGAGTGGTCTCCGGATGGGCCCGGCCGGCGGGTGCGAAACAAGTTTTAACCGCGAAATTAACTAAGTAGACGTGAGGGTGGACGCTGATAAAGGACAGAACCCTTTAGTAATATCTAAACTTAATTGTAACTATTAACGATACGTACGACTGTGGTAGCTATGCTAGTACCTGCTATTGTTAAAGAGAAATTGACGAAGATGCGAGTAAGATAGAGACGATGAATGGTGAGGGAGGGAGAGAGGGAGGGGGGGGGAGGGAAATGCCGCTGGAAAAGATCGAATTGCAATATGATGTCTCGGTGCGTATCGAGATTAACTGATCCGACACGATTTCGCGAAAATTTGCTCATTATTACGAAATTATTAAAATTATTTTTTCATAGAAATACCGATTGTCAATTTTTCAAGCAACTAATCGTAATATAAAAATCTCTCCGATGACATCTGACGAGTTTGTCTTCCTTTTAGATACGCACTCGAGTATCATTGTGCACGGAGATCAGTTTCGCATCGCGTTCCGTCAACGAATCTCGCAAACGATGACGTCGAGAGAATTCATCTCGCGACGAAATGGATCTGAATCGAAATCTTTCACCTATTCTCGGATCTCAATTTTCCAATCCACCATCTATTGTACTTTGATACTTTAAAATAGTAAGATCACTCTCTTTTGAAATTGTTTAATCTATAATTATGCCAAGAGCTCCTTTTTTCGAATGTTCCTTTATCTATTTGAGGTGTAAAAAAAAATCGAAGCTCAATCTCTCACATAAATTAAATATCGATTATTTTTCAGCAAACCAGAGGATGAGAAAAATTGATGATGAAAGTAGGAGGAAAATTTCGACTCGGAGCACTCCTCGTTTCCGTCGTCCCATCGCGATCGAGAGGACGCGGCGTTTATTCTCGTAATTTTTCTAACAGTTTGATCGATTTCTTGAGCGGCACAGATTTTTTTTTTCTTTTTTTTCCTTTTCTTTTTTTCTTCGCCCGACATCGCCGGATTCTCGGGCGCGACTAACTTTGCGGGCGAGAGGGAGATTCCGGGCACGCGAGAGAAATTCTTTCTCTCGCTAGACACGAGATCGCGAAAGTTACGACGGCGCGCGATCGCATTCTGCTGACATTTCGAACAGGCGGACGACGAAGGGGACGTTCGAAAGGAAATCCGCTCGCGAACGGAAAACTTTGGAAATCATCGGTGTTCGCGGAAACTTCGCAGACTTTAAACGAATCTCGGGCCTTCGGACTTTTGAACGGCACTCGAATTGAACGCACGACGATTTTATATGAAAGACGTCGGCTGTACGCGATTTCGAAAATATCACGGTCCAGCGAGGGCGACGGAAAGGAAGGAGGGGAAGGAGAGGCAAAGAGGGCGAGAAGAAGATGGACGACGGGGCACGAAGTGCGAAATTACGGGGTGATAGGACACGAGACACGGAGGAGAGAGAGAGAGAGAGCGAGAGTGGCAACTCACAATGCAATAAGTCGCGAATCAAATGGATCTCGGGCTTGAGACGAGAGGCTCAGATTAGCGAAGAATCAAACACGATGTATACTCTTCAAAACAAACAAATAAACAAACAAAAGTGAAACTAAGGGAATAAAAAAAAAAGGGGGATATACTAAATACATAGGAGACGCGCGCAATAAAATGCGTAACTGGGCGCGAATAGAACGGCGCGAATCAACAGTGAGAAAGAGAGAGAGAGAGAAAATGAGAGAGAACGAGAGAAAAAAATTAAGCGAATCTAATTAATACTGATAGAGCATATACTGATTGAGATACACAAAAAAAAAACATATAGTATTATACGTTTACGATACGATTGTAATGAATACTTTATAAGCGAGAAAAACAATTACGCATAGTTTTTTCCATACCCCGTAAAATGGATGTACTAATTCGTTGAAAGGGAAAGTTCAGACAGAAGCCACACACACACATATATATATATATATATATATATATATATATATATAAGTGTATACATATACGCGCGACATACACGTATACATACACATACAGGTTCGTTCAAAGTCACACGGGTACACACAAGAGTTTACAAGAAGAAGAAGAAGAAGAAGATGTCAGCAATCTGTCTCTTTAAAGTATCATATGTCTATAAACTATAGCGAGATCGATATTGTCTCTTACATAAATGGCAAAAAAATAATACAAATAACCGTGGTAACGTCGTGTAAAGTAGCGATAAAACAAACACACTCTGCAATATAAAAAGGTGGAACACACACATATGTATGTGGAACAGGCAGTTTGCGGGAAGCCCGAAAAAAAAAAAATCGATCCTTCTCCATTTTCCGCTGGAATTATCCCGAATGAAAAGGATGGCGTATTTCGATATCATCGAATGCGCATCGAGATATCACACGGAACACATTTACACAATACACACATACATACACAGATCTCCAAAAAAAAAAAAAAAAAAGAAACTATCGATTATTCTACCAAGTAATGAACAAGAGGATGATAATTAGATTTGTAATTAATTATATATATATTTTTCAATACTTTAACTACTTGCTGAATGTAAACTATATACATATATATATATATATATATATATATATATATATATATACATAACTATACATATATATAATATATTTATATTATACATACACACACTTAATGCGCGAAAGAGAAGGGTACGGCGACGAAGGCCGCCTCGCGGAAAGTCTTGCGAGGAAACGCGAGGAGAAGATCGAAGGAGGAAAAGATCATTATTAACTCAGATACGCAATGATTTTTGCTCGAAGAATTACGGCTAAAACAATTGTCCTTTGATCCTCGACGTCACGCGGAAGACTCTCGGCGAGCGTTCCTCGATTGACGCTTTTACTCGTTTCCGTTTCGGCCGCGAGCCACGAGAATCAAAAGAAAACAGAGAATAATATACGAGGAAGGAAGGAGAAGAGGGATATCGTCGTGGTAAATATCGGATGCCGAGCGGAAATGCGAACCCTTTTCCTCGAGGCCACGTCGCGGAGGCGGAAGAGGTCTGCGAAATCTTTTTGTACCCCCACCCAAGTCACACTCTCGGTGTCGAAAAAAAAAAAAGAAAAAAAAGTACGTTACACTACGTGTAAGCGAATCCTAAATGTAACTGTTAATTGCCCCCTACTCCAAAGCCCACCCCCACCCCCCCATCCGCGCAATTTGTAGAGAAAAAAGAAAATCGTGCGAATGGAAAAGAACGAATGGAACGATTGACTTTGTGTGTGTGTGTGTGTAGATACGCATGTATTTGTGTGTATGGGTGTGCGCGTGTACAATTGTGAACTGTGAAGGCACGTTCGTTCGCCTTACTTACTTTTTTCCTCGACGCATAATGAGAAAGATTGGAATGATTTTCGTATGCCTATGATTGTTACAGAACACACACACACATATATATATATATATATATTTATTATACAAATATTATATATGTGTGTATGTGTATTACTTATATTATACTGTTACGTTTATGATAAATTCTCCACCCGTTAGTCGCGAAAAAGAAAAAGAGTCGGAGACACTGCTCGCCTATATATCTGTATATATAGGTCCTTTCTTATCCCATTTCTTTCCTTATCTCTTTTATTTTTATTTTTCTTCTTTTTTTATATTATACATATATATATTAGAGATGTATTTTCTGTTGGCTTTAGATTTTTTGTTCCTTTATTTTTGTACGAAAACATAATATCGACGACGATGTCGATTTTATCTACACACACATATATATATATGAATATAATAATTGTAGTTTGCTTAAGATTGTTCAACCCTTTTCTTTTGATATAGTTTGTTATTGTTGTTTTTGTATGATATTTGATTATATTAGCGGCGCGTGTCGCGCATCACACAGAAATATAATATATAAAAATAATATATATATTACTATATTATATATATATATATAATATATATTTTTGTTAATATATAATACAGTGGTTTGATATAACTACATTAGCCTGTTAATGATGGATTTGTTTCTGTTTCTATCACGACCCGTGAATATAATATATAGATAGATACGTGCATATACATGGAATACATATACATATATATGCATATGTATGCATGTATATGCATATGTATATATACACTTATATAAATATCGATTATATATATATATATATACAATACATATATACCGCTACATTATATTTTGTTTAAACAGTGTCACGAAGCGACGATGAGGCGTTTCTTGAAATTTACCGAGCGACTTGTATGGGGCTCCGATGAAATATTGATATCGAAAAAACTCGCGTGTAATATAACTTATAATATCATTTTGTAAATTATTTTTTGTATTTTTATATATACATATATATATATATATAAATAACGAAAGCATACAAAAAAGAGAGTCGCGGAACAGTGTTATGCGCATGGCGAGAAATTCAGAGAGAGAGAGAGAGAGAGAGAGAGAGGGGGGGAGAGAATACGACGAAGAGAAACAAAGGGAAATCCGTTTAGGATGGGAAATAAAAAAGAAACAAAAGAACCTCGCGATGCATTAATTAACACTGACGATATACTTAATCGATTGCTGACAGTCCTTTCGTTGATCGAGAATAGCGCCAAGATAATTATCATCGATACGATTATGTGAAATGGCATATCCGCGCTTAAATGCAAAACGTTTGTAAAATAAACACGATTATAATATACACAGACACACAATGCGCATATACATGCGCGCAACATTTAATTTAATACACGATACACACGCTAGTTCCGAAGATTACGATTACTTGTTCTCGATTATATTTATACCACTCTGTATGTACAAGATTTTGCAGCTTGTCAGTGCTTTTTGTTCGTTATTACATACCTTAAATATCACCTTGTCTTTTTGTACCAGTCGTCTTTTCTCTGTTCGCGTCGAGAGAAAAATGCGAAGTACTCTCTCGTCTCTATTCATTCTAACCTAGCGAATAGATAGTATTATAAGTTCCAAAGAAAACGCGGCCTCGAAACGCGATTATTTGGGTAACCTCGCAGAAACAATAGTGTAACCAGATGATATTATTCTTTGTGCATCAAACGGACGGCGAATAAGTAGGAGAGCTGCGTGCGTCAAGGTTCCCTCGATCGCGATCGTTTAACCCTTCGACGATTTAAATCCTTTCCATTTGACGAAATTTTATTACACACATATGACACTGTTAATTTATTTTCTATATATTAGGTGTACAAATAAGTTTCCGCCGTTTTTTAATCAAAAATCGGGCATTTATTGTGAAAGAACGGAACTTAATGTTTTGAGTCACTCCCAATGTAAGTGCAAGTTCTTCTTGCGTTTGGCACGAATCTTGATCCAATAATGCTTCCAATTCCGAATCTTCATACACTTTCGGCCTTCCGCTACGTTCTTTGTCTTCGATGTCTTCAAATTCACCGTTCTTAAACTTTTGAAACCACTCACGACAACTTCTCGCACTTAAGGCAGCCTCACCATATGCTTCTACAAGCAATCGATACGCCTCAGCTGCAGATTTCTTCAAATTGAAGAAGTAAATCAAAAGTTCCCGCAAATGACGCTTATTCGGCTCAAAACTCGACATTTTCGCACACAAAAGAATATAATATACTGATAAAAAATCACTAATATTTTAAGGTTATGTTATTGACTGATACTGGTGGCGCCAACTTTTGTCAAACGGCGGAAACTTATTTGTACACCTAATAACTGTAAGCCGCTTATTTATTTTCTAAATCTACTTTTCTAATTAACTTGTGTTTTCGCAATTTAATTCTTTTAGAGACAAGAATATATATATATTTATTCTTGTCTGTAAAAAAAAAAAAAAAAAATGCGAAAGCAGAAGCGGATGTTGGAAAGGGTTTATTATAGGGCACTGCGCTTTTCAGTATAAATTATGATAAGGGAGAGAACCCGGCACGCGATTATTTTCGACGCGACCGATAATTTTGAATATTTACGGTACGTCGAGAATCGGCAATTGAGGAAACCCAAGCGCGGTCGAGGGTTGAATTCAGGAGGAAAGATTTATCGTCCCTGCCGGTCTCGGATTATCCCCGAGCGCGACGCGTAAGATGTTATCGGTCTTATGTAAATTAACCGCCATTCTCGAGCCGTAACGGAGTCTGACTAATTATGACAGATAATTGCCTCGTATCTCGCGAGGCTCGGAATAGCCGCTCAATCGATTCTGAGGAAGTAAAATTTATTTCGATCGCGATGAGGGTGAAATGAGGGAGGTCTAATAAAGAAAAAAATCACTCCTCTTTTTGCGACCGATAGCGATACTTACACGCCGTTATCACGACTCGACGAGAGATCTTTTCGCGCGTAGCGAAGGGGGCACGACAAGCGTGCGAGATTCGAAAGTAAATCAAAAGAAAAAAAAAAAGAGCGACAAACGCGTTGTCGCGTCTCGCCACCTCATCCTTGAACCGGCCCGTGGGCTTTTGTAAAAAATCCGTCGAGAAGTTTCAAGAAATTTCGCTTCGTGGAAGAACGGGAGGAGGAAAGAAAGAGAGAGAGAGAGAGAGAGAGAGAGAGAGCGGTTTCTTGATTCTCGTGTTGAATACGTGCGTGTCTACGTGTGAGAGAAATGTAGAGAGAGAAAGAGAGTGTATGCACTTTTCTCGTGAACGTTCTTTCTTAGTTTCTCATGCGAGCACGGGATGCGAGGGCGGTTGCCGAATCGATTATCCGGAGATCGAAATGTCGTCGGTCGATCTCTATCGTCCTTCATCGACGTCGCAAAATCTCTCCCCGTGATCTTTTATATAGCCGAGCCTATCGCAAATTTGACTCGAGTGACGAGATTTTGTTCGAAAAAAAAAAAAAAAAAAAAACACGAAACAGCGAAATGTACAACTTGGTTTTTCTCGCCCCGAGAGTGTTTTCTTTTCTCGAGGAAATAAAAAGTTATCGAAATCTCCAGCTAACGAGGATACACACGGTTATTCTTTGCGCTTGTAATTAGCTTTCGATTAGTAAACGGAATTAGAGAAACGAAGTTTTTCATTAAGATAGGCTAAAATTCGTTACGATACAAAATTTCTCGCGCTTGAATAAATTTAATATCGAACGGCCATGGATCGAAGGACGTCGAGGGGAAAAAAGGGAGATCGAACGGCGAGGATCTAAGGACGATGTGTCGTCGGCGAAGTGAAAAAAGGGCAGGGCGCCTGGTATTAGTACACATTAGTTTCTTGGCTAGAGGGGGGGGGGGGAGGGGGGCGCCCACTTAGTTGTTGGAATTTTATAGTCTAGACGATAATTCTCGAGTATAGTTCAATGTTGTCGAGTTTTCTATTAGTTGAGCGTGGCGAGGGAGAAAAAAATATATATATATATAGAGAGAGAGAGAGAGAGCGCACATCGGGGAAAGCCCGGAATTTCGCCCAGCGATGAAAATTCATAATATTTATACAATTGTTTGTGGAAATACATAGTGTCCGTAAAATTTTGATGAAAATTTAATCCCTCGCGGCAATGATTGAAACTTGCCGAAATATCGATATGATTCGAGGGGATAGGAACGAGAAAGAGAGAGAGAGAGAGAGAGCATTCTGTAAAAAATCGCGATATCCTCTTCGTCTCATGTGCCGGAATGAAATGAAATTTTATCGGAAATACGAGGCTTCGATTTTACGGCGTCGAAGGTAATTATCGAAACGGTAATATCGGTACTTCGGCTTCGGTATCGATAAAACATTAGCACGGACGCGCACGTCGCGTTCCTCTTTCCTCGTTTATTGTGCCGTAAATCCCAGCACGCTAATTGTCTGACGTTTCTCTCCGGAACAGACGCGATTTTAACGTATACGACGCGAGCAACAGATAACGAAATTGTGAGAAGATCATCTGAGCCGCGTAAAAACGAGTTTGGAGTGCGAAGCGCGATAGATAATGTCGGCTAATAGAAATATATATATATATATATATATATATGTGTGTATATATATGTATAACACGTTATCGCGTTATATTGGCTAATGGAAATATTTATAAAATTATAGCGAAATGTCAAAAAAAAAAAAAAAAAAAAATTTGATAATATCACGGTGGCGTACACTGTGCGCGCGCGCGTTTTATTATTAATTCTTCTTATAAATCTTTTGATAAATTTTAATAGCGAATTTAGTAAATATGATACAGGGGAAAATTTTGTTGAAAAATCCCGCTTTTAAAAAAAATATAGAGTCTTTATCGAGAAAAAGAGAAAAAGATATAAGAAGCTGCTTTAGAGCAGCTTTTTGCACGCCGGGCCCTTTCACAAGAATAGATAGTTCTTCAAGGGTCTTGTAGAGAAAATCCTTCCCGACGATACGATTTCTAGTAATTTTGAACCTTGTCGTCCTGGCGAAAGCTCAATGGGGTACGGGGTTTTTCAGGCTTTCCTCGAGCGCGTTCCTCGTTGTGCAGTGTAGTTGCGACGATTTCGAATCATCGATAGAGCGTCTCCGATCACCTAGTAGAGAGGAATGTGTTGTCGGGGGTGAACCGAATGTTGCCTCCGGCAATGTCCAGTCGCGGATGTGTCCCGAGCAAAGATCGAGAGAGATCGTTCATCTCTAAAAAAATTAGATTGTCGCCTCACGGCGGAGCTGGACGAATCATCGCGATCCGTTTCCGGTTTACAATATCAAGCTTGGCAAGCGAGAACTTCCGCGACGAGATCTTCGATATCCGTCAATAGATTATATATTTCCGCATGGAAGAGAGAAGGCATGAAGCTTGCGTTTCTCCCTTTTCTTTCGTAACCATGTAACGAAATAAAGCGAGAGTTGATTGAATAATATCGATTGACGCATACGAAGGAACGAGCGGCCTTCGCTCAGCTCCGCCGACACTTTTCGAAGGAGAGAGTACTTTTCGAGGTACTCTGAAAGATTTTCCCTTCGGGAAGCGGAAGGGACGATGGGAGTGCATCGCGAACGGCCGATCACTAAATAAGGATGTAAAAGGAGTCTTCTTCGCAGGGTCGCTGTCTACGACGAGAACTTTATCTATATATTTGCCACGATATTTAATATGTGAATGAATATATATTATATATCTATTGAATATAAGAGAGAGAGAGAGAGAGAAAATGCGAGTGAAAGAGAATATGTATGGTAATATATCATAAAATTATTATTCTCTTTGTTACTTCTTTATACTTAAAACAATAAAAAAGCTACTGAATAAAAATATGCCGCATGCTGTTGTTATTTAAGGCGGATGTAGATGGCGGATGTTATTATTCTTCTGTGTATCGGTGTGTTCAGCTGTAAGGCTGTAATATACGTGTACGAGCGTTGCGCGTTCTATTCTCTTTTTCGGTTTTCTCAAGTCATTATCGTCGAGTTATTTATCGAGCAATCGTTTCCCGTCTCTCCCGAAGAGGAATTAGACAAATTAGAGTTAAGAAAAAACCGCTGTTAATTAAAAGTCGTATCTGTAGTCTTGAAAAATTATCGATGATTAAAATCATATAATGACTATAGTTAATATTTATAAAGCGAGACATCTTTATCTCTATTAATTTTCGTTTATCATCGATGGATAATCTCTTTGCGGCTTGTCGACAGCGATACATATACATTTGAAATTGGAAAACGTTAAAATATAAAGTCGTTTCTTCGAAATGTGTTTTCTTTTCTCTCATGTATCGTCGGCACGAATTTAAATATAAACTTTGGATAGTTTAAAAATCATCACTTTTCACGTTACATAACTCCATATAATAATGTCTCATATTTTTAAACACCTAAGCGTGCAATCGAAATAACTTCAAATTGTCATGATTTCATAATCAACGGAATTTTAAAAATAAGATATTATTTATTGTAACCGATACTATATTGATCGAACTATTACGTGTCTTGTAGCGCGATACTTGCAACTTTGAATTTCGATGCCTCCGAATTTATTGTATATACTGGGTGGACCATTTTAATCCATCCAGTCGAATATCTCAAAAATCAAGCCCGGAAGAGAAAAATGTTTCAAACAAAAGTTGTGTGGCTTCAAGGGGGCCATAAGATGGTGACAATGATTTGACCTTGGAAAATCATTTGAAGGTCGTGTGAAGGTCAACTTTAAAATCTTAAATGGAAATCCTTCTTTTTTATTTAGTATTCTTGTAGCTGACATCGAGAACTTTCCAAAACACTATAATAAAGTATTTTTTCATTAAGTACTTTTTGAGTTATTTTATATTTTATTCTGACATATTTTGATATAAAAAATTAAATATCTCGTAAAATATTTAGTTTTTGATAATCTTACCGTAATACTTCTATGTACAGAATAATGACTGTGTGTGTGTGTGTGTGTGTGTGTGTGTGTGTGTGTGTGTGTGTGTGTGTGTGTGTGTGTGTGTGTGCGTGCGTGTGTGTATATGTATATTTATTATAATAACTTATAATATTATTTATATATATATATATATATATATATATATATATATATATATATATATACACACATATTCACATAATAGTGTGAATGTGTACTGGGAAATCTATTTTACGTCGCGCTCCAAAAAAATCCTCGTAAATTACAATGTAAACATGTATATATTCGATTTTATATTCTAAAATAACGTTAAGGGACGCATACTTTTTACGCTAGATGAACAGATCTTTAGATGTACATGTGAAGTAAGTACATGTAATACCTTCAGCGTTAACGTCTATCGAATCTCTCCGTTTTGATATAAGAAAAAAAAAGGAGAGAGAGAGAGAGAGAGGAAAAAGTCAATTTCTTTCGCAAAAATTGAAGTTTACTTATTACTTCTCTCAGTGGCATCGAGATAAAAAATTAATGTAATGAATTTGATAAATAAATTGTCTAAAAATAAATTGTTTAAAATAAATTGTCAACATTAAAAGGGGGTTGTCAAAATAACATTTTTAAAAAAATATATTAGAATATATAAAAAGAATTGTATATAAAATTGTTTTAGAGGTAAAAGTATTGTTCGCGTATCACAAGTATTTTCTCTGATATTAATCGATTTTTTTCAGACATTTTGATAGATATTTAGAGTTTTAGTATTTGGAGGATTTATTTTTTATGTTATAGGCTATTCTCTATACAATGTAAAATAAAATGATCATCACGGCTATATTAGAGCCGAGCAAGACGATTTTAAAAAATCGATTGCGCGACACAAGCGTGTGTCCCTTGCATAAGATATTTATATTCGTATTTGTGTCCACCTATATGTACCTATATCTATCTGCCTATCAGTCTTGCACATTTGCATACCTGTGTTTTTGTATCGTTACGAAATCAAAACGTGAATCAACCGGACAAACAGGTCGATTGAAGGGAGAATCAAGCCAGGAACCCCGGCAAATGTGTCGCGATTTCTGCAAATAACGATATTTATGCGAGAGATCAAAAATATATGTGATTTCTAACATACTTAGTTATTTATGAGTAATTTATTATAATATCGCTTCCATTTATCGTCATATAGGCGCAAATTTAAAAAATTTTCTTCTATATATATTTATTAGAATTTGGACCTCTTACATCCTGATATTATTGTGATTAGAAAGAAAGTTGCTCTCTGGAAAAAAAATACACACACGTTTTCTTCACGCGCTTGGAGTTCCTGGATTGATCAAACATCGGGTGTCTCTGCGCTCTTTTAATCCTCAGGATATATCCTTAGCCATATGTGACAAAATTGTATTATATATATATATATATATATATATATGCGTCTCTCTATCGCAAAGCGATAGAATATCAGGCGTATATAATACACACGCATGCAAATACATAAGCACACTTTCACACGAGGAGAGCAGTAGCGAAGAAAAGGGGAGAAGAAACTAGAGAAGAGAGATTATAATAGATAGCCGTGGCCCTTTCTCTAAACGCGGCTAGATACTTTTTTCACGGATTTTATTAATATTAGCTGTACGTAGCTTTAAGGATTACATTTTTAAATAAAGATAAATAAATAAGATGAATATATATAAATAAATCACATATATTGTTACGCTATTTGTAAGTCTACCTAGAGTCTACCTAGATGTTTAGCTGATAATTTTTTAGGAAGGATTTTTTCGCATACTTGTCTAAAAATATAACTTTGGCGAGGAAGAGAGGGAAGAAATATACGCGGTGTTAGGTTTTAATTTCTTGGAACAAGCGTCTCTTCATATAACATGACAAAATTCGCAACGCGCGTAAAATTACTCCGATAAAAAAAAAATCGATCAATATCATGTACATTTTACGAAAACGTAGGGGATACAGAGAAAAAGATGAGGTGAATAAATCTAATTCGTCGCGTACGGAAATCAAACGAATTCAAACGCGCAAAGTTTCAATTCCGGAAGACCCTTAAGTGCCAAAGAACGCAAGGACGATTGTAAAGGACGTCTCCGAAACATTGTCAGAAGCGTGAAAAACGGCTTCTTTGTTTTCTCGACCATTTTTAGCATTTAGTCTTTGTTTATGTACGTATATGTGTGTGTGTGTGTGTTTGTGCGATTTTTTTTTTTTTTTTTTTTTTTTAAATTACATGTATTCCGATATATAAAATTAATAAGCAAAAACTCGCGAGATTTAATCTCAAAAAGAATCGAAAAGTTCACAGTGTCGAATACGTTACCGAATAATTTTCGAAAATAACAATGTCTGAATGGATCGGATGTCATAAAAATTTGATGACGGTTTTCTTATCGATACTTCCGTTCTGTACGACGTATATTATGAGACGTTTCTCTCGTAATATTGATGCGATTCTGTAGCTTCGATGTATATTATTGAAATTGATGTATTTTTACGTTTACATTACGGTAAACAGTCTTACGATTGCTACCGCAGCTGATAAGCGCTCCGTGGCATTTTTCTGCGCAACTTTTTATCGACGAATTATTAGAAGATAAAAGAGAGCGTTTTTCGTTGGAAGATTTATCTCATTGACGTTAATCATCCGCGAATGCAACAGCATCATTCAAACGGATGACCTCTCGAGTAGAAGAGGCTTATTTCGCTTGTGATGAAAGCGAGAGAATAGTTAATTAGTATCGCGATTGCTTGTCGCTGTCGGCGAGAAGAGATGAGCGTTGAGAGAAAAAAAATTGAAACTAGGATATTTATTTAAATAAATCACATAATATCGTTATAAATTGTAAATATTATAGTAGATGAGATTTGCTTGTTTTATACTCAATTTATGGCTTTTTGTTAAAAAATTGCAATTGTTAGGATTTTAAACGCTTTCTTAAAACAGCGATTTTTATCACACTGTTCTCTTGTTCGAAATCTCCTCGCGTTTGTTGCGATTAATTGAATCTCAAAGAATGCCGGGAATTTGTATTGTTTTACCAACTACATTTGTAAGATTTGCATTCGCTTTCGAACGCGTCTGTTGTAGCAAATTCAGTAATCTTAGCTTAGAACCCAGACAGCACAAGGATGTCCTTAGGATGTCCAAAGGGCATCCAGGACATACATGTAGGATATCTTCAGGATATCCGATTGTAATCCTCAGATCTCTTCTGGATGTCCTGAGGAAGAATAAATGATAGCCGTATATTAACCTCTGGAGAATCCAGGGAGATCCTGTGGAACATCCTAAGGTTTTTTATAGGATATGTTAGGGATATTTTTTGTATGTTTCAAGGAGCAAATTTAAAAATTTCAATATGAATTAAAATTATGTTTTGTTATTTACTGCCAATATTAAAAATCTAATATTAAAAATAGTTGACCGTTCTTTAATATTTGAGGCTTTCGTGCTGTACATGAATATTTTAGGTTTGGCTCCCAGGTTTGAGTTGTGTAATATTTTCTAAACAATCCAATATTTGAATTCCCTATGTTGGGATTGCATCAGAGATTGAATTAATAGAAAATAATTACATTTATAATTTCCTGTCAGTTGCTCTTTGCAAGCTTTATATAATTCTCATGACCAAATCTCAAATACGAGTTCGCGTGTCGCATAGCGGTAAACAAACGAACTAGCGGTTGAATACTATTGTTTGTAAAGTTTTTGGAATGTCGCGAACAGTAACATTTCTCATGAAATATTAAATAAATAATAATTTTGGATATATGAAAATGTGCGCATCAAATTCAATTATTAATATTAAACGAAATTAATGTTTCCAATTAATTGCATATGTATATGTCCTCTGGAAATCCAAAAGACATCCAATATAATAGACAGGGCAGATATATCCTACAGACATCCAGGGGTTATCCAGTGGACATTTATAGGACATTAATACTTATTATAATACTTAAGATTTCTAAATTATATTAAATAGCCGACACAACTAAAAATAATTATGTATGCATATTAAATTTTTATAAATATATTTATAATAATATCTTAAAACATCCTACAAATGTCCTGAACCGTCCTGGACATATTCAGGATGATCCTGAGGATGTTTTGTGCTGTCTGGGAAGAGCGAGAAGAATCTCATTCATTCGCCAGTTGCATATACGGAGTTAGAAGATTGTCAGTATTACTAACAATTAATTAACATTAATTAACATTAATTAACATTAATATTATGCGCGAATAGCGAGAATACCTTACGTAAATAAGTTTATAAGCGATTTGCGACACGCATGTAGTATCAAGTAGACGCGATCATTATCTGCGTGCGTTACGCGATTACATAAATCGCGAAAATATCTTGGCGACTCGTTTCTCGCTTGTATAATTATAGCATCTGTTCCATTATTATGGAAACGACAAATGTGTGTGTGTGTGTGTGTGTGCGCGCGCGCGAATTGGGATTAATTGAACTTTTAAGTTACAGAATCTGCGATCGGTTTCCGCCTCGCTTCATCTTACATCGCTAATTATCGCCCCGAGGGAGAAACGGTATAATTTTCCGCCCCGTCATTACACACTCGCTTCAGACAGAATCCCGATATTCTTCTGCGATTCCGATCCGACCCTCCCTTCAATTCCCGCTCGTCGTTTCTGCAATCAGCCGATCGTTTCCCCCGCGACAGATGTGTATGTTTTGCGTCGAATTGACTCGAGACTCCGACGAGTCAATCCTCGTAATTCATATCCAGACGAATACAATAGAAAATCCCGAAAGAACGTGCGAATCGAAGGGGAGATATTGATCGAGAGAGAAATCGATCTCTCTTCATTTTTCGATCCAGCCCGCGCTCGTCCTTCGTCCGGGATCCCGACTTGCCCGCAGGATACGCACGCAAGCGTTTCATGTTGCGTTTAATCAGCATTTAGCTTAATCACGGTATCGGATGGCAAAAACGAACAAGTCAGAGAGAGAGAGAGAGAGAGAAAAAGAGAGAAACGTTGAACGATCGTATTAGCGGCCCGAGAAGCCCGACTAGTTTCTACCTTCTCCAATGCGAGAAGACTCGTCAAAAGTATGGCGAGGTCGGGCCCCGGGGCCCTCTTTCTTGCCACGGGCACAATGACGTCGAATACGTGGTGGGGCCCCGAGTCGAGCGACTTCTTTTTGCACCAAATCGATCTACTGTTTCTCGACTCGTGTTGCTAAAAAAATCATTTTTCCATTCTCCGATTAGAGAGACAAAGAGAAAGAGATGAAAGACATAAAATACGTAATATATAATAATTTATATAGAAAATATGAAATTTTCGAAATTACGAGATTAGAATTATCTCAAACAACAGCCGTATCGTGAATTTTCGAGCGAGAGAGATACGCAACGTTATTGAATGTGACATGGAAAGATACGTCGCGATTAATATTTAATTATCCCGGGTAAGATGCGCGATCGTTTCTCATTCGATGACACGATCAATCATTCAATGTCGCGACACCTATTTAATTACGATCCCGTCTGAATAGCGCAATTTAAGCGCGGACAGATTAATAAAAGACCTACACTTACCAGCTAATATCGTACCTTTAAAATGACTACCGTTGATTCGATATCGATGTCGTATCTACCTACGTCTAAATTACGATCTCTTTAGAATTAATAAATATGACATAATAATGTTCGATAGCCCGTTTTACTAGCGTATAAATAGCGCTATATGATTAATAGCGACAAGAAAAAATGCTACACTTGAGTAAATCGTCGTATTGACAGCTTTTCTCGCGGCCTCTTTTCCATTACGATAATAATCCGATAGAGAATCAGAAATAGCTTCTAATTAATAAAAGATTATTATAAACAAACGAGTGTATAAAAAATTCAAAACTGAATATTTATTTTTTATGTAAATTTTATTTGAGGCTCAAGAGAGATTTTCCACTTTATTCTCGTAGTGAAGTGTTTAACGGAGTAAGATTCAAGGACGTTGCACGTAAGGCTAAAGCCGGTCGTGGTATAACGTCGATCAATTAATTAAGCAGCGACGCACGACGCATTACTCAAGGGCGCCTGATTAATCGGGCAGTCTCGAACAGCGCAGCTACACCTCGTACATGATCTTAAGGGTTAAAGTACACTTACGCCGTAGTGTAACGATTAAAGTTAGGCGGCGAGGTTGATTCTTCGTGATAATCGACCGTCTAAATGTAATTGTGAGTTTGCGTAGAAAAAAAAGCCACCGACGTCGAGGCCAGGGTCGATTGTGTCAAGGGGGAAGAGATCGCGATATACAGGGTGTCCCATTTTAATCTCTTCAGGCAAATATCTCAAAAACTAAGCCCGGAAGAGAAAAATATTTCAGACAAAAGTTGTTTGGTTTCGAAGGGGCCATAAGATGGTGACAATGATTTGACCTTGGAAAATTATTTGAAGGTCGTGTGAAGGTCAACTTTAAAATCTTAAATGGAAACCCTCATTTTTTATTTAGTATTCTTGTAGCTGACATCGAGAGCTTTCCAAAACACTATAATAAAGTATTTTTTTATTAAGTACTTTTTGAGTTATTTTATATTTTAATCTGACATATTTTGATATAAAAAATTAAATATCTCGTAAAATATGTAGTTTTTGATAATCTTACCGTAATACTTCTATGTACAGAATAATGAGACAAATCAATTAGTATAAAAAAAAAAATTGTTTTTAAGAAAATTATTTACAATGTATTTTTTTAAACAATTATTTGTTTTTTTTTGGCACTAATTAATTTGTCTCATTATCCTGTACATAAAAGTATTACGGTAAGATTATCGAAAACTGAATATTTTACGAAATATTTTATTTTTTATATCAAAATATGTCAGATTAAAATATAAAATAACTCAAAAAGTACTTAATGAAAAAATACTTTATTATAGTGTTTTCGAAATCTCTCGATGTCAGCTACAAGAATACTAAATAAAAAATGGGGGTTTCTATTTAAGATTTTAAAGTTGACTTTCACATGACGTTCAAATGATTTTCCAAGGTCAAACCAATGGTACCATCTTATGGCCCCCTCGAAACCAAACAACTTTTGTCTGAAACATTTTTCTCTTCCGGGCTTGGTTTTTGAGATATTTGCCTGAGGATATTAAAATGGGACACCCTGTATATTATGGAGAGCGACAATAATAATTTTTATTTTATGATGCGCAAAAATTAATAATAATAATAAATTATTGATTTATTATTATTATGATTAGAGGTACAAAATAATAATAATAATTATTATTATTCTTAAAGTGGTGTAATAATCGTTCGACATTTTATTACATATTTTCTTAAATATTTAATTTTCTTTTACTCAATTTGTGAATATGAAACAATAATAATTATTAATATTAATATGGAATAAAAATTATATTATACATTGTTTTTTAAGTGTTTACTTGGTTACATGCAAATTCATCGATCGAATTTTAAAAAGGCTCGTTCGATGCTGAATTAAATTTTCCGAAGTAAAAGGGAAAAGCCATCGTAAATTCGTTGCACGAGATTTCTCTCGCGTAATACACGCCGACAAATCAACCTCGACACGATCAACCATGCGATGATGCAATGGCGCTTTGTATACGCAAACCGCATTCCCTTCTGGACCTTTTTTCTTATAAAGCAAGGATATCGGCGTAAAAAACACACACACGTTACACATCGTTACAAAAGAAGAAACTAAAGAAATTCATAGTTTAGAAAAAAAAAAAAAAATCATCCAGAATCATCGTGACATGTTTTCCTATCTCTCTGGTGTATAAATAATATATATACTATATGTATATGTCTCTCATTTCTCTCGTAGATGTATATTTTTCTCGTACAAATATATGTACTCGTTCTGCTTCGGCTGATGGAAGAAAAAACGTCGGCAAGTGCAAACGTTCCCATTAGAATAGATGAGAGCTGTAAAACTATTTCTCGTGGCACGGAGTGCCATCGATTGTACCTAGCTGGTTTTCGCAGAGACAGGATAGACAAGGATAGGGCGACCGGAAGTGGGCCGGAAACTATATCAAAGTGTAAAGGGAACGCGGTCGCGCGATTAGAAAGCCGGCTTTCCGATGATCATACGCGAGTGGCGAGCTAGTTAAAAAGTCGATCGATAGACCCGCCTATGACCCAATTCCCGTATGTTGAATAATTAATCCGCGATAAGAGGTTCCCTTCCCCGCGGTAGGCATTCTAAGAACGCTAGAACGAACGATGGTGACGTGGTTTGCGACAACCGCGATAGAGACACGATTTATTTCAAACAGGCGGATGCGGATGAGAATTGACGAGATTCTCTTTTCACTTTGGAATTATTCTTCTCGTTTCGCGTTACGTCGTCGCTATAAACGATCGTCCTTTAGATTGAACGAGGTACAATTGCAATTACAAGCTCTTTTTTTTTTTTTTTTTTAAGATTTTGATAATTTTGATGAGAAATAAATAAATTGATTGTAATTAAAATCTAGATTTTTATTCAATTTTTTTTCGAAAATAAATTATTTTGTTTATCACAATACAGAATCTATTTTCGATTTTGTAATTTCATTTAAGTAAGAAATATTTCTTTTATGCAGAGACTTATTTTTCTTTTTTCTACGATACAAATAATAATGCTTACAATTCTCAAAAAAATAAAGAGCTACGGCGCTCGAGGATCTTTCGCATTGTGTTTTGCTGCGATAGCTAAAAATATCTGTCAAGTCATATCGTCGAAGATATCGGGATCGTGCTATTTTTTTACGTTACGATTCCCATATTTCCATAGCGTGGAAAACGTTTCGTATTTTCTTCCAACATCTCTCGTACTATTGTCTTCGTTACATCCCTCTCCTTTTCGTCTCGACGGAAAGATCCACTCGGGTACGTTCCGTTTGCATATACATCGTACATCTCTAGCCAAATATAATCCATTTGAGAAATAAATACAACTCATACTTCTCCATATTTTCATCCGAGCCTGATAACGAGCACAACGATATACCTCTTCTCTTTACTATTCGTAAAGCTCTTTATATGCTAACGTATTCTCAGGAGAGAGAGAGAGAGAGAGTTGAAAGGGAGAAAGTGAAATTTTTGAGCACCGCGATATCGAGAACGAGATGTAATATACCTTCGACTTCTCTATCTTTCATTTTTACCGTCATCCACGCGCGCGATACGAGCCAAATCAGATCGAGTCATTTCAAGATGTTTCTGTTACCATTGAAAAGAATTTAATGGAAAAAGAAGCGAAAGAATATCATATATAATAACAGATTAAAATAGAAAGAAGATATCAAATAAATTTTGTATGGCATCGGACGATGAATCAGTGAATTTATAATGCTTCATGTTGCAAGATGTATCCCTTAAATTTTTTTTTTTTTTTTTTATATATATTGAATTACATGTGTTATATGTAATTTCTAACACATTTATATCGTTACTCGTTCAATTTATTTCGAAAGGATACACCTACCGATTACGAGACAGAACAATGATACGATTGGAATAGAGGGACTCGCATATCAAGTCGCAATGGCTATATAACATATGACGATAGAAAAAGAGAAAAATAGAGAGGGAGAGAGAGAGAGAGAGAGAGAGATAAAGAGCAATTTGGCCTAATCTGTGTCTCCATCGATGTGTTATATACCTAATGTTTATCCATGTCACATTGTACGCATTAAGCGGTATAATACTCCCCGGCGAGAAGAGAAGGGGAGGGGGAGAAATGTTTATACAAAATCTACATCTCAATATATAAGATACCAGATCTATATATGGAACGCATAACAGCGTTCGACATCTGACATCGCGCACATTCTCGTCGGCACGCGTATACTCTTAACACAATATAATGCACACACACACACACACACGCGCGCGCGCGTTGTAACACATAATACGAAACATTGGCGAGATATTCGCGATTCGACGAGCATGAGCGCGACGTTCATATATCCCTTTTCGCCCCATCCTCTATCGTAAATGAAAAAGAAGAAAAAAAAAAAAAGAAGAAGAAAAAAAATAGACATCTTCCTAACACAAAACGCAATTGTTGCCAGATAAACTATGCGCGCGTGATATCACGCGACATTACTGTTCGTTGTTATGATTACATGTCGGCGTTTATATCGTATATAAGCACGATTAATTATTATCTCTGAATTTCTAGCGAGTTGGACACTCCAATTGTATGCAAGACGCGATGCGGGACCGTTCAACGGTTTACTTTATATTTCTACACACATTAATATATACATATACTTATACATATATATAATAAAATAATATAATTATATAAATATATAAATATATATATATATATATAATATACATATACTTAGTGAGAGACGGAAGTTTTCCATCCCGTTGATAAAAAAAGATATATAGCAAAAAAGTAAACACACACAAATAATATATATTATATATAAATAAATACAAAAAAAAATATATATATATATATTGATAAACTTGGAAAATGGAAAAAATAAAAAGTACGACGCATATATAAATATAAATATATATCTATATACATATATGTGTATAATAGTCTATAATTTTTCATATTGTTGTACGGATTTTTAAGTTTATATTAAAATGTTTTGTGCATTTATAAAAAAAGAAAGTATCAAATATTCGCGTGTCTTTGTTCTTGTATCTACCTCTTGTATCCTACCCCATTTATATCCCCATGACATCCGCGAGCCTTTGAATTTATCGCCGTCAGACATACCGTTATGCAACATTACTGAAATAAGTTTGAAAAATACACACAAAAATAAGGCTCAAATAAAATAAACGATTAGAGAGAGAGAGAGAGAGAGAGAGAGTAACGGACAAATGAAGCGTCAAGCATAAAAAACAAGCTAGTGATTTTAACATAAAAATGTCTTATACTGAATAAACTGTGTTCTTTTATCCTTATTATTACATAAAGATATTCTGTCGAAATATCTCCGTAAAATGCGATACGTAAGATCGTTTGCGAGAACCATGACGCTTTCTACTTCGGTCCTAAAAATAAGAATCCGCGATCCGTATTAACCGTTGGTCATGAATGTCTATTTATACACAATATCGTTGTCATTGTACTCGTGAACATTCCGCGTAATATGACGGTTGCGTTCTCGATTTTTCTTGGCTCTCTACCATCCGTTTGCAATTTTTTTCCGCCGAATGCCCTCCCTTTTTATCGTCCTCTGTTTTCAATCTTCTCTGGCATTGCACGCGAATATGTTCCAGATAGCCAAGTTTGTCGAAAGCCGGATCATGCCAAGTGTCTGCTATCAACTGTTATCAGCAGGAAGGCTACAAATTTGGTACAAAAGTTATTTTATTATCGATTAAATCAACAAGTTGGTGCCAATAATCGAGCAGAGCTTGCTCGCAGAATTTGACAGCGGATCGGCTGCAGGAACCGAGCAGGATCTGCGCGCGTGCGATCTGACAGCAGAAACCGAACAGAATCTCCAGCTTTCGGGCAATCAGTTATTATTTACTTAAGATATAAAATGAAAATTAACTTTCATATAAATAAAATCTTTAGTTTTATAAATTAAATTATCCTATATATATATATATATATATTACATTAATATGTATTATTATATATTAATATTTTTACTATCCAATATCAGAAAATGACGTCTCGTGGATGTGTCATATTTCGACGTCACTTTCGGATCTCATAAAATCTAAAACGTTTAATTGATCATTTTATAATGTTCATTTATGACGTTGCTATTTCGGATCGAGACCCTTTAAATCCATTTAAATGCAGCATTTTATATGAATCAAAAGCTGTAGTGTTCTGTTCGGTTTCTGCCGCTAATCTGCTATTAGATTCTGTGAGCAGGCTCTGCTAGCAAATCATAAGCCTAACGTATACATAATGTATACAGATGCCAATTTGCTAGCAACTTTTGAGTAAATCTATATATGTATGGATTTTTTCTCCTTCGGTGTATATAAATTGTACAGCGATCATTATTTGTGAAAATTGAGAGACGAGTTATAAGAATAATTAATTTTTAGATAGCAATTTTCACTATACTGTAAAAAAGAAAAGAAAATGAAGTTGGAGTTTTTAAAATTTCAATTTTTGAAGTTTTTATTTGTATTACCTCTCTCTTGCCTATCATATCCCCGTTATTTCAGAATTTAAATTTGTGTAATTTAAGATTCCAGAATTTAAATTCTAGAAATTCTTAGAATTAGCAGTTTTTAAATTTCAACTTGTGCTATCTCTTTGCTGACTATTTCTCGAAAAAGCTTAATCTTTTCGCGATTTTTGGTATTTTATATAGATTATGCCATTTCTATTTTCCTGATACTTTTGCAGATTTCAAAAGTTCAATTTTTCGCGTTTCTTGAAATTTTAGCTTGTGCCACCTGATATTTATAATGAAAGAATATATTTATGGTTTCAGGAAATGCAGTTTCAGAAATTCAAGAACGAAAAATTGAACAAAAATCCATCAAGAAAATGTATAATTAGCAAAGAGGTGTCTGTGACACGACAAGATGTGTGAGAATGGATGGGTATGTTCATTCGCAGACAAGAGAGAGAGAGAGAGAGAGACATATACGTTTTATATCATTAATAATACAGTTTAGTAGATTTTTAAAAATTACAAAATATATTTCGCAGACTATTAATGATTCTTTTATATATATATATACAGCGTGTATATATATAATTTATACATAATTCTTTTCCAGTTTGCGTTTTATCATTGGTATTCCATCAAGCAATAAAATAAGGACATTCTCGTTATATAATATGCATTGAAGACTAAATAGAAATTATTTTCAAATATTCTAAGAATAATATGACTTTATATGCACTCGTGAGTAAAAATGGATTGATTGTTTTCGCTGTTAACTATATTTTACATACAGACACACACGCAGTTATTTTTATCATTATACAATAATACACACTAGCATTTTATTCCGTATATACAATACATATGTCGGGTATCGGACGCAATCGTTTTCGCTGTTACATTACATTTTGTACACATTTTTATTATTATATTATTATATTTTTATTATTATTTTATTATATAATATACGTATATCGGATATCGGACGCAATCAGATGCAATATGATTTTTCCAGATCAGATTAGCTATTTTTGTGACGTTGCCAATTCCTGCATCACTTCTATTTCTCTGCCGCAATAATCATACTGTGATATCTCATTAAATAATTCTATCATTAAAAGATAAGCACTTCATAACTGAATGATTCGTGAAAGAAGCTGTGATGTAGCGGATGAAAGCAGATCATGCTAATTGTGTCTGCCATCAATTGTTGTCAGCGAAAAGGTTGCAAATTTGGTACAGAAGTTGTGTTATTATCGATTAAATCGACCTAACTTAGTACCAAAAATCGAGCACAGCCTGTCCCCCAGAATCTGATAGCAGATTGGCGACAGAAACCGAACAGGATCTATTAACATGATTTGACATCGGATGCGCGACATCATCCATATATACAATATAATTAAAGAATAAAATATACATTCCGAGTACCTTCCGAGTAATTCTGATATGCATCAAGTGTTACGAAAGAGTTTTTCATCTGTTCCACCTGTTTAAAAAAGATACACAAGAGCATGATTCTTAAAATTATGTATTCTCCAATTGTCAAATATTGTAGCGACCCAGTAAGCAAAAAATGCGTCCAATATCCCAGCGAATTGGCAACAGATTTCCGCAAAAGTTGCTAGTCCAAATTGGTATCTGTTTTATATATATGTGTATATATATTGTATATCTTTAATGTGCGTAATTGTATAACTCCGCCCCATGTTTTATATAGCATATATATATATATATATATATATATATATATTTTTTATCGATTTGTGACAATTGTTGAAAATGATCTGAAGAGGCTGAAACATTTCAAATTGTTAAATATATTTTTTGAAGACAATTTTTCTCGCGCCTGGCTCGCTACCCTATCCGTTTTTTGTCTGAAAAATACGTACAACTGTGTAGAACTATTTACGGTCCTATTTCTTTTCATTCGATACAAATTGATAGATAAAAGACCCACATTGTTTAAAAATAACAATACATTATAGATCTTTTATTGATCCATTCACAAATAATTAAATACAACAAAACTTATACGATGAAAATAATATCATGTTGCTGTAACATTTCGCATATAGGTGGTTCTCTAGGATTTCGACTGACAATAGCAGCAACAAAATGTGAGTTCAAGTTGATAGGACGCATTAGAAGCACAAACAATTAATTTTTGTAATTTATATGTATATATATATATATATATTTCTCATACGCATATTCTATATTCATATCTCTACGTACATATGCCTAAAAATACGTATATACGCGGGTAAAAATAATTATCAGAAATCGATATAAATTTTGATATATATTATATACCACATTGATCTCTTAACGAAAATTTAGTAAAATTATAATATAATATTTATTTAGCTTTTGTATATATTTTATTTCCTGAAAACTTCAAACATTTTCTTTTATTGCAGCTTCCTTCGATCTTAAAGAAACTGATGTCTCTCTATTGCAATTATCAGTTTTCTCTTTCTTATACCATCTAAAATGTTCGATGTACATATATATAAAATTCAACTTGTGTTAACTACAATACAAAAGCTGCACACATTTCTCAAGTTACATAATTTCTATTCTACCGTTTCAATATTTATATGTATTATTATATAAAATTTTAGTTTATATATATATATATATATATATATATATATATATATATATATATATATATATATATATATAAAAGAGAGATAGAATTAATTTATACGATCTCATTATCGAGAATACAATATGTGAAATCTCGTTTTCATCTGCCAATTTTACGATTAATCTAAAAAATTCGATAACAAAGATTAGTAATTCTTTCTTTATTTTAGCGTTTTACTTTTCTTATTACTTTTATTTTCACACATCACAAATGCAAGTATTCGAGTGAACTAATGTATAACGCATCGTTAATACAAGATTAAAGATAAAGAGGAAAAAGAACGTAATCAGCAAAAACAGAATGACACAACAATGGGGAAAACTTAATAAATACCGTGACGTAAGCAAGATATTCATGATATTTATTTGCATTTTATATATAATAATTGTTATAATCTATAATGTAGGTAAATTAAAATCTAAGCAATTGTTGCAGTAGATCTCTCAGGCGATTATCCGTCGTTGTTACTGCAACCAGGTTGTACAAAAGATTTCACGAAGCGTATTAAATAAATCAATTGATGGAAAGAACGATTTGAAAGAAAAAGGAAGAGGAGATTAAGATTAGATTACTTTTCTTTATAAAATAAAAGCATTAAAGTCGCAAATTCATACCATAATTCCACGCGAGAACCAAGGATTTCACGGATCCTATTTTATAAGAGATTGCTATGTAAATATTATCTGGCTGCAGCAATCAACTTATAGCTACAATACACCGAGAGGCTGCACACACGTTTTTTTACCAAGTCATGTAATATCTATTCTACCGCCTCGATATTTACACGTCTCATTGGTCGCAAGAATTACAACAGTTGCTGTATCAAATAGGTAACAAATCATCTACGAGTAAATCGTTCACGTTTATGGAAGTAATTGTCGCGCGTGCAAAACGAAAAAAAAAAAAACTTCTGTTGGTGTACACCGACACAATCTATAGAAAGAATATATTTATGTACTTCGTTAATACTTGTTATATCATCTCGCAAACGTCGAAATTATGGATGTTTAATATCATTTGCGAACCATTGATTTACATATTAATAAATCAAAGATTCGGTTGATCGTTTATTACGAGTTGTGTCGTAAAACAAATCCTACATTCCTTTTACGATTGATCGATTCTGTTTCAGGAACATGTCGCGCAAGAGCGTTTTATAATACGGAGAGAATCGTAATCCGAGGAACGAAGAAGGTCCGTTGATTTTTTCATAATCACGTGATATGGAGAAGAATTATTTCCACCTGGCACCAATCTAATATTCCAGCGGATATAAGCGTTTAATCGGTGTTATCGTGGAATTTAATATAGTGTATCTTTAGAGCCCGGTTGTTGGGATACTTGACATTGCATCGTGGGCACGTAGCGCCGATCGCGCCCTTTACTACGTAAGCGCCCAAATTGACCTCCCTGTGAAACGTCCTGCTGTCAGCCTGGTATACCGTGTTGTGCACAGTGGTGATGTGATGCATGAGCGCTTCCCTGTTGAAGACATGGCACTGCTTGCACAGTTTGCAGCTGAACATGACATTGTTGTGAGTCGGTGACTCGGCTTCCTTCGTCGGTCGTTCGGAGAGCGCGTCGCCGCTCGATCGCGGATGGCCGGTTTCCGAGCCCTTCTTGTGCTTAATTGTGAAGTGCTGTCGCAGATTCGACAGGCCTGGGAACTCCTTGAAGCAGATGTTGCATGAAAACTTGCCGCCTTGAGTCGGCATCGGTATGCACTCTGGTATCAAGTCTTTCCTTCCTCGATGCTTATGCACGGTCTGCTTGTGCTTGTATAGCACGCTCATATTCGGGAACATTTTCTTGCACAAGTGACACATGACTGGCTTCCTCCTCTCGCCGGCGAAATCCATGGCAAATGGCGGCAGCTTAGGCGGCGGATTGTCGTCATCGATCTCGAGCTTCATACGCTTCGTTCTCGGTTCGTCCTCGTACGACAATCTACGATTGCTATTATACAATTGTTGCTGCGTCCGTTGCGGATTCTGCAGCTCGCTATGAAAGTTAAGCTTATGCCGTTGTAGCGACTGGCCACTGGAGAACACTTTCCGGCAAAAGTTGCAAAGAAATTGACTGGCCATCGGTTTCCTGGCCAAGGATTGAAATTTGATCGACGCCACGACAGTGGCCTTGTGTAACTTCTTATGCTTCCACAAGACCTTCTTTGAGCTGTAAGACTTGCAGCACACATCGCAAGAGTACGTCTTTCGTATGTCGCTGAGAATCGGGTTGGCCTTATGCCACCGCATGTGTGACGCCAAGGTCTCCCGATCGGGGAAGACGTTTGTGCACAGTTCGCACTGGAGTTCATCGTTGGAGAAACTTTTCTCAGGCTTGTTGCGGGCGCAATGGACGTCCCATAGATGATTTCTTAATTCCGTGACGTCGTTGAACTTATCATTGCATACTTGACACTGGAAATTCCCCTCCGATGAAGTCGTCGGTGATTGAAGCGGAGGATTGGGGAATGACTTTCGTGCTCTTGCTGGCCGTTCCGAATTCTCACCCGATTCGACACCGGCCGACTCCATTTGTGACTCATCATCGGGCATCTTCTGATTACCCAGTATGAATCGTGTGCTCAGACGAGAGTTGGCCCGATTATGCCAGCCCTTGTGTATTTTCAGGGACGCTTCCTCGACAAAAACTTTGCCGCAGATGTCGCATGCGTAACCGTTTTGCGATTTCTCAAGATGAGCGGTACGAAAATGATAAGTGAAGTTCGACTGGAAGACAAAACTTTTGGGACATTGAGGACACTGCAACATCGTCTTCGAGTTGTGTTTGATTTGCATATGGTGGTCATACAGCTCCTTACGCGTAAACATCCGTGAGCATTCGGCACAATCATAGATCTTGGCGTTCCGATGCGCAATCTTGGTATGCCGGCGAAGATTGGCGTAATTTGACAGCACCTTACCGCACTCGCAGCACTCGTGAATCTGCGTACCGGGATCCGAGATGGCACTCGCGTTCATCGAGTCTTTCTCGTTAATCCTTATGTCTTCATCTAAATTACCGTACTCCACGCAAGAGATATTGGCGTTTCGTTCATTCGGGTCTTCGATGCCGTGATCTTTCATGTGGATCTCTAACGCACCCGGACTACTAAACATGCTGCGACAAATGACGCACGAATATATCTTCACTTTGAGATGGAGATTTCGGTGCTCCGTTAGCTCAGACCTCGTGGAGAATTCCTGGGTGCAGAGCGCACAACTGTATTTCTGACCGCCGATTCTTGACTTGACCAGCTTGGCGTCCCCTCGGTTCCGTTCCTTCAATGGTATCTGAACTCCATTCTGCGACATGTCCTCCTGCGTCTGACGATTGCCGCGTGTCGCCGCGCGATGATTCTCGTGATGAGTCAAGTAATCGCTGGGCGATCGGAATTTCGAGTTGCACACAATGCAAGTAAACTCTTTCTTCTTGTGATCAACCGTGATGTGAGTATGAAACTTTTTAAACACGAGAAACGTCATGGAACAGTGCACGCACTTGTACGATGTTCTATTCTCTGGCTGTAGCCGCATGCAGAATTCGCGATGCTTAAACATATTGGGTCGGTATCTGTAAATCATGCCACATAGATCACAAGCATGATTGTGCGCCGGATCGCCGTTCTTATAAGGTCCATTGATGACAGTCTTTTGTGCTTTATCGGAGCTGCTTTTTGTAGATGGTAACGGCGCCATCGGTTTCAATTTAGGTGGCGCGCGTGCCGGCGACATCATCTCCTCGTATTGCTTGTCAGAATGTTTCGACAAGTGGCTCAGCAGTTCCTTCCTGTCGCGCATCGAACGTAAGCACATGTTACATGTAAAATATCGCTCGTTACCGTGCTTGGGCACTACAAGGGCAATCTTCATGGCGCACTCAAAGGATGCGCCGCAATGTAATTGGTACATGGATCGATCGGGGAATTCAGTTAAGCAAGCAATGCACGTGTATGGTCTTAAATCCGGCAGATGTTGGCGTATGTGGGAGAGCGTGCTACGCCGATCGTTAAACGTCTGTTCGCAAGAATAGCAGGAGAATGTTTTCAATTGGCTAATAATCTCTTGTTGGACCTGCGTCAGCGGCGAGTCCTTCTCCATACTGACTAATTCGTCTTCCAAATCCTCCACCATCTCTTCGTCGTCGTCGTTCTGCGATATCGACTCCAAATTGTCGATACCGTTGTTCTCCTTACTGTGGAATCTTTTCATGTGCTTCATATAAGAGTATTTGGAATGCAGAAAAATCTGACAATACGTGCATTTCTTTTTAAAGACACGCGTTCCTCTGAAATGGGTATGAGGACCGCGTCTCAATTTCTTTTTGGGCGGCGCGCCAGCTGCATTAGATTTTTGCGTAGAATCGGCCTCCATAACCGTATCTTCCTTTGTGGCAACTGCCATGGGATTCAATAATAGTTCATTGCCGTTCGTGGATTCTACTTCGATAGTGCAATCGGTATCATCGTCATCCTGTGGCTCGATTTTAATGGAACGTAGAGCTGAAGAATCCTGCTGATCCATTTGATTTTGGTCTTTGTCAGGCTGCATCTCAGTGACAGATGGAATTGTTTCCGAGTTATCCTCTTTATGTGTGTCATTCGCATCAGTTTTCATATCAGCTTTTGCATCAGTTTCATCTAGTACTTCTTGCACTTCCTTATTATCAGTCTCCTCATTTTCCAATGTTTGAGCCGGTAGATGCTGAAAAACAGATAATGTTAAATTATGGGAAAAAATATTATCTAATAGTATCTTAATTAAAAGCTTTGTCATCTTATTTCATACAAAAAAAAATTGTACTTACTGCTTGTTCCAAGTTATTGGTAGTCTCTGAGATAATCTCTATATTGTCCTCGTAGTCAATATCCACTGGCTCATCCTTGATTGTTATAACCTGTAAAAACAAGAAACATGAATACCAAAACAGAAATGATTTAAAGGATTACCATGATATATTTAAAAGTATCATATATTTACTTACCGTAGGATTTGGTTGCGACTGAGTTGCCAGCCATTTTTGCAGCTTGTCCTGCGAACGCTGACATGACTCCTTGTAGGTATGCCACTGATTAACATTCTTCACACAATTTGCGCATATTAGCGTGGACAACCTATCAGTGGCTGAAATCTGAAAAAAGAATTCAGTATATTAAAATTTCAACAATTTCTAGAATTTTGAGCAAACGCAAATCAAACTCGCTAGATTGAGAAATTTAGCATTTTTTATTCTTTTCTACAAATTTCGCTTTTTATTTCCCCTTTTTTCTTAGAAATGTATATATCCGTTTCATTTAAAACAGTTTCAAGAACAAAAAGTGAATTAAAGATTTTAGATAAATTATGCTATATATTTTGCCCTTTTTGAGAGAAACAAGTTTATGCTTATTAATTAATCTTAACTTAAAGTTTTTATAACATTATCCATCAACATTGTTTCAAATTAGTGCTTGTCAAAAAATTAATTCCATCAGTTTGTGCTATTTACATAGTTATTTCTCCCTTTGCCATGTATTAGTATTTGATTATTACTTTCAAGTCAAAAGGCTCGAGAAGACATTGCATGCCTAGAGCATCTAAAATGATTAACTCACTCATTCATTCATCTAAAATGAGACAATCGTACGTTGATGATGGGGAAAAGAAAAGAAAGAAAATGAATAGAGAGAGAGAGAAAAGGAGCGCAAAAGTATCCCAATCATCACATGACACGAGCACTTCTTGATTATCTCGATTATCATTCTTTCTTATACGAATGTAACCTCAAAACTCGTGCTTTGGACGACGCGCATTCGATCAAAGATCTCTCAGAAATGCTCAGATCGATCGAAGATACTCCGCCCTGAAGTCGACGATTCTCTCCGCGGAAGTGCCGCGAATCGATTCGCATTAGAAGGAGGATAAAGTTTCGTACCTGGATCGACAGGCAAGCCTGGATCTTGGCGGTCAACGGCACGCCGGACGGATCTTCCTCTCGGTCCTGCGCGAACACCGAGAACCTCGGCTCGTCCGCGGACAGGCACAGCCGGCAGACATTCTCCACGTTCCCGATCTCCACCACGTCCACGTCCACCATGTCCTCGTCCACCATCGTGGGAACCGGCGTTCGCTGGAAACGCTACGCTTGAGGCGGAAACACGGAATGCTTCGTAACAATACTTCCCTTCTCCGCAGGTTAGGGGACGCGGCGTTTTGTTTGCGGCCCGAAGCCCGAAGCCGAAGATAGGACGCACTTCGGGAACTACTTGAAACCGGTGGGAAGGGATAGGGGGAGGGGGGGGGGGGGGAAGGACGGCAAGATCCGTTCCGCGTGTTCCACGCGTCCCAGCTTGCTGGCGTTGCACCAAGATGGCGCGAACAGACGGACAAAACGGCGCGTCGTCGCTTATTCTTTCGACGAGTAGTCGCAAAGTACGTTTATTCTCTTTTCGTCTGCATTTTTCGTTTATTTCCTCCGAACATATGGTCCATGCGCGATTGATTGAACGAGGAACGAGGTGAGTTAAAGTTAGTTTTTTTTTGTTTTTTTTTTGTTAATTTACTCGTTGAAAATCCATGAAATGTCGGAAAAACTCTTGTGTTTACGAGATCGTATATTTCTGCCTTATTTTAAAAATGGCCATTTGCTTAGAAAGAAAGTGTGAAATAATATTATCAAAGCTATGATACAATTTGAAAGAGAGCAATTTCCAGGAAATATTTATGAGTAGCATACATTTTTATTTTGAACTGTTAACTCTCTCTCTCTCTCTATATATATATATATATATATATATATATATATAGACTGCAGTTTTAAAAAAACAAAATGTCACATCGGTTTTGACATCACATTTTTTCCCTATTGAATACAGTTTATATAATGAGAAATATATCTCTCTTACTCTAATAAAATAGTATATATTTAACGATAACTAATTATTATTATTAATGCAATTGTATAAGTTATTGGGATTAATATAAATTAATCTTTCCATCAACACATTCATTTGCGAGAAGGATTTTCTGATTTTCTTTGTCTGAATATTCCGAGAAATCGCATAAGAAAAAAGAAAAGGAGAAATAGAGAATTATTGTAATGCTTAAATATATATTTTATACAATATTTTTACATTTTCTATACAAAAAAAAAAGCAACAACTTCTCTAAATTGGTTTTTTGGATTGGAAAGTGTTTTGTATTTTTTAATCTAAAACGAGATTTTTTATTTTGCAAAAAAAAAAATAAATAAATAAATCAGTCTGCCAATTCTATTTTTATGAATGAGTGTATATCGAAAAAAGTTGCTCGCGAGAAGAATTATGGGATTTCAATCGGGATGGAACTATTACAGAGAAATGTATATCTCTGATCGGCTTTTTTTATTTTCAGACATGCCTTGTGTGATATACATTTGATACATAAAATTTGTCATTTGTACACTGCAGGTAAGACAGATCGCACATCGTATACAACAGGATGTAACATACGCGATATATTCTTCCAATCTCTTGCGCACAAAAATCGACTTTAATTCCCCTATTCTCGGTTTGCTATAAAATTAATGTCTGCGCGCTCGCGCGCGAGTTAGATTTCAGTTAATTCTATTACAAGAAATCGAGAGTGATTGTAATGGGTCCCTCTCATAATAACGTCGATAGTATTTTCTTAAATAGTATTGAAGGCTTATTGACTCTTGCTGATAGAGCGGTTCGCAACATCGCTTAGAATTCTGACTCTATAACAATCGATAGATTTCATTAATTGTTCGATTACATTCAGAGATAATCACCGGCCAATCGACTAATTGGTATCTCTTGGATAAATATATCAATTGTCGTTTATACAAAACGCGTCTATTAACGATCACGAAATGCACATGCACTTGTCGGTTACAAGAAGAAGAAAGAGAAAGGGAAGAAGTATCGCGCGGAGCTTCCTCAAGAGGAAATCTCAAGTGTATTCACGCTTTGCTAGATGGCAGCTACGAATCGTTTCTTGACGTTCCTCTTCTACGAGAGACGCATAAAGGCTTATGCATACTATATGTAACGTCATCCGCGTCAAAATTTTTCTCCTATTTTTTATCTTAATTTAGTATTTTACATTTATTATATTTCGGTACTTTAAACAATCGGATTATCCTCTTTTAAAACTATTGTAAACTATAGATTAAGTAATTTCAAAAAGGTGATCTCTGACTGCTTAAAGTATCAAAGTAAATGTTGGATTGAAAAATGAAATGGAAAATAGAAGAAAAATGTCGATCCGAGTTTATTTTCTTTATCATTTTTCTAATAATCTTCCTTGTTTCTTCCTTTCTTTTGGTCCAAGATCATTGCATCCAGGAAAAAATCCATATACATAATCAAATATAAATATATATAATTATATATAAAATCCATATATGTTTTCTTTCTCTAGTATAATCTCTGTCTGTATACGAAAAGCAATAAGAAGAGTAATTGAAAAATTATTCTTCTAATTATTTTTCAATTATTCTTCTTATAATTTTTATATAAATCTGTATATATAAATAGAGATTATACAAGAGAAAGAAAATATATATATGAACACATATTTTACATATAATTATATATATATATTTACATTTTATTATATATATACTTTTTTCCCGGACAGTTTTATCACGAATTCGTTTAAATTCCACTTTGAAAACATTTTAATGTTAAAGACAAGAATCTCAATTTGATTAGAATCAAAACTAAGTAGCAAAGTTAATGACGATGACATGATGTTTTTGTACAGTGTGCATAAACCTTAATCTGTTTCTGTCTTTCGACACTATTATATCACAACTACGTTACTTAGTATGCCGAGAGACTTAGCTTTGCATTGATATTTTTGTTCACTTACGCATGCACCGCGAGACAGATGTAACCGCACATTGAATGAACATGCGCGCTATATAACTTGTAACAAGCATATTGTATGCAAATCGAAGATTACACTCCTTTATGCAAACTTGGCAACAAATAATTATAAAGTCGGGGCATGCGACAACCAATATAAGCTATAATTTACGCTTACGATTGCTTTTAATAATCGCGCGTCGCTGAGCATTTAACATTAATATACAATTTTCGCGAAGTTGATCGAATGTTTTAAAAATTCCATAAAATTTTTTTAAAATCCACAATAAATTAAGAAGGATGAAGAAAGGAGTGAGTATGTAAAAGAAAATTTTTAAAGCTCATACATATTATCAGAGAAAAAATAAACACGTATGTACACACAGACACATACATGCACGTACAAAGTAATGTATGCTATAAATATAATGCATTTGTAAATAATCTCGAAATTTTCAAAATATTTGATCAATTTAACGAGTCACTGTATATATGCGGATATATGGTGTACGCAAAATTAGAACCATCGAGCGCTAGAGGTTTACCTAGGGAGGTATCTCGTGTGTCGTGTATACGTGAGATTCTCTATCTTCTTAAAACTATTCACATTAATGCGCGAGCAATCATTGATATATAATTACGTTTATAACGAGATTCATGCTGTCTTTCATTCTCTTTCTCTTTTCCTTTCTGACACTACGTGAAAAGATCCAGCTTTCTAACTCTAATCTTTTAAGAGCGTGATCGATTTCGTATTCTACGAAGTAAAATAATGCCTTTTAATAACGTATTTAACAAAAAAATGCTAATACTGTCTCTCCGTTCGATTTTTCGATTCATTCGATGAAGTTATTACGAATCGAATATAAAGTTTTTATATTCATGCGTGTCCCGCGCACGCGTATGTTATACCAATAATCTTACGCGGAAATCAAACGCATCTCACATATATATGTGGCTCGAAACTCGCGCGATCAATGCGATTCCAGCTCGGGTATCCTCTTAACTTGATGTAAAAAGAAAAACGATTCAGGTTGTCAGGCAGCTGGAATTGAAGCAAGTGGGATTTCGCTGAGACTGCTGACGCACGTAATCCTGAACGTTGAATTTCGTCTCATCAGGGTTGTCGCTTTTTCTGGCCTTCAGCTCCCTGAAACGAGAATAGCCGATCAGCTGTTTTAGTGTCTATCAATTTTTTTTTTGCCGATCGTACATACGGTCCAGTTTTTACTTTTATAGAATAAAAGTTATCGGAAAAAGATATTTTTCAGTTCGATTAAAACTTTCATACAATCCTCGCCTCTTTTCAGTTTTTAAAAATGTTCAATTTTGAAAAGAGATAACGCTAATTAAGTTAAAATTGTGATTGATGAAATCGATTACATTTAAAACAATATTCATTCGCACCATTTTAACGATTATATTTGTCAATTTTAGATACCATACCGAGCAACGGCGAGGAACGCCAGTTCGACATTGAGGCCAGTCTTGGCAGACGTTTCCATGAACGGCACTTTGTACTCCTGCGCTAATCGCTCGCCGTCCTCCCGTTTAACGATACGCTCCGTTCCGCAATCGGATTTGTTACCTACGGTTTAATAAATATAGAGCGACGAGAGAAAGTAGATATATTTCCGTGATGCGGTTAAAACAGTGTTCTCGATTGACGCGACCTGGACTAGCCGAGAGCAATTAAGACCAATTTATATATGAGCCGATAGTTTGACGAAATAACTTGAATTTAAAAAGATCGACATTTTTATATTTCGAATTATAAAAAAAATTCGATTTTAAATTTAAAGCCAAGAATTAAGATGCGGGATCGAAAATAATTATATCTCTTTTTACTCTTTCGTATCGTATTGTACACTTTCAATTAAGGATAAGTTCGCGTGAAAATCGGTTTTAATTGCTTTCGAAGCGATCCAAATTGCATTTAAGCGGAAACGCTGCGAGTTAAATTTGATGCTTCCTGGAACCGAGATTGTTAGTTCTGAATCTCTTGATTTAAATTGGCTCGATAAATACAATATATATATATACACACAGGGTGGGGCATTTATATTGAGACATCTAAATATCTAAAAAACAAAGCAAGGTAGAAAGAAATGTTTCAGACAATAGTTGTTCGGTTCTAAGGGGGTCATAAGATGATGCCATTAGTTTGATTTTGGGTGGAGGCGCTTCGGAGATTTCAATGTCAATCTTATTTTATTTTCTTTACACCAATTGATGTCTCTCATTTTTTGAGCTTAAAATATTAAGGTAACATTATTGCAAAATAAATAATTTTATGAGATATTTTATAGTTTATGTAAAATTATGTCGAAGTAAAGTAATAAAATAAAGTATAAAATATCTCGTAAACTATTAAACTTTTGGCCATTATACCCCTATAATTTTTTATGCAGAATATTGCAAGGAATCGATAGATGTAAAAAAATTGGGGTCTTTCCATTTAAAAAAACAAGATTAACATTGAAATCTCTGATGCGCCTCCAAGGTCAAACTAATGGCACCATTTTATGACCCCCTTAGAACCGAACAACTTTTGTCTGAAACATTTCTTTCTATCTTGCTGTATTTTTTAGATATTTGGGTGTCTCAATATAAATTCCCCACCCTGTATATATATTACTTGGGACAATCGGATGGTGTTGTTGAAATCAAATCTGAGTCCAGATAGCTTTCTAGTGAATTCTTATCTTGGCTAAACAATTATACTTGGCCCTTATATCTGGTATTTAATTTCTTGGAGATTAAAGTTTCTCGCTAAGTTTTACGTAAATTCTAAGTAGGCAGATCTATTGTATATCCGCACGGGGGGAAACCATAAATAAACGGCGACTCACCCAGCAACATGATGACGACATCCTCGTTCGCATGTTCCCGGATTTCGCTCAGCCAAGCCCTGATATTGTCGTAACTCGTCTTATTCGTCACGTCGTATAGCAATAAAAGCGCTGGAATCAGTCGTGAACCGCTTTTTTGTAATCATCGACTTGACATATCACACACACACACACACACACACATCCGACAATTGAGAATTTTTTTTACAAAATACGTCGTAAAATTTTAATGTCTTCAACGATAATCGAGTTTAAAGAAAGAAGACACTGCATGTAACATAATTCAATAAAAAAAAACACACACACACACACACACACACACAAGATAATAATCATTTCCCGTAATTTTTTTAAGGTTTAATACAATTCCAATCTCACTCTCTTTCTCTCTTTCTAAATTGATCCATCTCGTCGCAATTTTGAAGAAATTAAACTTATAAAAATGGTTTTTTATAATGCATTTTATCGTCATTAATTATAATTAACACGACAAAATTTTTCTGAACACAAATTCCTAACAACATACATAACTTTAAATGCAACAGAACTTCTCCAACAAGTCGCACTAGTTGTAACTATAACATGATAAAATACTAACATATTAAAATAATCCTTTCTTGGATTACTTTAATCGTAAATTTTTCCAAAAATTTGGAAGCCGCAATTGTATTCAGCGACCAAAAAAAAAAAAAAAAGTGTCTCTTTCTAATGTATAAAAAAATTATTTCCCGTTGAACTGTGCAATTTACGTATGTTTATGGAAAATTTGTGCTTTGAATATTATTCTTAAAAAAATGGATTTTATTACATTATGTTAAAGTCTTAAATATATAGTTTAGATAATTATTTTATATTTAAATCATAAGTGTATAATTTTTAGATTTAAAGTATCTTGCGAGTTTAATAATAAGCTTAGTGTTCCCTTTACCCTCGGAACTTTTGCAGTTCCAACGGTTGCCATTTAATCTTTTAGATGGATATGACGCGTCTAATTATTGCGGAGTGATTACTTCGGATGAAGTTGGCGCAACGCAACGCTATTGTCGCAACAACTTTAAAACTCAGAGATGGGTTCTACCCTGGTAAACAATGAGGTCGCTCCCTTCTCCCCCCCCCACCCTTAGGCATTCTCCTCTTCCTCCTCTCTGTCTCTCTTTCATATTCCTGCCCCGTCTATCTGCGGGAATCGAGTTTTGGCTGTTGGCCAAAATTGGCGGGGCAACAAAATCGGGAGCGCGACTAGAGTTCGTGGCAAAGTTACAATTGGTTTGTGCATTGTGTAAAGTCGATTTTGATTTCGTCAAAATGCGACGCAGCGAGAATTGCAAATTGATCATTAGAAATACGAAAACGAATAGAATCTCGGAGAGCTGAACTGATAATGAGTCGAGGCGGGATGAACGCACAATTAAGAGGTGTAGCGACGTAATAATACCGCTGTTAACATATTTCGGCGAATTCCCTTCATTACCAAGTCTTCTCCGAACTGACTCTTCCAATCTGGCCACAGATAAACTGTCGGCGAGAATATCGTGACACCGTTAACAAAATTTTAATGCTCGATAATTTTATAACGAATTTATTTTTGCAAAAATTTATTTGTTTTCACTTTTACGGAAATATTTTTAGCGTAAGTGTTTAAAAAAAAAAAAAGTATTGTAGTTGGAGAAAATGAGATGTAAAAATTCTTCGTTAGAAAATTTAATTTTAAATCGATCGATATAGCGCATCGATAACGATCTTCGTGTTTGGCATAGAAGAAGAATCTCCCCGATTTTAAATCAAACGCGCGTTAAACGCCTGATGCTCTTGTCGGAACCGCTTGTCATATATCCCTCTCTTTTTCTCGTCGAGATATCTCTCATCATTTCCCGCTACGCACTCTCAGAAAGGATTTCTGATAACGAGACGAAAAATATTCTTGACATATTTAATCGTATCACAACCTTATGCGGTATAGAAATAAAACAATTTTAAAATTAAATCAATAATTCCTTTTCTTCTCTCTCGAATTAAATAAGATTGTCTTACTATCTTGAGACAAGAGTAACATATACAAATCTAAGCTTATATATTCTTGCGTTTAGAATAACTTGATGTTAGATCGCTACTAAATTTCCATCTTCATCTTTGTGAGAAAATTAACGGGATAGCACCAAGAGCATTTTATTCTAGATTTAAGAATTTTCCATTTAAGATTAAAATATTCCTTTTTCAACGATAAATATGATTGTCGCTATATCGATCCTATTTTACGATAGATTGAAGAGTAATAGCATCAGATCCGGAAATCTTTTCTGTGGGTGCGATAAAATACGAATAGAACGTTTTATATGTCCAATATTGGCGCGAGAATAAATCGTGATATGAATGATGAAAAATCCTCTTAACGATCTTGGATTTATCTTTATTATGTTATTCGTTACGCGAAGCAAAATAGACAAACTGCGTTTCTATGAAATGGCATCGCTGAATTATATCGTAAAACATCAAATCGAGACACTTGTTAGTCGCAATTAGTCATGCGCGAGCATTCGAGCGTGATTTATATCGCGCCATGTGAAAATACATCTCATTAACATATCGTTAATGAGATGTATTTTTCTTATTTTTGAACGTCAATGTTAATTCTGCCAATTTGTATCTAATTTTAATTTTTCTCCGACATGTTTATATATCCATCAATTAATGATCAATATGCTAATTTCGTTCTAATTATTATGGAATTGATGTGAAAGTATGATTTACCATGCGCGTCTCGGTAGTAAGCGTGTGTCACGCTTCGAAACCTCTCTTGGCCGGCCGTGTCCCAGATTTGCAGCTTGATCGGCGTGTCGTCGACGGTGACAACTTTGTTCTGCAAGAATATACAGGAAATATAATTTTTATAACCATGAGACGTCGAGGATCGCAAAGTTACGTCTTCTAATGCGAGCAACGCACTTTCTCGTCTAAAGAACAAAACAAGTCGTGACAAACGTTCTCGCTGGTTCAAGGGCACCGATTATTAAATTACGTATACGTTTAATGATGAAATGACGTCTCTCACCCTAAAATCAATGCCGACAGTTGTTATGTAGTTTCCCGACAGGAAGCGGCCGTCGCGAAAACGCGTCAGAAGACAGGTCTTTCCAACGCCACTGTCCCCAAGTAACATCACCTGCATCGTGAGCGAGAATTTTCAAACAATCCTTTTATTCAATTCATTTTATCGCTCGCTCATCCATACGCATAATGAACGCTGATCACGAGTCTTAATTGAAAGTAAAGTATAGAAAATAAAAAAAATTTAATGCGATCGTAAGAACGCAATCTTTGATTGGAATAAAATTTATTTCGAGAAAAATTGACGAAAGCAAGATTTTCATATCCGAAGAATCGAGATCAGGAAGAGAAATATCATCGTGATCAGAGCGCGGGAGAAGCGAGTATCGGCGAGATCGATGAGCGAGAAAGCGCGCCAGAGTATCAGGCGACAGAGACCTTGAAGAGGAGGTCTGCGTGATCGGGTGGGGTGTGCTGGCCGGCAGTGGAGTCGACGCTGTCGCGCGACGACTGGCGTCTAGTCGGGCCCGCGATGTCCTGGGCCCTGGCGGGGGCGCCGGGCACGGCGACGGGGGCCGGCTGGGCCGGGCCCCGCGCGCCAGCCGCGGACCAATCGGCGGCGGCGGTGCCAGCTGATCCGCCACGTGTACCGTGCCTGCTGCGCCTCGACACGTTACGCAACGTTTCCTCCACGATGCTCATGAGCCCCTGTTACCGGGAGCACCAATTTGCTCTTCTTCTTCTCGGCCACTCCTCGTCGTCCCGTCGCGCGCAGCGTCGTCGCGCTCGTGCACGTTGTCGTTGTCGTCGTCCTACTCCTTCGGCTTCTCCTTAGGATTATGACGACGAGGTCACTAAACCCTTTCTCCTCCTCGCGAGTACGTTTATGCGTGTGTGTTTGCGCGTGCTTCCTTCTCTCGCTTCCTTTCTCCTCTTCTACTCTCGCTTCCCGTCTCTCTTGCGTCTTCTCCTCTTCACGACGAGGGCCCACCGTACCTGACACAGGGTACGCGAAACGGTCCGCGCTCTCTCTGCTCGAGACGGAACTCGACTTTTTCGGAAGGGTTCTTCTTTCTTCGGTATGAGAACGAAACCGCGCACTTTCGCAAAACCCCGCGGTGGGGGATGACGTGTTACGGAATGCACTCACCTAGATTAGTGCAAATGTTCGGAATAATTCACTCTGTTGCCTGTTGTTCCGGTATTTCTACTACTAAAACACTAGAACGCTCCCGTTGCTTTATCCGTTTGCAATTGTACGAAGCGCGAAGTGAAATTCTTCAGCGAACGCTTTTTCATTACACGTTTCGTTTTATTCATACGTTCTACGTTCACGCGATGGAATGTTAAAATAATGTTTTATTCTGGGGTGCGCGTTTCTCTCTCTCTCTCTCTCTCTCTCTCTCTCTCTCTCTCTCTCTCTCTCTCTTTTCGTAATCGGAAGTAATATGGACAATTTATACAATCGGAGAGAGATTTGAAAACGCGTATTTTCGCGCGACAAATTGCGTATAAAAGCGTGCTCCAATATAGAGTTAGCAGCCATCACACACACTACAGCGGACGCATTAAACGGAATAAATCGATCGATGCGAGTGCAAAGGAACAAAAATTTCCTTTGATTTCCCTAAACGCGGTGAAACCGAGCCATTGAAATGTCCCGTGACGTTTGACAAGCGGGAGTATAGTTTGGAGAAAGTATAATTTGTCGTTGGGATAAACGGCAATTTGTACGAAACCCGAAAAACGCGGATATGTGCGTCTTGAGTACGTCGCGACTAGTTACGTCAAAGTGCTCGAATGCGGGCGAGTGGTTTTAATGAATTCGCGAGGTACAAACGATCTTGGAGCTGCATTCTCCTGCAACGAACCATCTACGAGATTGAAATTGATCGTAGTATACAAGACGCGCGAATAATTGGCTTCGGAGAAATGTCTGAGAAATTCCGCGCAATTTCGCCGTATATCTAACATTAATGCCAAAATTAATGACATTTCGAAAATGATTATAAGCATTATACTACATATATATATACGTATATATTATAAATCAATCATTTTCGAAGTTTCTCTTTCATTAATTATGTATATATATATATATATTAATTATGCATATACAGGATGTCCCCAATTTAAATGGCAAAACTTCAAGAGCGTATAGGGGACCAAAAAATTAAGACAAGAGGTCCTTTAGAGGTTTGCTCGTTTTTACTCCATTTTAGAGAAAATCGCAAAAATTCAATATCACATTGTCAGTTGTTCTCTCGAGTCGATTGGCACCGAATAAACTTTCTGCTTCAAGATTCCTTACGTATGTAAACACTCGATGTTATCCTTTACGGTGCCAATCAATTCAAGAGAGAAATTAATACCCGTATTCATAGTCCTTCCTTATTTTAAGGACGGAGGAAGCCTCCATGAAGAATTCCTTGAATCTGCAAGGCCACCTTGTTTCATAGATGAACCTCGAGTCTCCCTTTCAGAAGGAAGGAATATTTTAGGGATTTTTAGTGACCGACTGGAGGCAGCACCGTTTTATGCTGCCTGCAACTAATTTCATATAATACATATGAAAACTTTTTCGTATCTTCAAAAAATTCCACGGGATTTTCCCAATCGCGAATGTATCTTTTCGGAATCCGCCACAGAATCCGATTCTCTGGATTTTCGTCTTCAAATCCATCGTCAGAATCATTTAAAAATTCATTGTCCATTATCCCTTTTTCCTTTATACACTTTCAGTTTGAGAGCGCGACAACAAATAACCACAAAACCACAAATGTAACGAAACTAACTTTTGGAGGTTATATTTGGTTATATTCTGCGTATCGTCTGCTAAAAAGGTCGCATCCACTCCTCAAGGAAGCTCGTGACCTTCCTTGAGATAAGGGAGCCAATAAGATTCCTTGTTCGGTCAAGGAAAGTTTCTGAAACGTGGAACGAGGAACAAGGAATCCTTATTCCTCAAGGACGGACTATGAATACGGGTATAAGAGACCGAATCATAGATGCAGTGCACCAAATATCATTAGAACAATGTCTAGTTGCAATTAATGAGGTCGGTGCTAGATGTAATGCTCGCGCATTGATGCAAGAGAGCAACATTTTGAATAATATCTGCATTAAATGGATGATGACGCGCGCGCGTGCGTAAGTTCCTCTTTTAAATTTCTTCTAAATGTAAGAAACTGTACACGCGTTTACTGCCTATACTTGAGATACAAAGTATAAGAATTCAATTCCAAAATAAATTAAATATATCTAGAAATCTTTTAAAATTCAAAAATATAAGAAAATTGAGATCGAAAATAGGAGAAAAATTTCGATTCGACAATATATTAAAATTATTGCGGTGCGTAAGCAATGTCGATTTTTTTAATATAGAAAAGTTAAAACTTAACGGAGATTTAATTTCGCAGAATCGATGCCTTTTGCACGTCATATATGCAGCGAAGCTGCATGTCGGGGCTTTCCATCGCGATACGATAACGCCGTCACCTGCCGCGATAACGACGAGCCGTCTCGCGCGTCAGGGATCGGAATGGCTTTATTTTGAGGATCTTATTGTTAGAAAACATCTGGAAGCTAATGGATACTCCATACTCCCGCATTTGACAGCTCATATAAAACTTTTATACGTAAATTCTTATTATATCCGACAATAATGGACGTGCGTATCACGTATCGTGATAAAGAGAAACCTTCGTATAGAGCCGACTTTGAAGTGCATTCTCTAATGGCGCTTGTAAAAAAAAAAAGTCTCCACTGCCATTTTCATTCGAAGCTTTTCTCACGAGTCGATATATTCGACAATCGCTCTCTTATTATCGCATTTTTATCTTTAAACGCGAAATAGGTTTTCATTTGTGTCAGTTTAATGTCGGCAATTTTTTTCCGACGCACGAGAGAGAAAGAGAGAGAAATTAATGAGGCGCGATTCGAAAGGAATTCCTGCAGCCGATCAACGCGATAAACCGGATTGCAGATTTTGAGGCCCAGCCTACCCAGCTCTTTTGGGCCCACCCACGCCGCGCGGCCGGGCATCGAGGAAAAAAAAAGACTCCCTGCGGCTCCCGTCCGGTTCTACCCGACAGGTGGCGCCCTTTTGCAAACATTTCTCAGAAGGGAAACGACCGAGAAGCGTGACTAACGCGCCCTGTGACATCGACACGATTGATTATATGTATCGACGCGGCTCAGCGACGCGATTATAAAACTGAACGTGGATTAATCGAGGTACGCGGACGAATTACTCGTGCGTACGACGCTCTTGGCTCGGCCATTGACACCACCCTCCCCGTGATTCTCGTCCGATTTCGCGAATCGTTACGTCACGTCGGTGATCGGCTTCTCCCATATATTGCTCGCGGCGACATTTTACGATTTTTCCCGATTCCTAATGATGTATTTTTAGTCCTCCCGTTATCTCTTCCTGTTTAATCAACAACTAATACACCAGTAGTATAATATTTTACATTGTAATAAAATGAAAATTCACTGGAGAATAAAAGCACACATGTGTAAAGAAATTTATATTTTTAGAAGAGGATATTCAAAGATGAATTGTGCATATTCTATTTTAGCGAAACGTTGTTAATAACAAGAATAATTATGATAGTTGCTTTATCGGAATAATAATTTTTGTTCATCTACGTCCGCGATTAAAAGACTTTCAATTTAAAAGAGACGTAAAGGTAAAGGTGTTTCGTTCTGAACTCTGTATACTTAGAACTGTATTTTTTTTAATATCTCTCGACAATTTCCTGCGCGATATTAATTCCGTAACTCTCTTTCTTTCTTTCTATTGTTTTAGTGGAATACTCACACATCAAATCCTCATACATATTTCTAAGATTAAATCTTTTAATTTTGCATTCGCATAATTTAATATTCTAGTGCATAAGTTTATGCGTCTATTGGATGTAAAAAAATATATCAGACTTGTGTTGTCATGTGCCGGCAACGAAACGTGTATTTATTGATTAACAGATTATTCTAATAGTTATATATATTGATGGAAATAATTATTACAACAACAACAATAATAATAATAATATAAATAAATTTAATAAATATACATATATTGTATGTATATATCGAGCATAAGAAATGAAATTATTTGCAATAAAGTCGAGTAAAATTTTAAATTGCTCAAGACACTTTGATTAGAGACTTAATAAATAATTAAGTATATATACTCTGACTATTAATTTACGATAATTTTTTTACTTTTCATTTATATGGAAATAATAAATCAAAAATACATCGCAAGTGTGCAGCTAGAAAGCTTAGCCCCTCCCGCTTCCTAAGCGGGACCTAACCTATTTCTATACCGTTGCCGTAACGTATACTAGCGTTCGATTGATTCACGACCCGAAGATAAAATCAGTCGCAAGGCAAACGGCATAACTGCCAAGTGACAAATAACTCATTTGCTTAGTCGCGTGCGTTTATACCTCTTCGCGTTCTAACTAATGCGGAAGTGTTTCTTACGGGAAACATTTTTATATACCATGACGATAGAGAGTCCGTCGGGTTGCAAGAAGGTTGAACGCCTCTCGTTATAACGAAGATATTTTGCGCGTCATTACTTTTCCTCCGGTCAGCTCTCGCGACGGTTGAGATGTCTCTTCCGCGATTTTATAGCAAAAGTAACCCTTTCCCTTTCCTCTTCCCCCCCCCCCCCAAAATTAATTATTTTAGTTTTTTATGCTCGATATGATTCTCTTCGGCAATATTCTGCTACGTCATAATTTTGAAAAATTTGTTCTAATCTCGTAAAAATAGTTCATTTCCATGTAATTTATTACGTCAACGCATATTCTATTCCATTGAAAATTAAAGGTATTATTAGAACTGTCAATCTTCAAAAGGTATTCGTTGTAAAGAAATTAAAGTTGAGAAAATATTCTGTTCAAATATCAGATTTATACCGCAGGAAAAATGTAACAGCCAGTATCATATTGGATACGTTATATTGTATATTTATCGAGATTTTAGTTTCATATTCGATAACATAAAATATAAATTTTGATAAAAATACGATAATCTTCAGACTTTAATATCGATCATAATAAACTCAATGACATTTCGAATTTGTTTTGCGATACACGACTTTTTAAAAATCCTTATATTTTTACATACAGTTGAAAAATATTTAATATAGATTATCTATATTAGTTACAATGACTTGGCACTCTTCCCGATCCGATATGTTTAAACATTTAAATTTTATTAATTTTTATCTTCACAATAAATTTCTTTTTTAACACGTTACATGCTATAACTGTAGCATGATAAAAAGCAACCATTTTCTACGATTTTAATTTCAACTTTCTCAAAATTGTGTCGTGATAATTATTTTCAAGTCAGAATTGTGCATTCAATATTAAAAAAACAGCTACAAAAATTAACTCTACTGTGTGTGTGATATGTGTGATCAAAAATAAAGTTATCTTTTATTGAATTATATATGGATGATTGCATAAGTTCGTGCCCGATTTTCATAGATGACATTAAGTTGCTGCATGGCGGAGTTCTGTTGTTTTCGTGTGGTAATTGTTACTTACACCGAATAGATGACGTTGTCTTATGTCAATTTAGCGTCAGACATTGTTCAGATAAGTCCATTTGTGCATAAGAGAAATCATTAAAAATGGAGAACGAAAAGGTGCATTTGCGGCATGTAATGCTATATGAATTTCGGAAAGGCGTGAGTGTTGGGATTGCATAAAAAAATATTCAAAGCGTTTATTTGGACCGCGCTCCTGCTCTCCGAACAGTCAAAAAATGGTTTGGCAGATTTCGAAATGGTGATTTCAACATGGAGGATCAACCCCGCTCTGGACGGCCTTCTGGCATTGATGATGACATTGTGCATGCCTTAGTGGAAAGAAACCCAAGGATTACAACTGAGGATATTGCTGAGAGGCTGAACATCGATAATTCAACCGCTTTTCGTCATTTAAAATAGCTTGGATACATTTCCAAGCTTGATACGTGGGTGCCGCATCTCCTGACTGAAAGGAATAAGCTGCAGGAAAACTGCAGGAGTTGCAATGGGAAATTCTGCAGCACCCGCCATATTCTCCAGATATTGCGCCTTCAGATTTTTATCTGTTCCGGTCTTTGCAGAATAGTTTAAATGGCAGGAATCTCAATTCCGAGGAAGCTGTCGAAAACCACCTTACAAACTTTTTTCAAGAAAAACCAAGTTCTTTCTTCAAAAATGGAATCGACAAGCTTATAGATCGTTGGAAAACTATTGTAGAAAAGAATGGAGACTATATAATTGATTAATAAAAGTGTTATCTCTAAAATATAATCTATTAAAGTTTATATTTAAATCGGGCACGAGAGAGAGAGAGAGAGAGAGAGAGAGAGAGAGAGAGAACTTATGCAATCACCCATATAATACATATCTCCCGTGTCAACTTACCGGAAGAGATGCTTTATCAAAGGTCAACGATCACCGGCGTTCACAAATTAAAGCGGTGATTGTATTTATCGTGGCGAATATGTCACTCGTCATTTTTCTCTCACGCAACTGTCAGCCGACGACTGTCCGACAAAGCGCGTTTATTAAGAGTCGGCGCAGCGGCCATTATGGAAATTAATCACGCCCTTTCGGAGCGTGCCATTGGCCATTACGAAGAGTGCATCGGCCGTGGAACCGTCGTTAGCCATTAAAAACGGCGGTAAAAACTGACATGGTCTCTTCTTTCAATCGCGGCTCCTTCGAGAAGAGAGGAGAGAAGAAGGAAGAGTGTACAAAGTTTAAGGTCGGTTGGCGAAAGATCGCCGTAAGTACGGTGGCCCGTTGTTACACTGCCGTTAATTACCATGCTAATTAACACGCTTAATTGTGACAGATCGCACGATATCAGCGTGACGCTTTGCATTGCACGTTCTGCAGAATACAAATATCGCGGGCGTATCGTAATTTAAATTTACACTATGCGTTTCTTGAAATAATCAATTTAAAAGAAAATTGATATACATGAAATTGTTATTTTTTTCTCTTTAAGAAAATTGAAGCAATACTAAAAAATAACTATATTTATAAAAAAATATATATATATATATATATATATATCTATTTATACTGTACATATATAATATACACACAAATAACACTAAACAAATAAAAAAAGCATTGTTTCTTTATTCATGAATTTCACACTCAGAGTAACTATGACATGATAACTCATCACCTTCAGAGCAGTTCTACGAAGAATAGAAACTGTCGAAAGAAAGCTCAATGTAAACGTTTAGATATCATCATTGTGTGAAAATTCTTAGAGTGAAAGAATTTACTTTGCGTCTTTATTATTCAAAAGTCACTCTCTCTCTTCTCTCTCTCTCGCTCTCGCCAAGCGTGCCAACGGTCGGGCTTGAACCCGAGCACCTCTCTCTGCAATGAGTGGTGGTGGCTCGCTGGCATCACGCTGGCTGCACAGCCAATGTGACTAGTAGGTCTTCGTATTTTTGTGGGACTATAAGTGTTGTCTTTTAAAAAATATATATTTAGACGCGTAGAAGATAGCCTCGAGAGATAAAAAGAGCGAGAAGATATGATCGAATTAATCGTTCAAATTTATCATAAATCCTCATATCTTTATATAGCGGCTTGTGCCTTTTCAATAATGTTTTTTCAGTTTTTAATTCAACCGTTATCTCGTTATTAATAATTGCCTCGATTCGGCTCTGGCGCTTCTTATTTTATTAATTCTGTTTAATTTAAAATTATTTGTATTTTGTATCAAATGCAGAATTCTATTATTTAACAATTATATATATTTAATTAGCTATATATAAAATAAGATTTATCTTATTTTTAACGAGATATTATGGCAACTTTTGCACAAATTCCAGAGTTTAAAATTGTTTTTTAACTCTCGTTCGTATCTATTGTATAAAGATATTGATTTCAATACAGTAATCTTGCTATTTTATTTATTGTGCTCTTAGATATTAATAAAAATAATAAGCTTCATGTAAAAAAAAAAAAAAAAAAAAAAAGCACAAAAAAAGATATTTAAGCGATTCTTCATTATCGATTTTGCTGACTTTTTCTATATCAATTAAGGATTAAAAATCTAGATAAAAGTGACTTTTAGTAGAAATAAAGAGCAGAGACGATTATTCAGAAATAGCTGATTGCTCTTTGACAATAAAAAAATTATACTTTCTCAAAAATAATTAATCTTAGGCAGAAATGAAAAAATTTTTATCTAAGGATATTCAGAGATATGTAATAGAATCGTTTCAAATGTAAAAAAAATTCCAAAAATACACGAAAGATTGTAATAAATAGCTTTTGGAGCATGACGCTTACAGCCATTTATTCGTAAAATTATCATTTCATCGAAACGCTAAAATCAGACAATTGTATATTTAATGTGTATAAATACGCACCTTCTGCCCGTTAGCGGCGATTGTTATTAACGGAGGCGCGGAAACAGAGAAAATATCCGGCTCGTTGATTTGATCTATCCCCTCGTCTCGTGAACATCAAATGTCAACCAAATATAAGGGGGAAAAAAAAAAAATCATCTTTTTTATTTCAAAGCTTGAAATTTTTTCTGTTGAATCGACAGTTATCTTTCATAATGAAATTTAATGCGATTATTTCGTAAAATGTAAAGATCACGAGGTAGCGAATACAAGGATCAGATAAGATGAAGTGCACGTGTTTTATCCTTCAACCAGAGAGAGCTCGATTATTTATTTCAAGACTACCGACACTCGCGCGGATAAAAAGTTTTATTAAGCGTCAGCATGTAAACAAGTTGTACCTATAAACAGTCCGTCGAGATCTCCGGAGGCCAATTAATTGAATAGAATCTTCTAGATCTTTCATTTTCTTTATGCCACATTTCATAATCAGTTTCAGCTTGTTGAATAAACGCCTGTCTAATGAATCGATAAAAATATGGATAATATTTTTGTATGGGTATAGGAAAATAATATAATAATATATATATGTATAAATATGTGAAAGAATAATAGAATTGTGGAAACGTATAAATCGATATAAGTATCTTCGATATTCTCGGAAATGTAAGGGGTGATTATTAATAGTTATCACTCTGGGACGAATATATATGTATACGCGACACATTTCATATGTAAATTTACAAATTATAATAATAATGTTGAATCGACTGCGTGATGATGATGTCGATGCAACATGGTTAGATATTAATTATAATTGTCATTCCAATCAGTCGCTTATGCACCGAGAAAAAAAAATTGTTAACTTGACTAAATTCGTCCAACTAATTGCTATTTCTTTAAAAAATGAAATATTTTAATATTTTAAGTCAAATACGACGTATTAAATAATTAAATCTAACATGAGGTATATTTGATCTAAATAGTTAAATATTTCAATTAAAGAAATACAAAGGAATAGTAAGTAGTTGGACGAATTTAGTCAAATTAACAACTTTTTTTTTCTCAGTGTGCGTTACAATAAATCCGTCAACGATTAGATAATATTAGTATTTATATATAATAATTTAATATATTGCATAAAGTAAGCTTTTTATATTAATAAAGTATAAAGATGATTATCGATTATCGTATAATTAATTATATTAATAATCAATTATTATAATTAATTATGTATTATGTAATTACTCGTGCAATTAATTATTTATTGATTTGTATTTGTATTAGCAAATTCCAAAATACAATTCGCGCTTAATTATATCACACCGTGGTGTATTTATTACGGTTTGATGAAGTAATCATTTGCAACTATGTACTAACAATTGCATCGAGATTAGCACTAAAGAAAGAGACTTGTTAGATCAAATTTACATTTCAATTTAATAAAGACGATATCTTCCGGTGATATAATTTTTTTTTAAATGTTGAATGAGAAAAAAATGCAATTTTTCCCTCGATGCATTCGTATCAAAGGACAAATTTGCAGAGAGATTTGCAAGCTGTCGGGACCCTTTCGATGATAAGGTGCAAGCGCGAGATGCATTCAATCACTTAGGTCGACAAGTTACGTAATAAGAGGTGCGGCCGCGCCTTGTGCATTAGCGGTTGAGGGAGTCGCTCTCTCCGTCATACCCTTCATAAATCATTCGTTTAACGTGCCAGCTGACAGCCGGCGTTCGGTATTTGCCACGTCGGCGACCGATTGACAGCCAAACAAATCTCGTTACTAAGGATAAATGGCGGCTTGCGATAGCTGTCTTCGACAGATGGCATCTTGCGTGGCATTTCGCACTGACGAAACACGTTTTGCGCGTGCAGATAATCAACACAGAACTATATAATATTGGATGATTGCATAAGTTTGTGCTCGATTTTCATAGATGGCATTAAGTTGCTGCGTGGCGGAGTTCTATTGTTTTCGTGTGGTAATTGTTGCTTACACCGAATAGATGACGTTGTCTTATGTCAATTTAGCGTCAGACATTGTTCAGATAAGTCCATTTGTGCATAAGAGAAATCATTAAAAATGGAGAACGAAAGGTGCATTTGCGGCATGTAATGCTATATGAATTTCGGAAAGGCGTGAGTGTTGGGATTGCACAAAAAAATATTCAAAGCGTTTACTTGGACCGCGCTCCTGCTCTCCGAACAGTCAAAAAGTGGTTTGGCAGATTTCGAAATGGTGATTTCAACATGGAGGATCAACCCCGCTCTGGACGGCCTTCTGGCATTGATGATGACATTGTGCATGCCTTAGTGGAAAGAAACCCAAGGATTACAACTGAGGATATTGCTGAGAGGCTGAACATCGATAATTCAACCGATTTTCGTCATTTAAAAAAGCTTGGATACATTTCCAAGCTTGATACGTGGGTGCCGCATCTCCTGACTGAAAGGAATAAGCTGCAGGAAAACTGCAGGAGTTGCAATGGGAAATTCTGCAGCACCCGCCATATTCTCCAGATATTGCGCCTTCAGATTTTTATCTGTTCCGGTCTTTGCAGAATAGTTTAAATGGCAAGAATCTCAATTCCGAGGAAGCTGTCGAAAACCACCTTACAAACTTTTTTCAAGAAAAACCAAGTTCTTTCTTCAAAAATGGAATCGACAAGCTTATAGATCGTTGGAAAATCATTGTAGAAAAGAATGGAGACTATATAATTGATTAATAAAAGTGTTATCTCTAAAATCTAATCTATTGAAGTTTATATTTAAATCGGGCACGAACTTATGCAATCACCCAATATATTATAGCTACACCTAACACATGTTTGAATTCGAATAAAACAATTTATGAAAATATTGCTTCCATTACATTAAGATGGATCTTCTCGATTTAATATTGTTCAATCGAAAGAGTGAGAGGGATTCGTTGAAATTGCAATATTTATTAAATTTAAAATTGAAGAATTGACAGGAAATCGTTCGTTAATTTATATTCGACGATAACTCCAACGATATTAAATTATCCAAGCACGATTACATATGGAAATATAATTTTTATTCCATTCTAAAGTTCTGATTTTATTCGATTTAAATAGAAATTTATCTCGTTGTATGTATATGTGTGTAATGTGTGTAGGTCGCGAGAGCGAAACGACGATGCATAGTACATTCTCTAAAGTTCTCTGCGAGAGATATCTGGAATATCTTGTCGCGCTAATTAGCGTGGCTTTAGACACTTGGAATTTGCCACTGTGCACTGGCGTTTATGCAAATGGCGGGGCATAATTACCGCTCTAAATCATATTAATCGCAATGGACGTTGGATTACGCTCTTATCCGACTCGTTTCTGCCAAGAACTGGTTCTCTCATGGACTTTCCGCCTCACTTTTTTTTTACACGTCTCCTTTAAAGTGCGCTCGCCGCATCTACCCGGTTTTTCTTTTCCCCTCGCTATCTCATCCCTCCCCTTGTAAAACGATAACGAATCCGACGCGTACGCCGGTTTCTATGATGAAAGAAAAAAGCTATCTATCATCGACGATTAGATTCTTGTCAACGTCAGCGTGTCGACGTAGCGGAATCGAATCGCAAGAGTATGCGAATCGGAAGAGGGGAAGAGATATTCATTCACCGGTTAAGCAACAAGTAAAGCAATTCCGATGATTTTCAAAGATTCAATGCGATCGCGGAGGATTTTCCGGACAAATGTAAACAGTCGTTTTATCAGACGCGGAGAAAATATTATAAAAAAAATATATAATTTTGATATAAATATAATTTTAATACGAGGCAAAAAAAGTCTATCTTCTTTTTTTTGGGGGGGCTTATTTTTATAAGAACCGTTCTCGGTTGTATCGCGCACACCCTGTATATGATTTCGGAGGCAGATGCTGCTGCGAGACCGTTCGGGTTTATTATGAGCTTAAATGCGCGGATATCCCCGAGAGTATATATATCTCGTTGATAAGTCCGAATGTGTAAGCCGCATCGTTTTCCGGACCGCTTACCTAATCTGGTAATAGCTGCGCGTTACACGTCGTTATCTACACACACAAGTCTTTCATTTTCGACTAGCATTCGTCTCGAGTTTCATATCCATCGGAGAACAAGTTCAGAGATATTTTAATAAATTGCAACATCATACTCTCGTCACATAATCGGAAAGCGATCGATATTCAATTACGGATCGCAACGGGAGCGATATCGGGCGATACGATGCTAACGAGAGCGCGCGAGAATATTAATATATTATCCATCCGATAGAGAATATATATTTTACGATATCGCGAGCGCTCAAGACAGCTGTCGCCTTGGGCGAAGGCGAAATGCGTTTCGCGCGATATTATCATCGGCCCTCTCTCTCTCTCTCTCTCTCGTCGAGACAATAAGAACTCGCGGTAAGAACGGCGTCAGCCGGGCATTCCGAAATTAAGCGATCTTATCGAACGATCTGTTCTCTCTCTCTCTCTCTCTGTCTCTATCTACGCATATAATACGATACGGCATGCGCAACCTGCAGCGCGATGAATATGCAAGAGCCCCTCGGCAGCGTTATGCTAATCCTGCTTGAGGAGAAGTAACGTCTGGACGAAGGATCGATAGCTGATAGGAAATTGCTCAAGTATTTTCCTACGAGTATTTTTCTTGCGTGATATGTTTATCAAGCGAGACACTTTCTAAGGAAACTCTCGATCCACGTCACGAGAAGAATCGGCGAAATTCAAAAGTCTCGTCGAGTTAAATGTAACAGCGATTCGAGAAATCGAGATCGAGCGTCTCGAAAATTAAACAAAAATGTATAGAAATAGATCATAATATATTATTCTTCTTTCTGATATGTATATAAGCTACAATATATATATATATATATTTTTTTTTTTTTTACAATTTCGGTAAATTCTCCTACTTCCTCTCTCTTTATCGTTAAAACTTTTTCAACAATATTTATCCAATCTCATGAGTATAATCGTTGCTATATTTTAAACAAAGTTCTGTTTGTGTTACTCACAATGCTTGATTTAAAAAAAAGAGTGCTCTCGAAATAAAAAGATATCGAAAATTTAAGATATCAAAACAGATATAAAATATCAAAGCTTTTTTTACTTAAAAAAAAAAAATTGATAATTTTCTGCTTTCTATCACTACAAAGAAAAATTTTGAGCCGTATAAAATAATTTTTGAATATATCTAAATAATTAAAAAAAAAAAAAAAACTAAGAATGGCGTCAGAAAACGCTTTTCTATAAAAGCATGTTTTTCTATCTTTATACACTTTTTTCTCAAAAATCCCTGATCCAATTGTTAACATCTTTCATGTTGTTCAGAAACAAGAAAACTCGATCTCGCTCAAATCTTAATATAAATAAAAATTCGGAAAGAGTTTAATCAGCGAAAAAGCATCGATCTCACAAAATGTAGACAAACATATGGGAAAGAAAAAAGGATTGTTTAGACACGTTCACCCAGTATTAGAGAATAAGGAACATAAAGATAAATAGTAATATTTGCCACATGATTTTTGCGCTCTCTCTCTCTCTCTCTCTCGCCTCCGTTTCTACTCCCCTCCGTGGATGAAAAGTAATTGGTACGACAATTGCGAAAGATTCTTTTTATCGTTGCCACCAAAAGAGAAATTAATATGTTCGATGCGAGCGTATCAGCTGATCAGCTGAGTTTTTAAAACTCCCTTTCGCGGAAAAAAACGATACGCTTCGATTTTGGGAACAAAGAGCAGAGAAGTGTGAAAAATTGTATCCGTTGAAAATGGAATGGTCCCTCGCTCTGCTGCTATTTTATCGAGAAATATCATTCGTCCAGTTTTTGTTCTCGAAAGAAAAATTTCGATTGTAGAGTTTAAAAGATTTATGAGAGAGAGAGAGAGAGAGAGAGAAAAAAGGTAAACGTTTGTGGCCTCTCTCGACGTGTCTTTCTGATGAAAGTTCAAGATATACGGTACATATGTCCCCGATATAAATGAAACGTATCTCTTCTTTCGTCTTTCCCGTCCAATCCCTTTGCGACTTCATCATCGAAGATACCCTATTTTCGTGCATTCGGGATCGGGTAAGCCTTTGAGACGGGGGGGGACACATTCGTTACACGAGAGCGCGAACGTATTGTCGCGGAATATACATTCTGAATATATTTCCATCCCTTTTCGTATAATGGAGCTCCTAAGATCCGGAATAATGTAACGAGCCGCGTCTTTCAAATTGTGAGAGAAGTCGTCGCAGCGGGGGAAGAAGTCAAAGGATAATGTTGCACGATGAACAGTGCGCGGAAGCGACAAACGAGCGATGGCAAAATACGCCAAGTATGTAAAATACATATGCGGCGGAATATGTATACGAGAAGTTTCGCGGGTTCTGTCAATTTTGCGAGGTATATTATCGACACGAGGGCGAAACTGGAGTCGAGAGTAATTCAACGTGCAATCATCGTAGAAGAGAAATAATATTATCCGCGTTAGCAAAATTTCTTCGAGCAAAATATTCTACGCGAATATATCAGCTTATAACGTTGATTTATATCGTCATTCGATGATCACGCGATGATCAAGCTTTACATCCCTCCTAATGGCATCGCGTAGAATTCGCCAAAAAATTTCCTCGTAAAGGCGTTTCCCTTGTCAAAGCGTTTATCCCTTGTCGATACGTTTCCTGATATTTTTTTTTCTCTAATAAAGCGCCTTAATTCCACAACATTGTGATATAGGACCTCGTAAAGATTTTATCCGAGAAAATTTCTCGCGGCGGGAGGGCGTCAGGAGAGGGGGGGGGGGTGGTGGAGGGAAGAGGGGGAATAAAGTTTTCTAGCGGATAAAGTTTCGCGCATGCGTCTCTATGCACGCGGCTCGCGCTAAAGTATCGTTACGTAACAACGCAAGCTGCGAATGACGATGACACGTACTTTTATTACACGCAACGTGTGCGACACACATTTGGACAAGTGGTGTGCCTGGTCTACTAATAAGACGCTGTCCGAGATGACAGACGTTTACGTACGCAGCTGGTCCCCCGACAACGCCCGCGTCGCATGAGACCTCGGTGTATTTTATATACAGGGTGATCCTCGTAACGGTCGCCACGATTTTTAAGGCACTTACAATAATCTGACATAAAAAAGTTTCAAACAAAAGTTGTGTGGCTTCAAGGGGGCCATAAGATGGTGACAATGATTTGACCTTGGAAAATCATTTGAAGGTCGCGTGAAGGTCAACTTTAAAATCTTAAATAAAAACCCCCATTTTTTATTTGGTATTCTTGTAGCCGACATCGAGAGCTTTCCAAAACACTATAACAAAGTATTTTTTTATTAAGTACTTTTTGAGTTATTTTATATTTTAATCTGACATATTTTGAAAAAAAAAAAAAAAAGATAACGAGAAATGTACTCGCATTACGAAAATAGGCTAATGCAAGACAAATCGCGCGATCTCGCCGTTATCGTCGTAAAAAGCTGCAGATCGGAAACGCGGATTCGGAAAGAGGGGACAGGCAGAGAGCGGAGCGTGACTAAAGGATGCAAAAGTTTATCCGGCGAGACCGGCGCAAACAAACGACACCCCGGCGACTACAGACACGATTTGTTCTAAGGAACAAATTGAATTAAACGGGCGAATCCCGCTGTAAAAGCGTCGCCGCGCAAATTGCGCGAAATTCTCGCGAGTCTGCGTCCTTTGGACTATACATATACGACAACCGGGCGCGTACACGCTAATTGAATTAAACGCTAATTCGTCAAGCGAACGGGACAGGATTAGGTGGTCCCCCGACGCTGCTGCATCTTGTTTATCGCCGGACGGAAAAAACGTTTCTCTTTACGTGGAAATATATTTTTACATCGATATTGATATTTCGCTAAACTCAATCAATTATATGTATATATATAAAAAGAAAAAAAAATCTATTGTAATTTTTTTTAACATTTAATATAATTTTGACCGAATGATTTTATCAATGTCACCGAGAAATTTGGGAATAGAGTTATAAAAAAAAACGACTGTTTTTAAATAATTTACAAATATAACTATACGCCGTATGTAATATGAAATAGTCTCATTTTTTTTTTAATTAAGTATATTATTAGAAAACTTCTCTCTCTCTCTCTCTTTCAATTTTCAAAAAAAATTTAATATAAAAATCAAAATTAATAACTGATCGAATACTAGATCTACTTTAAACATTTTCCAATTGTCAAGCTTACGAGGTTCTTACGACTTCTTGTAAAAGTTCATACATATATAGAGGATTTTCAGATTACTGTATAATCGAATCCAATATTAAAATTAGCGAATACAATCTGGCGTACCCAATATAGCCAAAGAATAGATAATCAAATATGAGCTACCTGCGATTTAATAGATTCAATATCCCCTCGCGAAGATCCCATGAATTTTAATATACGCGAGAGATTTTTTTTGACATTTAAAAAAAATTCTCTAGCGATATACGGACTTAATTTCGAACGAAATAAAATTTTCTTCGTACGTATCAGCTATAAATTATGTTGGAATAAATCTTTGGCGACTTTAATATCCGATTTTCTCAAAGCATTTTATCGAGCATCAAGTAAAGCTACAAAGATATGATTTGTTTTTGCTCGGATTATTTTTTCTTCGTTTCTGTTATTAAAGCGGCCAGGTTCTTTGACCATCGCGTTAGATCAGAAACATCCACCCACACCCCCATCGCGGCTTTTACACCGGGAAAATCGAGACTCTATATCAGAAGCACACGCCGGATCATCCGTGTTGTAACTCTCGTGCGATTATCGCGTAAGCCCCTTCGCATCCCCCAGGCCCCGAGGGATAAATGGACGTTTTATCCGCTCGCCCCGAGGCGCGATAAACCCAAGAGCTGCAGCGCGCGAGCCACCCTTTATCACGTCCTGATTATCGTTGGTTTCGTGCCGCACTGTTGCATCATTACGCGTGCGGGGATGAAAATTAACGGCGCAAACAACCCCACCCTTCGTTCCGGAGCGGAGAGAGAGAGATGCCGTTTTGATTCCGCCTGCGGTTCATTAACGGTCCTTCTGTCGGGTAGCACGTGCCACCCTACGTATATATAAACGCGCCAGCCCTATGATACGGTGGATACGATTCTCGGGAATCGGATACGGTGTATTATCACGGACTTCGATGGGGATAGGGATTCCCTTTACCACAGAAAATCTCATCGAATAATCTTGAATGCTAGTGACAAAAGTTTGAATGAAAAACAGAATTATATTACTTGCAGATACTTTTTCGTCTCCTTTTTCTCACAATTCTATAAATCTTGCTTTTAATTGTTAAAGAAAATTTTATAAAATATATATATATATTTTTTTTTTTTGTACAATAAGCGAGATATTCCTATCCTACAATATCTGAGATCGCATTGGCAGCTTATAAAATAACTGACACGCGCAGAGAGAGAGGAGATTGCTTCGAACGGAAAGGAGGTTGAGGATTAAGAGATCCACACTGAGAGACCCATTTTTCGTTAAATAAAACCAAATTATTTGGTCGAACCATTTTATTGACTGATCATGTAATTTGGTTTTATTTAATAAGAATTATATTATTGGAAAGAAGTTAAATGTCACGCTAACAAACTATTTTGTTTGCGTGGAGTTGTTTATCCGAATAAAATTTTATCGTCGCGATAAGAAACTCATCCATCTCATCGCGTTCTAAATAATTGTATTCGTTACTTGAACTAAATCGTTTAGTTGAATATCATAAGCTATTTTGCGCATTCGTGTGTCACTGCGCGGTCAATTGTTATGCATTGTAGTGCGATGTGCAATATGCAGTGCATTTTCAATCATGGCGGATTCGTCTGTCCGGGAAATACTGATTAGTCTCTCGTTAACGACGAGAGAATTGAAAAGATGAAGAATATAATCTATATATATCTTTCTCTTATCGTATCACAAGAGACAACTATCAAGTAAATTTCTTGTTGAATATGGATAAACTTTGGTCGATGTAAGAAAAGCGAATGTAATAACTGCAGTTGAAAAATTTAGTAATACTAACAGACAAATGTGATTCGGTGAACAAAATTGAAATAGAAAGCAACCAAAAATTTTATTTTATACAATTAATAATTTTGTTCACTGAACCAAATTTGTCTGTCAGTATTACGAAATTTTCCAATTAAATTTTGTTGTTGTATTAATTAAAGGATTTGTTTGCCCATATCCAAACAAGAGATTTAATTGATTCAAACAAATTTTATTTCATTCAACAAAATGGGTCTCTTGTCAGTGTATTTGTTGCCGCCTTATCGTACTTTCGCACTGTCTGTATACAAAGTTGCATCGGCAAGATTGAAAAAAGAAACGATTAATCGCATAAGAATAAGTCGAGTACGTATAGGATAAAATTTTTTTCAGTGCGTTCGATTCTCTAAGAAAATTAATGTCAATAATTGGGAAATTAATAACACGCTTCTTTCTACTCGAATAATGTCGAACGATAATTGTCGAATTTATCTTGATAGTGTGGCTATTGATACGTAATACAAAATACAATATATTCACATTTAATAAAACAATAAAAAATAATCCAAATTACCAAAGGTGTTGGATAGTAAAATATCAAAATAACTTTTGTTTGTTCAATAGAAAATGCTGTATCTTTTTAGACATTATATATTTTAACAAATTATAAGAAAATATTAGATATTTTCTCTCTTACTCTCTCTCTCTCTCTCTCTCTTTTTCTCAAGTCGGGGAAATATCTTATTTATTTATAATATAACGACTCTCGGTTTATATTGATATAGTTTCGAAACCTCGGTCGATATCTCTGCGTCAGTCATTTTCTTTTTTTTTTTACGCAAAAATACACGCAGAAAATAACGAACCGATGCCTCGATCCGTTATCCGTTTCCTCTTCTCTCGCGATATTGCAATCTAGTTGATTCAAACAAATTTTATTTCATTCAACAAAATGGATTTGTCAGTGTACCTTCTCGTACGACGTGTCTCTCTTTCCTCCTTTGCTTATCCATCTTAGCGGCTAACGAGCGCATGCCCGATATACGAATCGTGTATACATGATTATCGATACTCCTCTAGTCGCGAATAAATACGTGAATAAAGGAAGACAGCCGCTCTCGATTGTCTCTCTTTCTCTCTCTCTCTCTCTCTCTCTCGTAAAACACGTCAATATGTCCGGCGAATTCAATCACCGGCACATAACACACATCACGGGTTATCCACGTGTGCCCTATATAACGAGATACGCGAACGAGATCCATTTTTCACTTTCCAGCCGCGATTGTTCTCGCGACGACTATCGTTTACTTTGTAAATAAACTCATTTCGCCGTCGTTCGATATTCGTGTTCTTCTGATCGACGAATATAAAAGTATATACAATGTCTTTATTTTTTAAACATTATAAACGCGTTTATTTTTATATTGTCAATAGACAGAAAATTGAGTACTTGGATGAAAGAGAATAAGACAGAGCGAGAGAAAGAGAATCATAATTCAAAATGACGCGGATAAGAACCAGCAACGGTGTGGATGACTATTTTTCCTCAAGTAAGAAATTGAAAATTTGATCCTTTTAAAAATAAACCACGAGATTTCACAATGAAATCGTTAAACTTCGCGCGTCGATCAATTACTTTAACTCGCGCTCGTCCGCGACATTCTATGTCGCATCGCACATGTTTACACTTTCTTCTTGAAAGTCGAATTAATAAACGCCACCGGAATAAGCGGGAATCGAAAGCCGCGACGAAATAGTTTCATGCGGTAGTCTCGCACACACACACACACACACACGCGCACACAACTCCCATTATAGCCGCGCGACTCGATATACCGTGCGTAATAATTTCATGACGAAAATATCGTCGACGGTCTCGAGGGCCGTTGCGGCGATAAAATTTTTTATCACGCCTCGCCGCGAAAATTCGTGGAGAGATACGTCGGGTCGCGACGCCCCCCCGCAGCCTAAAATCATCATCGCACGTTCCCTTTCACGGGACGATCGCGAACCAACAGAGAGAGAGAGAGAGAGAGACAAGAGAACCGGGCTCTCGTAACAATCGCGCACACCATAGATGCACGACGAATCGCTTTGTGGCAACTATTTCCAGAAACCAGGCGTCGTCACTCGTAGGTGAGCGAAGGGCGCTCGTGACGGGGTGGGGACGAAAGGGAGTTAGGGGTAGGATGGGGGAGGAGGGGGGGAGAAGCGCATGGACGGGGTGTAGTGGCGTCTGTGGGGTCCGCAGCGGGATGGGGGATGGATGCGAGGGTAAGTGCATCGTTACGGAAGATCTGACGGAGACGCGTTTGCCGGACACCGCAACGACCGCGTGTTGCCGATGCGGACTCTACCACCCCTCCTGTCTCTCTTTCTCTCTTTCCCGCGTTATTCCCTTTTTCCCTTGATTTCTTTCTCTCCCCTTTTTTTCTTCACCGCGCTACCGGTTTGGCGACCGACGAGGCTTCTTGCTTGAGTTAACAACATCCGGACTCGCGCCGCGTACGAGGAACGGAAAAATTTAATCATGAAAGATCATTATTGGCGGCTGGGAATAATTTGAATCAGTAGAGATTAATATAATGCTCCTGTAAATGGAATCAATGTATTATCGTTGAAAAATGGTAAATAGTCATTAATTATCTCACAATCGGTTATAAGTATAGTATTGCACTCTCGGAAAAGATTTCTGATAACGAGACGAAAAATATTCTTGACATATTTAATCGTATCACAACCTTATGCAGTATAGAAATAAAACAATTTTAAAATTAAATCGATAATTCCTTTTCTTCTCTCTCGAATTAAATAAGATTGTCTTACTATCATGAGACAAGAGTAACATATACAAATCTAAGCTTATATATTCTTGCGTTTAGAATAACTTGATGTTAGATCGCTACAAATTTCCATCTTCATCTTTGTGAGAAAATTAACGGGATAGCACCAAGAGCAATTTATTCTAGATTTAAGAATTTTCCATTTAAGATTAAAATATTGCTTTTTCAATGATAAATATGATTGTCGCTATATCGATCCTATTTTATGATAGATTGAAGAGTAATAGCATTAGATCCGGAAATCTTTTCTGTGGGTGTATAAATTGATGAAATTTCACTGAAAGAATTAGTTAATAGTAGTGGTTGTTTTGATCAATAAAATATTTTAAAATGACATATTATAATGTTATATGTAAGATAAAAATTTATAGCAATAAATGTATTTTTTTAAAAGAAATATTTGAGTTTGATCAAGGGTCTTGTTTATCTTTTATCATATTTAAAAAAAAATAATATGTATATATACATATATATATATAATTTTTAATTTCAATACTCAGTTAACAGTAGCATAGCAGTTACTTTCAGTGAAATTTTACTGCCATTAAAATAAAATATAAAATGGATAAGCAAAGCCAGTATTTTCATTGAAGATCGTTAGAATACTCACTGATCCTCGGTCTCATGTCACTACTTTAATCAGTGATTTCTTTTAAGGGAGCGCGATACTGAAATGCTATTAATTGGCAGAGAGATGCGGACGTTCGAAAAGTGTTGAAATTAAAAAATGGGTAGTTCATATATTATGGATTATAAAAAACAAACTTTAAAATGATGAACACTTTCTAAAATGTGCGACGAGATACTTGACACGAAGAATGCATTATTAAAAATAATTCGGAGGCGTGATGAGTTGATGCTCAATAAATCTCCACTCGATTCGATCCGAAAGAGACAGACGGAGGCAATATATTACAATAGTTACGTTGGCGCTTTTTAAATGTGAAATTTAACTCTGCGGGATACGTATATATGCCGTCCATTATTTGATATAACGAGTACATCGCGTAAATTACAAAACGGAACGCCTGCATGCACGCACGCCCTATCACAGCGGATGTTTGCGCCCGCTTCAAAAAATACCTATATATATATATCTCGGGAATATGAAACATTTTGATTTATTCAGTCGACAATTGAATCGCGCGACTATGGAACCGCGAAATAAATTCAAATCGAATTTAATTAATAGCAATGTTTTGCTCTAATAATATATACATATTTCCCGTTCAGGAAATAATATTGGATGATTGCATAAGTTCGTGTCCGATTTTCATAGATGGCATTAAGTTGCTGCACGGCGGAGTTCTATTGTTTTCGTGTGGTAATTGTTGCTTACACCGAATAGATGACGTTGTCTTATGTCAATTTGGCGTCAGACATTGTTCAGATAAGTCCATTTGTGCATAAGAGAAATCATTAAAAATGGAAAACGAAAGGTGCATTTGCGGCATGTAATGCTATATGAATTTCGGAAAGGCGTGAGTGTTGGGATTGCATAAAAAAATATTCAAAGCGTTTATTTGGACCGCGCTCCTGCTCTCCGAACAGTCAAAAAATGGTTTGGCAGATTTCGAAACGGTGATTTCAACATGGAGGATCAACCCCGCTCTGGACGGCCTTCTGGCATTGATGATGACATTGTGCATGCCTTAGTGGAAAGAAACCCAAGGATTACAACTGAGGATATTGCTGAGAGGCTGAACATCGATAATTCAACCGTTTTTCGTCATTTAAAAAAGCTTGGATACATTTCCAAGCTTGATACGTGGGTGCCGCATCTCCCGACTGAAAGGAATCAGCTGCAGGAAAACCGCAGGAGTTGCAATGGGAAATTCTGCAGCACCCGCCATATTCTCCAGATATTGCGCCTTCAGATTTTTATCTGTTCCGGTCTTTGCAGAATAGTTTAAATGGCAAGAATCTCAATTCCGAGGAAGCTGTCGAAAACCACCTTACAAACTTTTTTCAAAGAAAAACCAAGTTCTTTCTTCAAAAATGGAATCGACAAGCTTATAGATCGTTGGAAAACCATTGTAGAAAAGAATGGAGATTATATAATTGATTAATAAAAGTGTTATCTCTAAAATATAATCTATTGAAGTTTATATTTAAATCGGGCACGAACTTATGCAATTACCCAATATATCATCGATGCAATTTGTTTTGTCCATTGCGCGAGAATTATAATACGATAAACTTTTCTTTATTCAGAACACTTTACTTGTATTACTGTAAAAAAAAAAAGATTTTAATAAAGCAAGTGATAATCGCGTTAATTGCAAAGATTCCATTACGAAAAATAAATGTGACGTCAGAGTTACATCGAGTAAATGTGACGTACGTGTTACATGATCGTGTGTAAAACTCATACTTGGACGAACGATGTTCTAAGAAATCAAGTAAAAATCACGCGATTCTGCTCCGCTTGTTTCGGTTTTCCGTTTCCACTTCGAATGCGTGTATTCGATTCGATAAATTCGCGAGAAGGGACAGCTTTTCGCGGCCTTTTCCTTTCCTCCGGCCTCGCGCATAACTGACTTATAACACGAAGCGATCGCCCCAGCGACGTGCCCGCGCTGATGAAATTAATTCTTATCGCCTTTATTGCCCATTGTTCATATTGTATACGGCGAGCAGAGGCCGATTTCCTACCTACCTACAATTAACCAGTCCAAAACAGTCATCGTCGACAACTCGTTCGACTTATTACCAGAACCGATAACACTCCACCATTTTACGAAAATTAAGCTTAACTTTATTTAGAGATATATGCAAAATTTATAGATAGACATTGTCGTATCATTGGGGAATTCTTAATCAATCTTTATCGCTATTGATGTATTATTCGATGCGATACATGGCGAAAATGATTTCCGAGCAGCGCAAAACGTATAGCGTGATTGTGATAAACTATCGTAAAATATCTCTCCGTTTAAAAGAGAGAGAGAAAGAAAGAAGGATAGTGTCTCCTTCGAAACAGGTTGAGCGTGAATGTCGCGGTGAGAATACTATTTTCAGAATAGAAAGGAAGTTCGTGAAGATCTCTTCAGGTTTTAGCGAACTTATCTCTTTGCGAAAGTAGGTTACCGTTTGGGAAAATGAAAGATTCGCGTTTGACGTTTTAGAGATGAATCTATATTCTACGTTATACGATACTATAATTCATGAATTAATAAGATTTATATATTGGGTGATTGCATAAGTTCGTGCCCGATTTAAATATAAACTTCAATAGATTATATTTTAGAGATAACACTTTTATTAATCAATTATATAGTCTCCATTCTTTTCTACAATGGTTTTCCAACGATCTATAAGCTTGTCGATTCCATTTTTGAAGAAAGAACTTGGTTTTTCTTGAAAAAAGTTTGTAAGGTGGTTTTCGACAGCTTCCTCGGAATTGAGATTCTTGCCATTTAAACTATTCTGCAAAGACCGGAACAGATAAAAATCGGAAGGCGCAATATCTGGGGAATATGGCGGGTGCTGCAGAATTTCCCATTGCAACTCCTGCAGTTTTCCTGCAGCTTATTCCTTTCAGTCAGGAGATGCGGCACCCACGTATCAAGCTTGGAAATGTATCCAAGCTTTTTTAAATGACGAAAAGCGGTTGAATTATCGATGTTCAGCCTCTCAGCAATATCCTCAGTTGTAATCCTTGGGTTTCTTTCCACTAAGGCACGCACAATGTCACCATCAATGCCAGAAGGCCGTCCAGAGCGGGGTTGATCCTCCATGTTGAAATCACCATTTCGAAATCTGCCAAACCACTTTTTGACTGTTCGGAGAGCAGGAGCGCGGTCCAAATAAACGCTTTGAATATTTTTTTATGCAATCCCAACACTCACGCCTTTCCGAAATTCATATAGCATTACATGCCGCAAATGCACCTTTCATTCTCCATTTTTAATGATTTCTCTTATGGACAAATGGACTTATCCGAACAATGTCTGACGCTAAATTGACATAAGACAACGTCATCTATTCGATGTAAGCAACAATTACCACACGAAAACAATAGAACTTCACCACGCAGTAACTTAATGCCATCTATGAAAATCGGGCACGAACTTATGCAATCATCGAAAATTCGTCGCAATGAAACCCCTTGCCCTTGGCTATTAATAACGTATCACGAATTCATCGTCGATAAAGACCGAATCGAATCGCGGACTCGTTACTTTTGCGCGGCTTATCCGCGATTGCTTTCGACGAGCGAGCTCTTTTCTCATCGAGATGCCATCATCATACGCGCGCGAGACGTGGAATTTAACGTAAAATCACGTCGACGCGATATCTCGGATCGAAATTCAAGACGGATCTTTCCGAAGATCTCTCGCGAAGAAATCAAAACTCGAAAAGAGAGATGCCGCGCTTATAGGCACATAAACATGCGTAATTTGAAACGACGTCAATAATTCAATGAGCTGTACGCGCTTGACAATTAGGTGAATACACATACATTTCCCGGCGAATGATTAATGCAATAATTACCGCGCGACCTGCGTTCGAAATGCTTACTCTTAAAACAACTTGCGAGTTTGCGTTGCGATGATCGTATAACGATTCTTTTCACGAAAAATACAACGGATATCATAGTGATATCCGACACACACGACGAACGAATATTTTTTTATGTTACACTGGTGCGGATAAACAATGGAAAAAAGTACAGAGCTTTAAAATTGGATAGATTTAATAACCCGCAAAATAATGTTATGAATAATATCAATCGAGCTTTAAATCGCTTTGAAAAAAGGAAAAAAAAATTATTTCGCTACGCGATAATGTTGTTATCGAAAATTTCATTAATCGAAGAAAGATGAAGAAAATGCATGATTAATTCTACTTGTTATCAAAGTTATAGTTTCGCGAATAAAGAATTTTATTATGTCGGGTCTGTCGAAGTTTGAATACACATGTCTATATATATTTCTCAAATATTATTTTTTGAAATCACAAAGGCAAGATACAATATCTCGAGAAATTTCGAAGGATCGAAAGAAGAAGTAGTAACATATTTTTGTATATTCCATACGCTTGTAAGTCGATTTCCAGATTCAATTCCGCGAGCAAAATATTGTATTTGTTTGATTGTGTTTTGACTTTGTTTTCTTTTCTCGTTTGCGCGCTTTGCGCGGAAAGGGAGAGAGCTCGTCTTTCAATAAATACATCCTGTATATATATATATATATATATATATATATATATATATATATATATATATATATTGGATGATTGCATAAGTTCGTGCCCGATTTTCATAAATGGCATTAAGTTGCTGCGTGGCGGAGTTCTATTGTTTTCGTGTGGTAATTGTTGTTTACACCGAATAGATGACGTTGTCTTATGTCAATTTAGCGTCAGACATTGTTCAGATAAGTCCATTTGTGCATAAGAGAAATCATTAAAAATGGAGAACGAAAGGTGCATTTGCGGCATGTAATGCTATATGAATTTCGGAAAGGCGTGAGTGTTGGGATTGCACACAAAAATATTCAAAGCGTTTATTTGGACCGCGCTCCTGCTCTCCGAACAGTCAAAAAGTGGTTTGGCAGATTTCGAAATGGTGATTTCAACATGGAGGATCAACCCCGCTCTGGACGGCTTTCTGGCATTGATGATGACATTGTGCGTGCCTTAGTGAAAAGAAACCCAAGGATTACAACTGAGGATATTGCTGAGAGGCTGAACATCGATAATTCAACCGCTTTTCGTCATTTAAAAAAGCTTGGATACATTTCCAAGCTTGATACGTGGGTGCCGCATCTCCCGACTGAAAGGAATAAGCTGCAGGAAAACTGCAGGAGTTGCAATGGGAAATTCTGCAGCACCCGCCATATTCTCCAGATATTGCGCCTTCAGATTTTTATCTGTTCCGGTCTTTGCAGAATAGTTTAAATGGCAAGAATCTCAATTCCGAGGAAGCTGTCGAAAACCATCTTACAAACTTTTTTCAAGAAAAACCAAGTTCTTTCTTCAAAAATGGAATCGACAAGCTTATAGATCGTTGGAAAACCATTGTAGAAAAGAATGGAGACTATATAATTGATTAATAAAAGTGTTATCTCTAAAATATAATCTATTAAAGCTTATATTTAAATCGGGCACGAACTTATGCAATCACCCAATATATATACATACATATCTATCTCTCTTTGTGCGAGAACGCGCGAATATTCTGTGCGGCATTCGACGGGAAATGCGCGCGGATGATGATAGTTATTTTATCCGCTCTACGAAAACAGGGCTAAAGTAAAATAAATCTCTGCGGCCGTTTATTCGACGACATAAATATATTCAGTTGACATTCTTATCAAAGCTGGCGAATATTGTGACACTTTCCTTGCGTTGCATTTTTCTATCCATATCCGATATATCGTAATTCTTCTAATCATCGTCGATCAACAATCCTTCCCCACCCCCTCCCGCCCAGAACATATTCATTCATCGAATATATTTTCGAATGAACTCACTGTGTGGATCGTTCCTTTCGGCGGAAAGATACGCCAAGATTATGGCCAAAGCAACGAAGAACTGGTTAGGTCATAAATTTCAACGATCGGCTCGCTTCCCGATTATTCATCTCGCCCTTATATACGTAGCGAGAGAGGCGATTGACGATCTGAAAAATGGCCGTCCTTCGACCCCTGTAACGCCCTTCGCCAAAGGCGACGACGGAAACGGCAAGGTCGGCGACCGTGATCGACACCCTCACCCTTGGAAACGCAACGCGGCGGTGAGGTCGAGTCCTTTCATCTCTCAAAGAAAGAACCAGGAAGTGAGGCGATCGCGCAAGGGCCCCCAAGTAAACACACTCGCATTGGGGAAAGGAAAGGGAAGGGGGAGAGTGAGGGAGAAGGGAAAGCGTGCGGTAATTAACGCGCCGACTGTAAGACGGCGAAGTTACCGTTTCCGAGAGAGAGAGAGAAAGAGAGAGAAATATGCACGATGACATGTCCTTATTCGAAAGATATATCACCCAAGAAAAAAGATTGCGCGAGAAAGTCACGAAGCGTATAAAAAAAAAGGGGGGGAGGGAGGAAAGAAAATATGAATTTATAGGACTGAAGGGTTAAATGAGAGATAATAATTCTTCGCAGAATCGAAAAATATGTACGTTTAATTTCAAACGTGTATAGATTAAATATAACGCTGGTAAAAAAAAAAAAAAAAAAATATTTTTTTGTATCATTGATAATATTTCTAAATACAATACAAGGTCCTGCTTCTAATATAATTTTCAAGGCAAGAAAATATTCGCGAACGGAGCGTTCTCGAAAATTGAACGCAACTAACACGGTATACGATCTGGCGAAACTTTTAGTCATCCCGACAAGATGCCGTCGATTCCGTAAATTTGTAAAGTTCGGCCAAGTTTGGCCGTTAAAGTGGACTTGTTTCATCTTCCGCGAGGTTGAAATCTTGAGCGCGAGCAGAGAGCGCGTCATGATTTCCGCCATAATTTTCACCGTTGTTTACTCGCGGTGTAGTTGTAAGCGCATAGAATCGCGCGTGTTTTACATCCCGTCTTCCATCAGAGACAATCTCTCTCATTCCATATTACTCTCATACGACGAAGTGGGTGACTTTCATTTTCCAACTTTGCCTACTAAAGAAAATAAATTCCGAGAATAAGGAATCGCGCGTATACAACGTCACGACGTCTATCTAGAGATTTATTTACGCGCACATCCACATTTTCTTTACAAATGTGTAAATTAATACTCTCCTTTTTTATAAATAAATAATATTATATCAAATGATCATAATCAAAAAAATAAAATAATTAAAATATAATTAAAAATAATAAAACAATATAATTTTCTAATAATAATAATATATACTTAATAGAGCTAAGTTTGTGTTAGCCAAAATCAAGCCAACTTTTCTTCGAGTCCAAATACAATCCATCGAATGATACAATATATATATATATATATATACAGGGTGTCCCATTTTAAAGGACTCACTCAAATATCTCAGAAACATTGCGTTAAATCGAAAAATGTTTCAAACAAAAGTTGTGTGGCTTCGAGGGGGCCATAAGATGGTGGCAATGATTTAACCTTGGAAAATCATTTGAAGGTCCAGTGAAGGTCAACTTTAAAATCTTAAACGGAAACTCCCATTTTTTATTTAGTATTCTTGTAGCTGACATCGAGAGCTTTCCAAAACACTATAATAAAGTATTTTTTTATTGAGTACTTTTTGAGTTATTTTATATTTTAATCTGACATATTTTGATATAAAAAATTAAATATCTCGTAAAATATTTAGTTTTTGATAATCTTACCGTAATACTTCTATGTACAGAATAATGAGACGAATCAATTAGTATAAAAAAAAATTGTTTTTAAGAAAATTATTTACAATGTATTTTTTTAAACAATTATTTTTTTTTTTTTTGGCACTAATTAATTTGTCTTATTATTCTGTACATAGAAGTATTACGGCAAAATGATCGAAAACTGAATATTTTACGAAATATTTTATTTTTTATATCAAAATATGTCAGATTAAAATATAAAATAACTCAAAAAGTACTTAATGAAGAAATACTTTATTATTATAGTGTTTTGGAAAGCTCTCGATGTCAGCTACAAGAATACTAAATAAAAAAAGGGGGTTTCCATTTAAGATTTTAAAGTTGACCTTCACACGATCTTCAAATGATTTTCCAAGGTCAAATCATTGTCACCATCTTATGGCTCCCTCGAAGCCACACAACTTTTGTTTGAAACATTTTTCGATTTAACGCAGTGTTTCTGAGATATTTGAGTGGATCCTTTAAAATGGGACACCCTGTATATATAGTTTTCTCGGACACAAAGTTAAATCGAGGGGGCAACGGAAATTACGTTGCTAATCACGTAAACTTATCGCGAGTGCTCGATAAAGAGTTTGCTTCTCATTAGCGTTAACGATAGCGATGACGCAGTGCGTGATTTCCCTCTTGCGATTTCACATCCTCGCAACGAGATAAAAAAAAAAAATTGATCCATTCCTGACGTAATGTCCCCGATCGTTCCTGAGAGACGAAATTATCATTGCCGCTGCTTCCGGCGCCGATCACGTCGGAAATTCCCCATTTGCGCTTTCCGGAATACGTTAATCCCCGATTTAATGGCTTCCGAGCTTATACAGAAGCAATAATGTAATCCGAGTAATATCTGTTAGAATTTCGCGCTTACATTAGCAACTATTCCCTGGGAAGGGAAGATTACTAAGCAGCGATTCTCGCGTAATTTCGCAACTTGTCTCGCGTCTTCAATATAGGTGTCTGCACTCGCGTTAAATTTATCGATTAAACTTGGTATCCTTCGATTATAAAGTGCTATGTACGAAGCGTTTCTAGAGATACTTATATATTTAAATGGCATAGGATTCTAATAAGCACAGGATATTAGAATAATATTCAATTCTCGTTGCACTTGACACTTATCACAAATCTAATACGCGCGATAAAAAATTGAGAACACGTTGATACGCTATGGCTAAGACGCAGGTGTTCGATTTTATGCAAGCTATAAATAAGATTGTCTCTCTCGGATAAATCGCATCTTCACTCAATTATTCTTTTCTCTCTCATTTTTTTTTCATCTTTCGAACTTTCAACATCCTCGTAACTGTGCTTGCCATTAAGATTCTAATAAAGTAAAAGCCAGTGAAAATTAAGCCAGAAAGCTAAGTTGAAAACTAAGTTGGGAGAAAATCGACGTGAAATTATCAATCGGAGAATTTGTAATGAGAAGAATATGCGGTGATATTATATACAATAAATTGATTTCGCGTATCGGTTCAATTACTTCCGTAGGAAGTATCGCGACACTTTGATATCGATCGGGAAGATCACCCGCACCCGACGCCGTCTCACGATTCGACGTCTAGCCGATAGACTAATTAAATCGCTAATGAAATTGGTAATTGATCCCATGTTCGAGCGCGACCTGCACTCCCTTTCAATAGCAAAAAAACATCTTGCTCGTGTATATCATCCTTTGTTAGATAATTAATTGGACTCGAATCGATTATTCTGTGAATCTATTAACGATATCTCGCGAGAATCTCTCTTCTTTCGTCGTATTTTATCGTCATCGGACGGGGATCGAGAAAATATTCATTAATTAGCGTGGGATAATTTATGCGGGTACACGCGTGGTAAGATTTACCAATGTATATATTTTTTGATCGTGCTTGAAATGATACTGATTAATTAATTATTGGATGATTGCATAAGTTCGTGCCCGATTTTCATAGATGGCAACTTAAGTTGCTGCATGGCGGAGTTCTATTGTTTTCGTGTGGTAATTGTTGCTTACACCGAATAGATGACGTTGTCTTATGTCAATTTAGCGTCAGACATTGTTCAGATAAGTCCATTTGTGCATAAGAGAAATCATTAAAAATGGAGAACGAAAGGTGCATTTGCGGCATGTAATGCTATATGAATTTCGGAAAGGCGTGAGTGTTGGGATTGCACACAAAAATATTCAAAGCGTTTATTTGGACCGCGCTCCTGCTCTTCGAACAGTCAAAAAGTGGTTCGGCAGATTTCGAAATGGTGATTTCAACATGGAGGATCAACCCCGCTCTGGACGGCCTTCTGGCATTGATGATGACATTGTGCGTGCCTTAGTGGAAAAAAACCCAAGGATTACAACTGAGGATATTGCTGAGAGGCTGAACATCGATAATTCAACCGCTTTTCGTCATTTAAAAAAGCTTGGATACATTTCCAAGCTTGATACGTGGGTGCCGCATCTCCCGACTAAAAGGAATAAGCTGCAGGAAAACTCCAGGAGTTGCAATGGGAAATTCTGCAGCACCCGCCATATTCTCCAGATATTGCGCCTTTAGATTATTATCTGTTCCGGTCTTTGCAGAATAGTTTAAATGGCAAGAATCTCAATTCCGAGGAAGCTGTCGAAAACCATCTTACAAACTTTTTTCAAGAAAAACCAAGTTCTTTCTTCAAAAATGGAATCGACAAGCTTATAGATCGTTGGAAAACCATTGTAGAAAAGAATGGAGACTATATAATTGATTAATAAAAGTGTTATCTCTAAAATATAATCTATTGAAGTTTATATTTAAATCGGGCAGGAACTTATGCAATCACCCAATACAAATACAATAATGTACGTGTATGATGTGACGGGATTATAAATTTCACATTTTGATTAAATTAAAACTAGCTCGAAAAAAATAATTAAACGAATAATTAATGAATAACATAAGCGTAATTGACGAATATTCATTATTCCGAGATTTATTTCTGAAAGTAGGATGCAAAAGATAACGGGGTCTTACAGACACGCGCCTTCGGCTGAATCTTTTAATTGCTAATATTCGACACTGTCTCTCATGACTTCATCGCGTAGATCTAAATTCTAAATAATTAATTCGGAATAAATGCGGATTATCCTGTACACATTTACTTTCCGCGACTCTAAGGCAGAAAGATCAATATGATTTCCGGAAACTGTTCCGGTCCAGCTCGCCGAACAGTGAAATAATAATCAAACGGCGAATTCGGCGAAGCCGGCACGACCTCAGGGATCCGGCTTAATAGGAATTATTCGATAATTGAATCAGTTGCAATCAGTTAACAATCTGTCCGCAAATTGTGTACAGAACTGGATTCCGATAGGGCGGCGCGTATATTAAAATTGGCGAAGAATCGTGCCAGATTGGGAGAAATTTGGGAGAGATTAATTATATGTTTTTCTTCTTATTTATGTTTCATCTCAAAGAAGATCGATATATTTGTGAAATTTCGCGTAACAAGATTATATACATTATATTGATGAAGCGGGTAATTTTCGTAGATTTAGCGACAGATTAAACTAAATTATAATATCTTAAAAGGATAAATATGTTTTAATAAATCTCTTGCAAAATATATATTTATTAAGAGATGATAAATATCATTTAAATTTTATTTAGGGGAATATAAGTAACATAAATAGCGCAATGTGTTTTTAATTATTTCTTGGCAGTCTTTTCTCTGTTGTACAATAGGTATGATAAAGCTTAAAATTTTTCTTCAACAATTTTTTGTTTCGTTAAAATTATGTGACCGTTAAGGATGTAAAAGTTTTTAAGGATTTACAACTTTGTCCAAGGGAAAAACGATTTAAGTTCAGATTAATATCGTTGAATCGTAAAACAGGCAGTTGGATCCTCGCAAAGCAGGGGGAGGATATTATCCGAAATTTATCTGAAAAACTTTCAGGGGGAGAGACCGAAACGAGTGATAATGACCAACTGCTCCCGACTATCAGAAGCTATTTCGGCAGATTGTAATTAACCCGGATTAATCGCAACAATCTTTCGTTGAAATGGACGAACGTGTCGAAAGCAAACTCGAGATACAATTCGACAATCAAAAATATTTGTTTACGTCAAAAATATTTTATTTACATCAAAATACGAATTTTTTTCTGATTTTATTTTCATAGTCTTGTTAGTTTTTTTTTTCTTATTCCTTATTTTTTTCGATCTGAGAAAGCACTCATTAGCAATTAAGGAATTTATAATCCGCTACAGATATTCCACATTCTCGTGAATTTTCTCGGGAATAATTCTATTTCTCGATTTTCTGTATATACAATATATATATATACACAATCAAAGAGATACGTTGTTACATTTAAATGTACAACGACTTCTCCATTAATCATTATTATACAATTACGACATTTGTATGCACATTAATCAAATATCTAGACAACTCGAGCGACTCTGAGCGACGTATGTTCAGCGCCAAGAAGGCTGTAATCTACATATTACCTATGTAATTAGCATATCATAATGTTGGAAGATTTTGCTATTCAAGCTATTCGTAGATATGAAAAAGTACGTAGGCTCTAAAAAATATATATAACCAACATATTTACTAGAAATCACGATATTACGAGAAGTTTTCTAAACTTCAAAAGTTTTTAATAAATTTGTTAAATTAATGATATATTTATCAATAAATGATAAATATTATTTAGAGAAATATAAATAGCATAAATAGCGCTTTTCTCTCTTGCGTTGTAACGCACGATATGAAAAGGACATCTGAGGAAGTGATTGTATGTGACCGACTTAGATAAGAACTTACATAGTATACTAAAAAAAAAAAAAAAAAAAAAAAAAAAAAAAAAAAAAAATGCAACACTATTTTTTATAATGACATCAATAGGAGTGAAAGAGAGTGTCACGGCACAACTTACGCCGAATTGGCCAGAAAATATTGTAGATATTCACAAACGTATCGCACAACGAGAGAAACCATCGATCGATATCGATTGATCCAACGATAGACAGAGAGCTAATATACTCTACGCGTGTCACAAGAACACGAGACTACTTTCTCCTTTCTCTCCGGAGGAAAGAGAGAGAGAAAGAGAGAGTGTGTGTCGAGACTCCGCGGAACGATCCCGCGGAACGGCCGCGGATTCGGAAACTGAACGACTTCGACAGTTGGGGGAAACTGTCGGCGCTCACTGTGTGTGACGAGGGAGGAGGGGGAGGGGGGTGTTTTCCTACCTACCTACACCTCCTTCCTCCCCCGCGAACCCCCTCCGGGGGGGGGGGAATTTCCTCCGCACCCGCGCCGCTCACCCACGCAGGCAGACACCCACGAGAGCGCGAGCGTCTCGAGCCAGGAACGGTTCGCGTTCCCATGACGACACGTGTGCCTTTCTTCCTCCGCTCCCCTGCCCCCGGCCATCTTCCTATCTCACCCCCCCCACCGCCCTCGTTGCTGCTTCTTTGTGACGCGCACGCGCCACCGACCGGGCACCTCGTGGCAACAGGTTTTAAAGTAGCTCGCGTGTGCCCGGAATCGGGCACACCATGGGATCGGGACGAGCGATCGATAGAGATCGAAGCCGCGTGACGCGACGGCGGCGATAGACAGAGAGAAAAGAGAGAGAGAGAGAGAGAGAGAGAGAGAGAGAGAGAGAGAGAGAGAGAGAGAGAGAGAGAGAGAGAGGCGAAGGGAGATAGAGCTCGAGTTGCGGTCCAGGATCCGGATTATCGTAAGCCTCGTAACGCTTGGATTTCGCAGGAATAATGTATGTCGCGGCAGGGAAAAACGACGCGAGTCGAGATCGAAGTGATTTTGCGAGCGCAAAAAGACGAGCTTCTTTCTTTCTCTCTCCCTCTTTTTTTTTTTTTTTTTTTTTTTTTTTTTTTTTTTTTTTTTTTTTTTAGCGACAATACGACCGGGACGCGAAATCAAAATTGTTATTACGACGGAGGTTTACGATTCCGCCGGGTTGAAAACCATTCTGGATTTATGCGATGGAAGGGCGAATTATATGATATAGGGTGTACCTATCCCAAGAGCTCGGCTATCCCCTTTTCGATGATGAATTCTTCGAATTCGTTTGAAAAATATATGAATCTTAAAGAATGGACATAAGCTGTATTTCGTAATAAATATTTGATCTGCGAAAGAAAATATTTGTATCGAGAAAATAATTTATTTTTTAAAATTAATTTTTTTAAATTAATCATTAAATTATTTTTGTTTGTTGCAATAATTATATATATATATCTTATTAGAAGAATTTTACACAGATTTGTAATTATATATTTTATATTATACTTATTAATTATATTCATTATATATCTATATTTTTTTAGTTATATTTATTAATTTTATTAAATATTTATTATATTATATTTATCAAGTTTATTAAAAATATATTTACTGTATTATATTTTTATTAATAATATTATATTTGCCATTCTAAAAGGGATAAATCAGGAAGAAAATATTTAGTAAGCAACAAAACATTAATTTTTTTTTCCAACCAAACATATAGTTTCGTCATACGACAATGAAAAGAATTTGAAATTGTGATTCCGATATGTCAAGCGAATTGAAACTATCGACGTGCCCCTTTTCCATATACACAATTGTTTTGGTCTATCCCACAGCTGTTCGAAAGAGAAATGATGTCTACTTGACAGAGAAAACAACCGTATAAAACCGATTATCTGTGATATTCCTTTTCTGTCTCAAGTTAGATGAAGTGGAAGATTATCGTGAGCGATTCGCAGAAATTTCTAGAGTCTGACTGACCCGCTTGAAAGCTAGCTTTTATTGTTAGAGAAAGTTGCAGCGTATCTTTTTTTACACTGTTTCAGTATATGGGGATCTATCATATTTTCTTTCGCTTTTAGTGAATGCGATTTGTTAAAAAAGTTTGAAACAGTATTTAGTAAAAACTCATCTCCGACAAAAGGAGCGACAAGGACCCGATCTCTAGGCAGGTTACGTAAATCTTTAATTTCAACTTACATTTATTAGTTTAAGTCCGACAACACGAAACGCGACATCGATTTTCGTCGATACTTTTTCTCTTATAATGTGTTAATATAGGAAAAAGAATTGTTTTTTTTTTTATTATATTAATGTATTACTTTATCCAAAATGGTGATATCAGGATTGAATAAGATAAATCATCACGTGTAGGGATGTAAAGGGATCGATCGACCCTTTGTTTAGACAACTCGTTTCGCGTCCCTGAATACATCTGGGGTTTCACCCGGAATTTTCTCAATCGAGTGATGGAATCTGTGATTACAATTAAAGTACTTCATACTTTGAAGATATCGCACAATCCATTGAAGATTCTCTCCATTCGTGAACAAATCGATCGTATTATTATTGTATACAACATTTTTACTCGCATACCCGACGTTCCATTTTCTATTTAGCGATAGAAAAAAAAAATCCAGTTGTTTATTAATAATTTTACCAGAGAAGATGTGGTTTCTTAGAAAAATTAGCGTTTACGTAAATAATTTAAAATTAGATAGAGATATATAATTGCTATATGGGATATTAATATTATAATATACGAAACGCGGAAATTCTTGACAAAGAATAAAAGGAAAAATATGAGTGAGTTTTGTGGTTTATTTTTACGTTCATCGGAATCTCTCTCTCTCTCTCTCTCTCTCTGTCTCTTTCAATCATCAAATTTCAATTAGCGTCGACGTAGAACGCAAACTGTTATCGAAGAGATCGATACACGGCGCCTATTAGTACATCAAAGTGTCAAACGGAAAAAAAATTCCTTGTCGTCGGTCGACGTTTTTCCTCGTCGATGTTCATGGAACAAATTGGCCCCTGAATCCTTCTCCAATCATTCGTCCCGTTCGAGGAAGGAGAAAAAAAAGTTGTCGCGACTCGTTTCTTTTCGGCGATTTATCCGATTTATATACGGTTCTCGATGTCGCTCTTTCCGCGCAATTGGAAAATTTATGCCCTTCGATCACATTGCTCGATCGTGATCTCTGCTCGAATAAGATTTTTTTTCGCCGAGTAAAAAGATTTATGAGCGCGATTGAGCGTTGCTCGCTGATCCCCCTCATTCGCGGGAAATGAAATATCTCCCGGAAATAAGAAAGAAGAGCATAAAAAAATCGCGGAAAAAATATTTATGAATTTTTTTTCATGTACAATATAAAAGACTTTTAAATGATTTGCGGCTCTTAAAATATTGATAATGGATTATTTATTCTATCAGCGAATAATTAAAACTCTTGCCCTCGATCCCGAGCGATCGTGTTTTCGATAAATAAATAAAAAAAAAAAATAATAATAATAAAAGAAAAGTTATTTGGATTCGATACAATTTCTCGTTCGATTTCGAAAAATATATTTGAACAGCTTCCGAATTTTTTTTAAATATTTCATACACGAGTTCCCGTAAAATGTTTGATAATTTCGTCAGTATTTCATGTTTCATTGAATCCGCAAATATTTCGAAAATATCGTCCCTCAAAAAAGGAACTCTCGACACAAATGGCTTGCAACGAAGCTTGCTCGCGACTGCGATATTAATTATTTACCGAAACGCGATGTCATTAGCAAAGCACGAATTATACATGTTGCGATATTTACAATCCAACAGCCGTCTCGTTAAACAAATGAGCCGCATAGGCCGGATATGAGAGTAACAGTAATAATAATTATATGCATGCGCGCGTACACACGATGCTATTTCAATTATCACAATCCATCATTACGAAACTCGGTAATATCTATTATATCAATCGTCTGTATACGATTGATTCAGAGGAAGAGGGAGTCCTTTGCATATATGTTGCGTTGTGTTGGAATTACGTAATGCCAATTACATAAGCGCACTTTATACCCATTTTTATTTGGATAAAAATCACGATACAGATGGATAATATATATTGAATAAAAATAGCGTGTTGAAAAATTTTGCTGACCTTCTGCAAATTGCTACGCAAAATATGAAATCGCAATGTCGATACAAGAAACGCGTATAAATCATAAAGAGCGCTGTAGATTTATATTGTGAAATATCGTAGAACCGAAAGTAACATGATATAATAAGAATCGCGAATAACAATATCGGATCGGGCGTGATACTCTTCGTCGATGAAATTTCTTGAATGCGACAAGCATATCCTATCTGTCAAGAATATATTTTATTAGTTAGAATACAGGGTGGCCCCGAACGTTCCAGCCAGACTTTGAGATCTCATAGGAAATTTAATTCTGAACAAAAGATTTCCTACAAACACGGGTCGAAAGATGCTTCCTTAAGAAGTTATCGCTCAAAAAACCTGCGACGCAAAGGAAGAGCAAAAGGTGAAAAGAAAATGAAACTTAAAAAATTTCTTGAAAAAACGATGAGAATAAAAAATAAAGATCTTTTTCTTTTATGAAAATAAAATTAATTTTTTTTTTTTTAACTAAAATAGCACGTAATAGTAGAAAATGAATAAAATATCCCCCCCCCCCTAGCCCCAATACACTTTCGGCATCGAGTAATGACCGATCTAGTCGCTTTAAGGATCTCCTCCTGATTTCAGCTTTAATCGATCTAACAATAAGTAGCAAAAGCACTTTTTGTACCTTTGAAACTGATTATATCAAAATCTATGGAACGTGCAACAATCATTTTGATCTCATTTGAAAGATGATTTAATTGTCTACAACTTTTGTTTCGATACTTTTTGTTAAAAAACGCACATTTCCCATGATATTTGGAAGACGGTGTAAAATAATCACGATTTCAGAGATTTTTGAGCGATAACTTCTTAAGGAAGCATTTTTCGATTTATATATATTTATAGGAAATTTTTTGTTCAGAATTAGATTTCTTCTTAGATCTCAAAGTCTGGCTGGAACATTCAGGATCACCCTGTATAATTCGCAACATTTATCATTATAACTTTTCATTCAAGTGTATGTCTTGTTAATTTATAATCTTAATTAAAATATGCTTGATTGTTCACGAAATGTAGAAGAACTAATGATTATATATATATATATATATATATATATATATATATTTTTTCAAACAGTTGTATAATTAAAGCTTTAATGAACAAATAATCAATATTGAAGGCTAGAAAGTCGCGAGTACTCTCGGCCTATATTTTGAATTTAAATTAGCATGTAAATTTGCGACAGCTTGCTGATAAATTTTGCGATGCGAATCAACTGTTCCTGTCGGCAAGTCTACGAACATAGACTTCGGGAGTTCACCTCGATTTTACGCAACGGACGACGGACGTTTACGCAATCTTAATTATGCAGGCCTTGACGTAACATTAAGGCGATTACCAGTGAACACAGCCGGCAATTATCGCACGCATCGTGACGGTGCGTCGCGAGTCCAACGGTGGCCTCTAATTCCGACAATTATTGCACGCGGTTAACGCGAATAATGCACTTAACAACTCCCGTTTACAAACGTACGATCAGTCTTCTTGTACAATATATCTTGCGTCAACCTGCCGCAACGTCGCACAACGTCTGCAGCCCCCTCCCGCAGAATTTCCTTTCCATATATCCCCCTCCCGCCCTCCTCCCTTTCTCATGTATTATACGGATCGATTATAATTGTATCTGGACATACGGGACATTACGTGTATCGCGTGTAAATTAATGCTATCATTAAATTTCAGTCGCGTTTCTCCGATTAATAGCGCAATCTGACAAGCTCTCTGACAAGTAATAGGATTTGCGAATCTTAAATCGCGATCTAAATCAAAGACTTTCAAAGCTTCGGTTCCCCCTATTATACTGTAAGGTTTTTTTTTGTTAATTCAATTTCGGATTTTTTTTTGGGGGGGGGGGGGGCAATTGTTTACGGAAATCTCAACGCGCGCGGCTTTATATCTTTCTTTCTCTCTCCCAACTGATTCTTCCTTACACGGATACACACAGACTGAAAAGACGAAGACAGATAAAATCTGCTATCGGGCGTCCCATTGCGAGGGAAACCTAGAGGCCGAAGTTTATTAGCTCAACCCTCGGTCAAGAGAGAGAGAGAGAGAGAGAGAGAGAGAGAGAGAGAGAGAGAGAGAGAGAGAGAGAGAGAGAGAGAGAGAGAAGAGACTGAGAGATATAGCAGAAACATAGTAGCGTGTATAAAAAGAGGTCATCATCATCAGCTAGAAAAATTAATAAAGCATAAATACAGAAGGGTAACGTATACCGGTGTAATTAACACCGGTGGGTGTTAATTACACGAGGGGTGTTGATTTCGCGCGAAACTTGGGATATATAGAAAACATATAAGGGCGCCTCCAGCCGCATAAACGAAGTGCTTTTCCCCGACGTGACGAGGATGGGGAGGGGGGGGGGAGGAACCGAAGTCCCCCCTTGGGCAAAAGGAGGAAGGAAACACAGAAGGGAGGAGAGAAGGGAGCGATTATATGCACGCCGCGAACGGTCGGACGATTTCGTTTGTGCCACCCCTTGCTGGCAGATGTCGGATGTCTTCCTGACATGGGACTGTGTACGTGGGCCTCCCACTCTCTCTCTCTTTCTCATTCCTTTTCAAAATGGCAGAAGTACAAAGTATTTAAGGGCGTGGGCCCGCTCCCCGTCTGGACCGTTCACGCCTGACCTTTTTCATCGTGGGCCCGGACAAAGGAAGTGGGAAGCTACTTTGGGTACGGATCGCTCGAACTTTTGCACAATGACCTTTTCGCGCTGATCACGAGGCACGATGATAAAGGGTAAACATATTATGTAACGAAAGTTTTCGATAAAAGTGGTGAATACACAAAGTCCATAGAGTACGATGGACGAAACGTAATTCGACAAGTCTGAAAAGAAGAAAGAAAAAAGGTTTTCGCAGTCATATGATTATGACAGATCCAATGATTCATATTCTGCGCGATTTGTATTCCCTCGCACGATTTTCTTGAAACGAGAATCCACCCTAAAAAGATGAAACCGTCCGTAATGATCGGTTATCAGCGGCGCAACTCGGCCGAATTATCATTAAATGACATTCGCTGAAAAGGATGAAAAAGTATGGGGGGAAAATCCGCAAGCGAACAAGATGGTTGATATCGCTTTTGAAATCGCGATCGTCAAACAATGGAAGCGCATCTCAAACATCGCGCGCCGCTCCTAATTTAATCCCTTTAATCGATAGCGGCGCCGCACGTGGCCGATTATTTTCGAGGGGAAAACCCGCGCGCGCACAATATCGAAAACCAATAATCAACGACAAATGTTGCCCGGTCCCTTCCCCCTCCTTCCTCCCCCACGCCACGCATCACACACGGTCTGATGTTTCAGCGACGCGTAGTTTACACTCGGCCTCGATTAAATTACACCCGGGCAGAGCAACAGGCGGATATATGCGTGAAAGAAAGAGAAGGAGGGATTAATCTCTCTCTCCGACGCAATTTATCGCGCTCGCACGTCGCCTGAAACAGTAATAATTCCATTATATTGTCGATAATTCGATTATATGAATACACGATGGACGAATCAGCTGACTATTCGAGGCACAAATTTAAAGCAAGCTGAGACATTGTGTAGGGCCGATAAGAAATGTGAGAAAAAGATAGTAATTCCCTCTCTCTCGATCGACATTCATATATAGGATATCCTACACGAGTATACGTATAAATTAATAATGTATTCGAACGGAATGTAAGAAAAATAAAGAATGATATAAAAAGAGATTATAATAAATATTGAATTAGATAATAAATCTCAATAAATTACGTAAACAATGAACTTTTCGATCAAATACAGCAAAATTCTGTGAACGTTTTATTTTCCATTATTTTTTATTAGTTTAAAAAATAAACGAACTTAATACTTGAGAAATAATAATATTAAATGGCGCTTGTGTTTTTACTTATTTGTTTAAATAGTATATATATCTTTTTTTATCAAATGTGAATTTAATCCCTTCATTTTTCGAAGAATGCGAACACTTGCGTTCCGCTTTGTGGTAAAACAAAACTGCTGCGAACACGATAATTAATAACGTCGCATATTAAATCCAAGAAACAAACAAAAATTGAAAAATTGATTTCTTTTTCATCCTCCCAAGAAAATGAACCGCTGAAGTCAGCGATCGTATCTTTAGAAATGGCTTAAATGGATGAAAAGAAAATCAATTAACATATATGTATTGAGTATGTCGTTGAATTAATTTTAATTTAATCAAAATAAAGATGAAACGCCAAATAAGATGTCAATTGTTGTCATGCAAAAATCTTTGCCGAAATTTAATTTGCCACATCTGTCAAATTTCCTATCCTTTTTCTTCCCTTTCTCGCTCTATATCACTGTATTAAAAGGAACGATTCTCCGAAAATTACCCAAGATATCTCGGGTTCGCTTAAATCGCCGTTCGCTCGATGATGAAGTAGCAATAAATAAACGAATCGGGGAAATTTTTTGACGCACGCGCGATATTCTTGACGAAAGCGAATCGATATAAATATTGATAAGCAGCGCGGAAGTCCACGACGAAGCAGGAGAAGAACGAGAGGAACAAGAACAACACGAAGAGGCGGAATGGAACAAAACAAACTCGGAAGGAGAGAGAGAGAGAGAGAGAGAGAGAGGGAAAGGAGAGAAAGGCCAAGTTCGTGACCAAAATAACGTTCTCGAATCTCTCTTGTATGCTGACGCACAAGAGCAAAAAGGTATGAAACGATTCGAGCAACACCGGTATCGTCTAGAGTCGGCGACCTACTCGCTTCTACTTATAAGTACTTCTCTCTCTCTCTCTCTTTTTCTCTTTAGGAAGCCACTATGGTGAGAAGAGACCTGCGATAAATCGCTCTTCGGAGGTAGAAGAGAGAAGCGAACGTTTTCTGCCTTACGATCTCGAAACAGATCTCCACAAACGGATCTGTAAAGATGGAAAAGGGGAAGGGGAAAATGAAATCTACGGGACAAATACCATTGTTCAAAAACATCTCGCAAGTCTTTCTCCGAAAAAAAAGGCCCGCGGGTGCGCTCGCCTCGTATAATTCTCGGCGACGCGCGTTGCGTATAATTAAAATCTTTTTCCCATCCCGCAAAAATCTCTCTCGCTTGCTCTACAGTCACGTCGCTTCGACGTCATAAAACGATCAAGAATTTCCCTCAATGCGCAAATAGATACGAGCGATCTTCGTTATATTATGAAAATTAAGAAAACAAAAAAAGGAATAGAATCGCCTGCGTTACTTTATAAATAATTAATTATATAAACGACATTAATAAGGTAACTAGGTGCGTCAATTAATGTTCATATAAATTTAATAAATGGATATTTTTTGCATCGCATATATGATGAACCACATGTAAAGATATTCTACAATGAAAATAAACTGCTATTTTTAAAAATCTATAAAAAATAGAAACAATTATTTTCATGTATGTGTGTGCTGATATAAGTTTTCTTATCGTTATAGAATGGCAAATAAAAGCGATTAGATTGATTTCTCTTTTAGTATGTGTTACATTGAATAGAATAGATGAACCTACGGGAAAGAAATTGATAGTATATCTAGAGAATTGAGTTTAAAAACTATTTTTGGAGAGAAAATAAACTGAAACTTTTACAAAAATTATATGTAGATAATTGTTTCTGGATATATAATACAATCAATAATTTTGTATTAAAAATTAAGTTATATTTATTAATTATTAGGATATTTTTGTGGAATCCCAATATATATACAGGGTGTCCCATTTTAATATCCTCAGGAAAATATCTCAAAAACCAAGCCCGGAAGAGAAAAATGTTTCAGACAAAAGTTGTTTGGTTTCGAGGGGGCCATAAGATGGTACCATTAATTTGACCTTGGATAATCATTTGAAGGTCATATGAAGGTCAACTTTAAAATCTTAAATAGAAACCCAAATTTTTTATTTAGTATTCTTGTAGCTGACATCGAGAGCTTTCCAAAACACTATAATAAAGTATTTTTTCATTAAGTACTTTTTGAGTTATTTTATACTTCAATTTGACATATTTTGATATAAAAAATATCTCGTAAAATATTCAGTTTTCGATAATCTTACCGTAATACTTTTATGTACAGGATAATGAGACAAATTAATTAGTGCCAAAAAAAAAACAAATCATTGTTTATAAAAATACATTGTGAATAATTTTCTTAAAAACAATTTTTTTTTTATACTAATCGATTCGTCTCATTATTTTGTACATAGAAGTATTACGGTAAGATTATCAAAAACTAAATATTTTACGAGATATTTAATTTTTTATATCAAAATATGTCAGATTAAAACATAAAATAACTCAAAAAGTAATTAATAAAAAAATACTTTATTATAGTGTTTTGGAAAGCTCTCCATGTCAGCTACAAGAATACTAAATAAAAAATGGGGGTTTCCGTTTAAGATTTTAAAGTTGACCTTCACACGACCTTCAAATGATTTTCCAAGGTCAAATCATTGTCACCATCCTATGGCCTCCTCGAAACCAAACAACTTTTGTCTGAAATATTTTTCTCTTCCGGGCTTGGTTTATGAGATATTTGCCTGAGGAGATTAAAATGGGACACCCTGTATATGTAAAATATATATCCTTTTAGTTTTCATTCATTATTGTACAAAAATTCAATACTTTATTTGTATTTAAACGGCAATCCACACACACATCTCTCCTTCGGAATTACCTTATATAATATCCTCTAAATAACACATCCAAAAAAAAATTTTTATCCATAGCACTAGTTTCGCTTTAAGCGTTTGAAAAAATCGCGTTCAATAGTAATATTATAAAAAATGACGAAACTTTGGCAGACGCGTGCAGCAAAATTAATATCCCCCAAGTGTACAGGCAATTTAGAGAAAATATTCTGGAAATCGGCGCGTTTCGCCTCGGGACTTTCACGGGCGCGAAAGAGGGAAAGGGACGGACTCGGAACGCGGGGAAAAGAAGGAACCGAATCTGCTTCGTCACGTGGCGTAGCCTCTCTTGGCACTCTCGGGCCGAGTGATTTATTGCCCCGCCTTCCCCTTTTAACCCTCGATACCTCGACGAGCGTGCAGCAACCATCCTTACCAAGCTTGAAATATTATAATCAACTTTACTCCCGTCTTTTATTCCTTATTTCGCAGAAATAAATTTCCTATCCACGCTAGTCGAACGTGGCTGGAAATCATGAAAATAATGGAACGCAAGTTTCCGCAAGTAATTATTGATATTTCTAAGAAATAACGATTTTTTTAACTCTCGGGGGAGATCGCTTTCTACGCGATCTCATTTCAGATATATTCATCTGACATCTCACTTGATTTCGCATCTGAAAGAAGAGACCACCGTCTTTTTCCGCGAGAACGCTTCTCTTTATTCATCCCTTCCTCATCCCGACTCCTCGTAACTTTTTACCCTAAGTATGTCAACGTTCAACGGAACTCTCTATCCATAGGCTTTGTCTTCTCTTCTTTCATATCTTGTCAAAGATAGTACTGTGACGCGTTTTCATCGTTTTCTACGCTACTCGGCTTCAATGCGATCACGGTCCATTTTATCTCTTTGTCACTGCGAAGCGCCGCGATTTCACCAACCCTCTCTGCGTGACTCGTCGAAGTATTATAAGCGATATCAGTGAAATTTCGCTAGAATTTGATAGGAAAATGCAATGATATTCTTTAATTCGAAAGATTATAAAAACTCATGAAATAAAATTACACATTAAAATCCCTTCGCGAAACTGACAGCAAAGGGGGAAAAAAAAAAACCCCAGTATATTTTGAAAATGTCCAAGAATTATTTAAAAATGTAAAAAATATATTATATTTTTTTATTATTATTCTTTTCTCCGATAATATGCAAATTATGAACAAATCTTTCTTCTTTTCGCTTTAAAAACTTTTAGGAAATATTTTAAGCATTCAATCGATTTCGTGAAAGTAATTTCAAATAAGAAGTTAAAAATACAGAGAAAATTATTTTATAAAATAAACAATATGTATGTGCATATTCGCAAAAGACAGAGAAAGAGAGAGAGAGAGAGAGAGAGAGAGAGAGAGAGAGAGAGAGAGAGAGGGAGGGAGCTGATAAGGCGACATTATTGAATCGCGTATAATACGTACTTGGAAACTATCGCCGATAAGAATTCAATACGATTCGCATCAATTGCAAATAACTGTTAGAAATAGACGGTATCTAAATTATTGTAATAAGTAAGAGAATCGATACACAGATTACAAGGCAATTCTGAGAAATTTCAATATTAATTATTTTCATGAATTCATCGAATGATATTTTTATTAAATATCCAGTACCATCGGCACGAGGTAAATTAATAAGGAACCGCGCCGATTTACGTCTCATATTGCTCGTATACGAGTTGCATATTAAAGATAACGTTGGAATTTCGCGAGATTTACTTAATCGAGCATATATCGAGATTAATAAGACGGACGTATATAATACGCGCAAGCGTTTAATTAATACTGCGCCTCGACTCCTCGTCGATTAAGCGAACGTTGATCGACTATAAACGGTCTTTAACTCGGCCCGGAATTCGCAGTAATTAATTAGTTTGAACCATCGACTCTGGCCTCGGAACAGATTAAAACCCTCGAATACGACACTTACGCCGATTACGCGAGATACTCAAGTCGTCTTTCTTAATTGCATCGTAACAAGTTTCCGCGAGGAACAAGGGTGTACCGCAAGATATTTGTAAATCGCGAGATACATATATACAAGCCGTCGCTTTAAATTAAAATAACAAACGTATATACAAGCAGCATTCTCCTCGCGAATGCTTGTTTATAAATTCTATAGAAATTTATAAATTAGCTTAACGTTCTTTTAAAGTAAGTTTTCGATCAAATTATCCGTGAAAAAAAGAATCTGTATGACAATCGCGTGTAAATATAAAGAGGAAGTAGAAAAGAGAAAACTTTACGAAATCTCGACAAATACAAGAACCCCGGAAGAGATATTCAATTCGAATGAAACTTGGGTTAATGATAATTAAATATTAATTACTGAAAGGGGAAAAATGCGCCCCGGTGATTTCGCGAGCGATTTCTCCGCGACGCGATTCCTCGGTATCAAAATGAGACTTTCCATGCGGGAGAGCGTCCTGAGGCGACATTTACGAGGGATAGTTTCTCGCGTTACCAGTGAAATCCTGCGGCTAAGCAGTCGTTTTTGATAGATGGCAATTGCAACTTTCTCGACGATACGGTAAACCGAGCTGGCCGTGCGTCCCTGCCGAGAGAGACGGTGTTCTTCGCAACTGGAAAGTGCGGCGACTCGTTTTGCCCCATAATCATCGACACCGGGGTCGATGTCCACGATATTTCCGCCGCAACGGGTGATAAATAGCAAAATCCTCAGCGCGTATGAAAGACGCGAATACGAATCGCGCAAAATTTTCTTCCACTTTTTGCGTATTTTATGGTTAACCTCATGTTTGGAATCATATATATTTTGTATGTATATATATATTTTTTTTTTTGCAAATTTTATTTGCGACGAAAAAATATTTTCGCGCGTGCGGAAAAAGATATTTTGATATAAAGTAAATTATTGAAGGAATTTTTTATAAAAATAGATATTTGGATATATATATATATATATATATATATATATATATATATATATTTTCTTTTTCGCGAAAAATATTTTCTCGCAGTGATAAAATTTGCAAAATATCAGAAATAAATTCTACGCACGTACCACGCGGATTTATGTTAAATGCCAAGGTTACGCTAAAGTCACACCATAATCCGTAAATCGTGGCCGCTACCGCGGTCGGTCGGTCGGTCGATCTCCTCCCCCGTAATTGCATAGTTTGTATCACAAAGACTTTCTCTCCGTCGGCGATCGTCTCCATCAAAGGCAAGCCAGCCACCTGAAAACCTCAATACTCAAACGCCTCTATGCATAAAATCCCACACAGACCGAGCCCCCTCCCTCCCCGGTCTCTCTCTCTCTCTCTCTCTCTCTCTCTCACCGGTATCTGCATCTCCCTCTCTTTCCCATCTTTCCGATGATTCGCGAGAGTTTGCATCGAACGGAGAACAAAAAGGTGGGGTTCAAGGCACTCGCTCCAACGACTCTTTTTCGAGACTGATGCCCCCTCCCCCCTCCCCTTTTCTCCCTCTTCGATAATCGTTGGACGGACCGCGAAAATATCAAATATGCGAAGGGCAACTTTTTTATGGTCCTCCCTCAAATCGAAGTAATAATATTATAAATCGAACTTCTCGCTGACGACAGGCGCGCGCGTTCTCGTCTTCGAGGAGAGAGGTCTGTCATAAATATTCATTCGACGGATCGCGATCCGCGCGTAGACACAGCTTTGTCTTCGAGAAGGTAATACTAAGCCGATCATGCAGCGAATAATGTATCGCCGGTATTTGGAGCATAAAAGTGACCCGATGCGCAGGGTTGTTCGCAAGTGGGACGCGTTTATCGAGAACCCTCCCGCCTCAAGGGTTATGATTTACTTTGAGCTAAGAACTCCAAGTCGAACATACACAAGAGAGCGTACTGTAACTCAGTCTCGGGGATTTGCGTCTAGATACATGGGACAATATTGTCATCGTTGGGTGCAATTCACACGTGCGATAGCTAGGCGATAGTATTATTCGGGATTGGGAAGCAAACGCGCGTTACTTGTAACGTCGTTACCGTTACAGTTACTTTTTTCTGTTTGTAACGGTAACGGTAACGTCGTTAGGATAGATTTAGAGTAACGGTAACGAATAAGCCGTTACTTTTATCGTTATTTTTTTTTGGTTCTTTATTATCTTATATTATCTATTCAATAGATAGATATATTGGGTGATTGCATAAGTTCGTGCGCGATTTAAATATAAACTTTAATAGATAATATTTTAGAGATAACACTTTTATTAATCAATTATATAATCTCCATTCTTTTCTACAATGGTTTTCCAAAGATCTATAAACTTGTCGATTCCATTTTTGAGGAAAGAACTTGGTTTTTCTTGAAAAAAGTTTGTAAGGTGGTTTTCGACAGCTTCCTCGGAATTGAGATTCTTGCAATTTAAATTATTCTGCAAAGACTGGGACAGATAAAAATCTGAAGGCGCAATATCTGGAGAATATGGCGGGTGCTGCAGAATTTCCCATTGCAACTCCTGCAGTTTTCCTGCAGCTTATTCCTTTCAGTCGGGAGATGCGGCACCCACGTATCAAGCTTGGAAATGTATCCAAGCTTTTTTAAATGACGAAAAGCGGTTGAATTATCGATGTTCAGCCTCTCAGCAATATCCTCAGTTGTAATCCTTGGGTTTCTTTCCACCAAGGCATGCACAATGTCATCATCAATGCCAGAAAGTCGTCCAGAGTGGAGTTGATCCTCCATGTTGAAATCACCATTTCGAAATCTGCCAAACCATTTTTTGACTGTTCGGAGAGCAGGAGCGCGGTCCAAATAAACGCTTTGAATATTTTTTTGTGCAATCCCAACACTCACGCCTTTCCGAAATTCATATAGCATTACATGCCGCAAATGCACCTTTTCGTTCTCCATTTTTAATGATTTCTCTTATGCACAAATGGACTTATCTGAACAATGTCTGACGCTAAATTGACATAAGACAACGTCATCTATTCGGTGTAAGCAACAATTACCACACGAAAACAATAGAACTCCGCCATGCAGCAACTTAAGTTGCCATCTATGAAAATCGGGCACAAACTTATGCAATCATCCAATATATTTTTTGAAAAATATTTTGTAGCCTTCTATCATAGGCTGTATTCTGATAGTCACTGCCAATACTGAAAATCTATAGTAACGTAAATTATAGATTTTGCAATACCGATAGCGAATATTGGAATATACTCTTAATGATATCGATATTTTCTCTTATCAATATTTAAAAACAATGTTTGATAAAAATTTTCGACTAAATTGAAATTTCCAAATTACAATTTAAATTCCTATAAAGATAAGTGTATTAAAAAGTAAAGATATTAACATAAAAAATTAGAATCATTAAATAAGTTTAATATAAAAAAAACGCTTGTGCTATATAGAGACTAATTTAGAGTTTTTAATTGTAACATAGATTTTATTACATTAAATATCGATTATTAAATAAAAACAAAAACATAACGAAAAAGTAACGAATCGTTACTTTCCAAGGTAACGGTAACGGTAACGCGTTACTTTTTAAAATTAGTAACGAGTAACGGCGTAACGAGTTACTTCTTGAAAAAAAAAAAAAAAAAATAACGATAACGGTAACGCGTTACTTTTATAGAGTAACGTTCCCAACCCTGGTATTATTATAACAGATGCAGTTATGAGAAACTCGCGACAATTGAGATTAATTAGTCTCCTCTCTAGATTTATGTGACAAAATATTTTTGGCTCTAGACGGATAAACGCGAACGATTATCGGCAGTTTGGGAGTCTCTAATCACGCCGATCGTTGTGTTTATGATTTTCCTTTTTTTTCGATTAGATCGTTCGATGCACGATGAAAGATTTGCTTCGATGACAAAGTCGCAGTTGAACGCATAATATGAACGAGACATAAGAAGAATGCATGTGTTGCATCATGTTGCTCGCATTGTCAGACGTTAACGTCATCGCGATTCCGTCTCACGTGCATTGTAATTAATAGTGCACCAGACAAAGAACGTATGTAACTCCGTTAAAGAGAGACTAATATACACCTTCCAGTTCATATACTGATTGTTTTTCGCGGAGAGAAAGATCATTAAAAATAATTGTAACCTTAATCCACAAAGCGTGGATGTTAAAAAATTATCGATCTCGAGAAAAATTGTACAAATTGACGATTGGATGTAAATTGCGATAGGACGAATAAAGAAACGTAAAAATCTTAAGCGAACGGAAACTTCGATGCGAAAGTTTAACTTCGCGAGATAATACTGAGAAAATACAATACATTTCGACAGACGTTTCGACGGACTTGGAAGGCTTTTAATTAAATATCTCAGCGTGGAGACTCTCTGTTACTTACCGTAAAACCGATACCGACGGTGGCCGCAAAGTTTCCAGGCTGGAATCTTCCGGTATCGAACTGGACCAATAACGAGGTCTTGCCGACTCCGCTATCGCCGAGGAGGATTGTCTGCAAGCACACAATAGCGCATGAGTCGTCGTCGTGTGTAATCGGCATTGGATTGCCGAAACTTCATCTTGTAGAAAAAGCGGTTTATTCCATGGAAGAGAGAGAGAGAGAGAGAGAGAGAGAGAGAGAGAGAGAGAGAGAGAGAGAAATTTTGCGCTATCTATCTCGAGGAAGAAAATTTTTTAGACATATATTTTTCTCCGAACTAATATTCTTCCAACGCGAACATTTCCATGTTTTTTTCTCTCCCTATGGAGAGCACCGTATAAATATTTTGCCGCTGTCGTTTTGGCGCGAAACGAACAGCTGTACTGACAAAGAGCTTACAAAAGCGTTCGCGAATGTAATTACGAGGATCAGTTTTCCGGCTCTAGTCAAGTTCGGTGCATCTCTCGAACGCAATCACTGTCCTATTTTGAGACCGTTTGATCCGCTGTGTACGAATCGAATGAAAGGAGAGGGAGAGAGAGAGAGAGAGAGAGAGAAAGAGAGACACAAACAACGGCGACGAGACGATACTTCGGACGCGTAGCTCGTTCCAATCAGTAGTAACGTCAAAGTCGATTGTCATCGATAAACGATCGATACGCAACGAAACGCACCGATGTTCGTCTTCATACTTGGACATCTATTTGCATTCATCTCGCGATTCGCGATGCTTGTTTAAAACGGATCGATATCGCGGACTATCAACATTGTTCTCCTCCTTGCGCAAGCTTCCGTAGATGGCAGACCGATCTATTCGAATGAATATACGATACATACTTGTATCAGATTCGATCGTGGATATTAAATAGAGAGATATAGTAAATAAAAAAAGATATAATATTATTAAAAATTATTTTAATGTATTTTATCCCGAAATAAATACGGTAAGCGATGTATATAATTCTTGATAATTTCGATGAGATAATTTTAACGATACTGTATTGAATTCATATCTCAATGCTATCAAAATATATAATATATAAAAATATATATGACATTCTATTAGAAAAATAAAAGTAATTCTTGATAAATAAATTCTTGATAATTTCGAGATGATAATTCTTTAACAAACTTAAGTTTTGCTGCAATGAAAATCGAGTATGCTTGTGTTAGGAAGGCGTCGCCATTCGCAATTGTCGTAAGACAATTTTGTATCGATTATTGTTAACAAGATATTCATAATTAAAAAAAAATATGGAAATGTCATAAATATTTTAGACCATTGAGGCTCTATCAAATAGTTTTCTTTATTCAAACTTGAGGATTTTTCTTCAGATTTCTGAATATGAATCCGTTATCAGAATTGAATTCAAAATGTCGAGACCAATATAACAAATACCAAAATTTAAAAAAATTGCCAAGATCTTTATTAATTTCGTTGTTTTGAATTTGCCGATTTTAATATCAGATTCATATTTAGCAATTTAGAACATTTTTATCAATTTAAATAAACATTGAAAAAAATGTTTTTTTCAAATGATCTCGTCTCTCTTTCTTATATTAGAAAGAACATTATTTTTCGAGTATCGAGTAAATATTACTGTACTACTGTACTGTGAACTGTATATGAATATTACAAAACTAGGAAAAAAAAAAACTTCTCCTTTATTTTCTATTTCTCCTTCTCGATTTATTTTTTGTTCTATATTATGAGACCACCATGATCGTTGTCGGACAATGGCGAAAAGATTGATACGTTGTTCGATGCACTAGAATATCAATGCCATCGCACCTGTAACGAAACAAAACGTAGGTTCGCAGGTAGGTGGGTTCATATGGCTGGCAGGTGCGCCTCCATTGTGTTCTGATCGTTGTCCTTCGCCTGACGATAAAAGCACGTCATCGATCGGCGAACGGGCAATAAGTGGTTAAATGACATATACTCTTAAGACTCTTTGCGCTTTTTAACTGCCAAGAAAGAGAGAGAAAGAAAGAGGCGCCTGTACATTGAAATAGAAATGCCTTTTTTACGATGGCGTACGACGGCGATATTTTTAGACTTGGCGTTCACGTGATTCTATTATACTTCTCGGATCTGACAATGAGTATAACTCGTGCACCCACATCACTATCTAGAGAGCTATCATTATCGATAATATTTGTTATACTTTATAGGATGGATATTTTCAAAAATGATTCTAAAACCGAATAAAGTACATCATTGCCCAGGAACGGTAAGAAGGTCGTTAAAAATACTTCAAAACTTTCTTTTCGCACACGCTTTTATATATTGGGTGATTGCATAAGTTCTCTCTCTCTCTCTCTCTCTCTCTCTCTCTCTCTCTCTCTCTCTCGTGCCCGATTTAAATATAAACTTCAATAGATTATATTTTAGAGATAACAATTTTATTAATCATATAGTCTCCATTCTTTTCTACAATGATTTTCCAACGATCTATAAGCTTGTCGATTCTATTTTTGAAGAAAGAACTTGGTTTTTCTTGAAAAAAGTTTGTAAGGTGGTTTTCGACAGCTTCCTCGGAATTGAGATTCATGCCATTTAAACTATTCTGCAAAGACCGGGACAGATAAAAATCTGAAGGCGCAATATCTGGAGAATATGGCGGGTGCTGCAGAATTTCCCATTGCAACTCCTGCAGTTTTCCTGCAGCTTATTCCTTTCAGTCAGGAGATGCGGCACCCACATATCAAGCTTGGAAATGTATCCAAGCTTTTTTAAATGACGAAAAGCGGTTGAATTATCCATGTTCAGCCTCTCAGCAATATCCTCAGTTGTAATCCTTGGGTTTCTTTCCACTAAGGCATGCACAATGTCACCATCAATGCCAGAAGGCCGTCCAGAGCGGGGTTGATCCTCCATGTTGAAATCACCATTTCGAAATCTGCCAAACCACTTTTTGACTGTTCGGAGAGCAGGAGCGCGGTCCAAATAAACGCTTTGAATATTTTTTTGTGCAATCCCAACACTCACGCCTTTCCGAAATTCATATAGCATTACATGCCGCAAATGCACCTTTCGTTCTCCATTTTTAATGATTTCTCTTATGCACAAATGGACTTATCTGAACAATGTCTGACGCTAAATTGACATAAGACAACGTCATCTATTCGGTGTAAGCAACAATTATCACACGAAAACAATAGAACTCCGCCGTGCAGCTACTTAATGCCATCTATGAAAATCGGGCACAAACTTATGCAATCATCCAATATTTACGCTTCTTTAAGTTTTAACGATATTGTATTGAATTCATCTCTCAACCAAGCAGCTAGCAAAATATATAATATATAAAAATATATAACATTCTATTAGAAAAATGAAATAATCTACACACTCTTTATAGAAAAGTTCTCCAGTATAGAATATTTTCTCAACTACTATCGAGATGAATTCAACAATATATAATAAGATCGTTGAAGATTATTTAAGTTAGAACAAGGATAAAAAAAGATGATATTTCTTAATTTTGAAAGTTAAAGTTGTTTAAGAATGGAACCGCACGTGAAAATAGTATCCCACATATTCCACTTATTCTTGCACAAAAAGTAAGTTCCTTTTTTTTTCTTTTTTATAATTTCGGACGCATTCTCTGTATAATAAAGCACGACACGTAGCTAAGTGGATTTACTAATTAAAAGATTGTTGAAATTGATTGTACAGCGCGTAGAAAAGGGAGATCAAACTTGCAATTAATAATCACGACGTGACTAAAGAGCGTTCTTATTGGCAAAAATCGTTAAGCCAGCACGATCTCGACGTTCAATATCCCGTTGCTCTCCGCTTGAATCTTTCGCAGAGAGATCTTTTTTCTCTCGTCTTATCGAGCGTGCGCCTTTCGAAAGAAACTTTCCGCTCGAAGATCGCAATCGGCGACCCGTTAAGAGACAGAAGGGCGAACGCGCGAAAAGGATCATCGCAAAACGGAGAATACTCTGATTTTAGAAGCCGGCTTTCAGAATCTCGTTTTTCAAACGGGATATCGAATCCTCGGGTGAGGATCCGCGCCCGGATGTCACGTCGCGAGGCCCCGAGAATTTACAATTCCCTAGGGGGCGGGGGGGCCTCGCGGCAGCGGCGTCCCCTTCGCGAGTGAGAAATTTTCATCGAAAGATTCGCAGGGACCCCCAGGGGATGGTCGTGACGAGTGTCGGCGAATGTGTCGGCCTCAGGGGCGGAGAAACTTAATTCACTGCCCTAACTTCCCCGTCTCTCTCGCTCCCTTACGCTACCTCTCGCTCCTTCCTGCGTTCATTCCCCTCCTCTCGCTTTCCTTTTCTCTCCCTCGCTCTCTTTTCGCTGCCGATCTACTACTATGTTCTCCCCTTCCCACCACCCACGGCGAAACCCCGTCGCTTCTTTGTAGATGGTCGCCCTACCGCGCGTTTTCAATTAATTGCCAAGTAATCACCGTGGGTGAGCGAGCGTTAAGAGCTCACTGCGAACCAGAGAGGATTTCCTTGTGCGATGACCGAGTCGCGTGAAACCTTCTCAAAAGCCGTTACATTGCCGGAGTTGTAAGGATTATTTTTATCCGAAGAAATTGAGATGAAAAATGAAGATATAAAGGAAAACTGGCGTGTTCCGACATTAAAATTTGACGTACGATAGTAAAACGCAAGAGCTTCTTTCCATATACACGCATACTTTGAAAGGAGTATTACAAATTAAATATTTATTCTGATTAATGTTACGTCAGTTTCGATTATTTGCTCAAAAGCCATACGATTATACAGAATAGGTAATCCCTTAGCTCTCTCGACTCGAAATACCTCTGCTATTTTAAACATAGGAAAATTGAAGCTAAAGGACCTCACGGTTTCGTGTTGCGTGTCAAATGGTGACAATAGTTTCGTTTTATGGATGGAAGACATGAAGGAAATTTAAAAGTTGATTTTATCTTTTTAAATAAAATGATATTTTTTTATGATCGAATTCTACAGAGCTGTAAATTCTGCGAAATAAAATATTAAAGCGCACGTGTTCCTACAACTAATAAAGTTTCATTTAATCTAAGTTAGCGTCACGGCTTAATTCGTCGATTTTTCCCCTTAATAGCAGAAATATTTCGAACGAAGAGAATTAGTAATCACCCTGTACATATAACTGATAATACGATAAATCTATTGTCATCGATTCTCTCTCTCGTTCTTCTGTACGAAGCTTAGTTCGCAAAAAATATGTACTTCATCTTCGCAATCATAAATTACGAGAGCTATAAATATCTCGGTATTCTTAACGGAAAAAATTGATTCGAATCAAGCAAAAAATCTCTAGTTCAAATATAAGATTGCATTTAATAATTTTAGAATCTTGTTACAGATTGCTGTGTGAAAAATTCAACTTTCAAACACGTGGATGTTTGATCAGGTGATTATAAAATCCGCGATATTTCTTGCAACGAATATGTTTCTTGTGTATCCGCCGTGAAACAATGATTAACGATTTCTTGTGCGATCAGTTGCGGTCACTCTTTGCATTTTTAGTCATTGGCGATTTACAGCCGTGCTTTTTATATTTTTTTTCGCGACCACACTCGTCGCGATAAATATTTCTTTGTATCGCAAGTTTATCTATGGAAAATTTTTTTGTGAAAGATATCGAAAGATATGAAATTGATGCCCTATCTCTTCTTTACATTTATTCTCAATTTTCAATCTATTTTCTTTTGAAACTAATATTTAATCTATAATTTTGTCGAAAGCTCCCCCTTAAAATCCCTAAATAGGAATTGTTCGTTTACTGACTATTTGAAGTAGAAGGTAGAAGTTGAATTCTTAATTAAACTTATGTTGAAGATCTTCGCCGGAATCCATAAAGGGGAAAAAATTGAAAAAGAAGCTAAATTTCGATTCGAACGTCAAGAATGTTAGACTGTCCATTATAATAGACTCTTTTTAATCATATACATTCGTGGAACACAGTCCATAACTGAAACGGAAATGTAAAGTTGAATACGCGATCGGTCAGAGCAGTCATAAAAAGCGTGATCGTAAAACGTACCGTGAAAACAAGCCGTAAAAATTTACAGATGACGATGATGCGGAATTCACAGGTTGTCACAGCTGTGATCCTGCCAAGCGACTCCGCCCTACAACGGTCTTTAATGGAGAAAAGTTTTACGAACTTCTTTCAATCGGACACATATATAGTTAAAGCTACTTATTCGCGGGGATAGAGATCCGCCAAAATGGCCGCGAATGGATGCATTTATTACACACAATACGACTATAAAAATAAAATATCTATTATTTATAAATGTCTTTACGCGTAAGTCAATTACAAATTGAAACATTTCTATACGACTTTTACTTGTGTAGAATTTGTGCAATTTAACAGAGTTTAAAAAAAATAATATCGGTCGCTAACAAAAGCGAGTAATGATAATACGCGTGTCGTTACACATGTATACAAATTTCCGCGACACATGCGTTCGTTTAACGCGCGTCCGTTGCGATAATGCGTATATGCATCGTGAGCAATTCCAGAATGCATGAGATATCGCGTTACGCATTCACGACCGCGTGCTTCTAAAGGTGGGTATACACTTAGCGAACGAACGCCGAACGAACAGCGAATGCAAACGTTCTTTATTATCAGGATTGGGGAAGTTACTTTATAAAAGTAACTCGTTACCGTTACAGTTACTAAAAAGTAACGAGTCGTAACAATTTCCGTTTCTTTTTTACAATACAAACTAATAAATTATTTTGCATAAGAAAAACTTTTAAAAAATTGTAAGCAAGATTTCATTCAAGGTTTATTACAAAATAAATGATTAAATTTTATCGAAATTCTTTATTAATTTTTAATAAAATTTGTTGCTCCATAGTATCATCATTTAAATGCTCTCTTTGTGGTGTTAATACAGAGCCACCGATGCTAAACATTCTTTCTACAGATGCACTGCTTGGTAGAGCTGTATTATATTTAATAAAAAGTTTTTTAAGTTTTGGATAGTCGTTTAACATTTCTACATTACAATTATTTGATTTTAAAAACCGTTGCAATTCTTCTTGTTCAGATTCATTTTGCACCGTTTTTTGCTCAAAAATGAAAAAATCATCGTGATCGTCAGATTTTCCAGCTTTTGAAGAATTTTCAGTTGATCGGATTCCCAATAAATCCTCCAAGTAATTTTCAGCACGTTTTCTTTTTTCTCCGGTTAACCAGTTTAACTTAAATTTTGGATGTAAACATGCTGCTATTATTAATTCTTTTGTTTCAAATATTGTAAGAAATCTAAAATCAAATATAGTAAATTAAGCGACATTGTTTGTTTTATTGAAATTAATACTTTTGAATCAATAGTTTAAAATAAAATAATATTTTTCAATTAAATCCTTATTTAAAATTAAATAACATATGTATTAATCAAATTAATAAGTTACCTTTTATTTAAACCTTGCTGAATAGCTTCAACTAATGAATGGCAATCTATAAGGTCAGATTTATTGAGATTTTCTAATTTTCGTTGCAAGGTACTTAGAACTGGTAGTAAATGAGATTACAACATAATAAGAATGCTAATTGGTCGATTTGCTTACGGCTTTACGGTTAAGATAAAAATTTTATCACCCACAATAGCAAGAATAATATCTTAAATAAATCAAAAAATTTGAAAAAAGTAACGATAAAAGTAACTATTAAATTCGTTACTCGTTACCGAAAAATGTAACGAAGTTACTTTTTCCGTTACAAATAAAATTTGTAACGCCATTACCGTTACAGTTACCGAAAAAAAGTAACTGTAACGGTAACGGCGTTACAAGTAACGCGTTACTTCCCAACCCTGTTTATTATCATTCAGCAGATATATACGCCAAAGCGAATGCGAACAGAACGTTCGATTCGCATTCGGCTTGATTCCCTCATGAGGCGGTACATCAAAGACAATTCGTGCGAGAAAAACGTTCAAAACGTTTCGCACTCGCTGTTCGTTCGCTAAGTGTATACCCACCTTAAAGCTCGCACGCGTGAAGAAAAAAAGCGAGGATACGAAGATGGAGGCATCGTATACCCAGCGGTGCTCAATCAAACGTCGTCTCTTCGAGAAGAAATAGATGCCTGAATAATCTTGAAAATTGGCTTGATGTAAAAAAAAAAAAAAAAATATATATTCTCTTCCTTTCGAGAAATCTCAATTTTTAATTTAGCATCTATTTTGATATTTTAAGCAGTCGAATCGCTTTTTTTTTCAACCTACTTAATCTATAGTTTGACCGAAAGCTGCTCTTTTAAACTTGTACGTGGGAAATCGTTCGTTTACTGTCTATTTGAGATACAAAATAGAATTCACAATTTTTATATAAGTTAAATCTATCGAAATTCTATAGAAGCTATAAACGTGAGAAAAATTTCCAAAGAAAAAAATTGAGATTGCGTAGTTTGAAAAGTTCTTTATCAAAGGATAGAAGGACCTTATCACACAAAATGGATAAGGGGGAGAGTTTTGTCAACGGACAGATCTCGTTCGACTGCGATCCGATGCGAGACGCGACGACCGAAAATCCCACAACACCGCGAAGAAAATGCCCACGATAAAAAAAATACAGAGACATCCGAGAACGGAAGAAAAGAAAATAAAAGGACGCGAGAATCCTATGATATCGAGGAATGATCTTTAAGGGGGCGCACTCTCCGACTGCGAGTGCGAAAGGAAAATACGTGAAACATGGGTCGCGCAGACATATATCAAATATTCAGAAGAATATTTCGATATCGTACTCGATGCTGAAAGTGTAAGGATCAAAGGGAGAATATCATTTCCATGCGTAAGAGAATTATAAGAAAAATACAGTATATATGACACAAAACAACCCTTTTACATTTGAAATTATTTGATAGTAAATTTGAAAATTCCATTTATTTCATTGGCAAAATATCTTTCTGTTAAATAACTCCATAATTTTTCCCCTCTCGTAGACTCGGTTTTTTTTTTTTTTCTCTCTCCATATGCGACAGCCTTTAGCCGCGGACAATGCCGCTTTTCGTGGTCGCAACGTTCAATGGCGCATGACAAGGCCGTGTGCATTCGTATGCTAATCGTCGACGAGGCGGAGGGAGAGAACGAAACGGAGGAAGAAACAGAGGAGACGACGATCCGGTATACGACCGATAAATGCGAGCGTGGGTTGCGTGACTCGCCCTCTCCCCGAGATGAAAATCGATGTTTCGCGTTTTCTCTTTAATGTGTCACATCGCGCAGTATCCCATAAATCAAAACACGATGCGAATATAGTGTTAAAAAATACTGAAACGATGTGGTGAAGTAAAAGATAGATTAAACAAAGGTAAAAAATATAAAACTAAAATGAAAAATGGAATTTATATAAAATTAAATAACAACAAATTATTGTATAAATGTCAAATTCATCGATATGCGCAATGGACATATTTAAATATATATATATATTATTTAAACGGTAATAATTTCTCGAACAGTGCATATAAATATCTATTGTTATGAATGGGAACAGTTTAGCAATAAAGTACACACATCCATATTTAAATCGCAAAAAATATGCGATAATATATTTCTTCATATCTGCATGATGTGATGACGCGTTAGAGAGGCACGTTTTATGTACCGTGACATTTATAGGCGGTTTATATTTTTTCCTGAAAAAATAATATCCCGTTTATATTGAAAGATCATTCGAAAAATTCGGGAAAATTTCACTTTGGAATTCTAGTTATAAAGAGAGAAGGGGTTTTATCGCAGCCGCGAAAATTTGATCGATCGGCAACGCGTCCGCTGTCAATACGTGATTTTGTCCTAATCACTTGCTCGATTATGATATTAAAAGCCTCGGGTTACGATATTCCGCGAATATAAAGGCGGACGGGGTGTCGGGATACAAATAGCGATGAATCGCGCGGATATAAACGCGACGTAGACGATGATGATGATTACACCGCGGCGATGATTCGACGAGAGACTCGCTCTGATGAGTGACACATAGCGCGTCGGTCATAAATCCGTCTTGGTTTCGCTCGGCACGTGTCCGTCGTTTGTCCCGCGTAAACGCGCAGGGCGCGATGCGCGAAGGGAGGCATTAATCGCGAAAACGAGATTTATCGCGACGAGATAACGCGGCAGTTATCGAGGTCCGAGTATCGACGTTACGGGCGAGTAAGGTCACGCGGATAAATTTAATGAGACTCGCGGCGCGTGGTGCCAGGTGACAGATCCGACGCGAGTTCCCTTCCACTTTCCTCTTCTTCCTCGAAAGAAAAAAAGAAAGAGAGAGAGAGAGAGAGATCTCTCGAGCGGTAACCGCTGGATAAAAATAACCCGAGCGGAGTCGCGGTGGTGACGACCGCTGGTTTAATAGAACCTTCCGGCGGCTCTTTGGTGCAACAGCTGCGGTTAGATGGTTAGATTATTATCAAACTCGGATCGAATCAGCCGAGCGCGAAATGAAGTCGAGCGAATCCCGCGAGCGGAAACATCGCGCCGCGCGCTTTCTCGGTGAATAGAACAAACTCCAAAAGAGAGAGAGAGAGAGAGGGAGAGAGGGGAAGGAGAGACATTTACGTAGTTTGTAATTACATTAAAGTCGGCGCGCAATTAAAGGGCCAATTTGTATCCTCTTTGAACAACAGTACGGATAATCGTAAAACGTGTGCGGGAGAAATATCTATTTTCTACGAGTTTTGCGGAAAGATAGGAAAGTGGAAACTCGTTACATGTTCCCATGATTATGTCACGAATATGTGTATCTATAATTTATTATCTATCGTTTCTCGACAAATGTCAATTCAATTATTTCGTTCAAGAATTCGACCGATAATTTCGATTCGCCGATAAAGATGATTGAACGATCGCGATTGTCTTTGTCTTCCCTTGTACATTGTAGCAGAAAAATATATAAGCGATCCGAGACGAAAAATTTTTCTCCTATTTTCAATCTCAATTTTCGATCATTTTTGAAATTACTTTAAATTATAATTCTATCGAAAGCCCCCTCTTGTAAATCTCTATCTGAAAACCTGTTCTCTTTTATCGTCTATTTGAGACACGCAGAATAAAGAACTACAATTTTTATATAAATTTAGTTTATCGAAAACCTCTAAAATTACCATAAACATGAGAAAAATTAGGTTGAAAATAGGAGCAAAATTTCGACTGGAAAAAAAAAAGGAATTACAATCAAGTAATCTCTGTGATTCAAACTAATTATTGTATTTTCGAGAACAAGCTCGGATCTGCGATTAGACAATTCGTTTACTACTGAAGTTCCATTGGCAGTTAGTTAGAGCTTAATAATTGAAAGGAAATATTTTTCTCTCTTAATCATCGACTCTTCCGAAAACAAGATTGCGAAAAGTCATGAATTATTCATTCATCTATACGTTAATAAATCGCGCGCATATACAAAATATTTGATAAGTTAAAGGGAATTTCAAAATTATAAAATAATAAAGAAAATTGATTATATATTAAATATAATTTGAAAAAGAAATTAATTTCGTGTATTAATTTAAATACATAATTCTCAATTTTTCTCACCTTTTTGTTTCTTTACTTTTCCTTCTTCTTATCTATTCTTGTATCTATATAAATTATGTTTTTTATATAAATTGTAAAATTTATCAATATACAAGATAATTTCAATTCATATATATATAAAACATAATTTTTCGTACAAACGAATCTAACCATTACTGCGTCGCATTAAATATCACACACCATTTGAAATCGAAATGCTTCAAAAAAAATTTATGAACGATATTTTTTCAATTCGCCCAATCTTATACGTCGACAGTTATGGGACAATAGTTTTTCTCGCTACGTGGCACGAAACAAGAGATAAAGGAACTGTCTCTCTTTTCTTCTCTCGTAAATTTCTGTACTTTACCCAAAATCCTTCATCTATGTATTGTATATACAGATGTGTATGCACATATATGTATCGCGTCGCTTTTGCATTACCACGCGGTCGCTAACTCAATTGGTATGCGAGCCTAACGCAGATGCACGAGCGCAGTTGAGGTCAGCGCATTGTCTAGCCGAGGCTTCGATACGCTCCGTTGTGAAAAGATATTGTCGGAGATAATTAATCTCACCTCATCCGGAATAAACGAAACTTCACGAAAGTTAAAATAATCTTGCGACGAATATACGCACGAAATTGTGAGATTCCTCGAAATTTTGCTTTTATTTTCCACCTCAATCATCTCACGCATTTATGGATCTTAAATTTCGATAGGTTTAATTTATATAGAAATTGAGCTTCGACATTTTGTATTGTATTGCTAAGTGCGAATTTGCTAAAAAGTACGAATTATATTTGCTCGCGGAAAGTCTTTAATACCCGTATTCATAGTCCGTCCTTGAGGAATAAGGATTCCTTGTTCCTCGTTCCACGTTTCATAAACTTTCCTTGATCGAACAAGGAATCTTATTGGCTCCCTTATCTCAAGGAAGGTCACGAGCTTCCTTGAGGAGTGGATGCGACCTTTTTAGCAGACGATACGCAGAATATAACCAAATATAACTTCCAAAAGTTAATTTCGTTACATTTGTGGTTTTGTGGTTATTTGTTGTCGCGCTCTCAAACTGAAAGTGTATAAAGGAAAAAGGGATAATGGACAATGAATGTTTAAATGATTCTGACGATGGATTTGAAGACGAAAATCCAGAGAATCGGATTCTGTGGCGGATTCCGAAAAGATACATTCGCGATTGGGAAAATCCCGTGGAATTTTTTGAAGATACGAAAAAGTTTTCATATGTATTATATGAAATTAGTTGCAGGCAGCATAAAACAGTGCTGCCTCCATTCGGTCACTAAAAATCCCTAAAATATTCCTTCCTTCTGAAAGGGAGACTCGAGGTCCATCTATGAAACAAGGTGGCCTTGCAGATTCAAGGAATCCTTCATGGAGGTTTCCTTCGTCCTTAAAATAAGGAAGGACTATGAATACGGGTATAAGAATCTTACCAGTTTTATCAAAAAACTATTACATTTTTCTGTAAGATCGCATTCGAAGATGCCGGAAGCTAGCAGCTTTTTTTGTTGGAATCGGGGAAAAACTATATTTCGATAGAAGCGGAAATGGAAATGAAGCGACGAGAAAAAAAAAACATGCTCGAAGGAAGGCGGAGAAGGATGAGACCGCGCTCTTCTCTCTCCTCTTAATTCGATATTTATCTTCTCCCTCCCGGAGAGAATTTGCAAAAATCGTGAGCCGGTTGCCGCACCGGGGTCTTCAATTATCCTTTATAGGCGGTACGAAGTGAGTACTGACGAGGTGCCCGGACGAGGGCCCGAAGAAAGTGCAAGGCAAGAACCGGCTCGAGAGGTGCGCGGTTAGACCCCCTACCGGTTTTACTTGGTCCCCCTTAGTGTGTGTAAGTAGCTTATTCAAGCCGACTCGGTCCCCCCTTTCTCCTCTCCTTCTCCTCAACATCCTCTATGCTCTACCGTCCCACGTTGAGTGGTCACGAGAGGGAACTCACTCCTTAATTGCGACGGGGCAACCGAGAAAAAGTGTTCGATGGCTCCTGGGTTCTATATTTTATTACCGCGGCGTTTCTCGCGGCTCGAAATGTAAGATTAAACGTCACGTCGCTATCTGAGCTGAAATCGATCGGAAATACTTCGCGATAAATCGCTCGGCTTTCAATGGAATCTCCACCCGGATCTCACGGATACTCGCGTAACGCGCACATCGCATCTTGATATCAATTATTATCAAAGATTTAAAATTCATCACTGGATGAATCGTTACGATCGAGAATTCACAAACTTATAATGTAATTTGAAAATAAATAAATAAATTCGTTATTTTATAAAATGTATCAGAGGTATTCGAAACATCTTGTCTCCCTTCGTTGCAGAAAATGTCTGTATCTCTTTATGGACGATATTTATTCCCCAATTCGAGCATTTTGTATTCGCGTACATTCATGGAAAATTTATAAACGGAAAGTAAGATGCTTGACAAAACTTCGTATGACTACTGAAGAGATATACGTGATGATCGTGAATGAGAAACGTACATAATATTATGGCGTGTATTTATTGTGGCGATCAAAGTGTTGATAGAAAAATATTATTTATCCAGAAATAATTTTATACGAAATTTAAAATGCGCAAACGTCATTCAATTGACACTAGTAAATCTCTCTGCAGATCCGAATAAAGACAATGATAAGAAAAGGCGGTGAAGAGAGACGGAATGATCTTACGCGACGAACGGTTGGGCAGCGAACGAAGAGAGGAAAAGGACAACGCAACGAAACGAAGAAAGAAAACGGTATTCGATGGGAGAGGAGGAGAAGAGAGGGCTGAAGAAAAGGGAGAGAGAGAGAGAGAGAGAGAGAGAGATTGCGAGAGAGCGAGGAAGAGGACGAGGATGCGAGATGATGAAGGATGGGGAATCGTCTCGGAGGCCGTATCGCGGGACCCCCGGCATTCCCGATCATTATTCCACGGTTTCGCCGAAGAGAGGAGGCTGCCTTGTCCTTGGCACGAAGGAAAGGTTAATCTCGTTGCGTATGTTTGCGAGGTACTAACACACAAGCGTACTTTTATCACGCTCGATATAAACGCGAGACATCATTACAGAGGAAATAAAATTTCTTAGAGAGAAAAAGTTTATTTTTTAATTTATAAATAGAAGTGATTTTCTTAAAATTAATGAAGATAGAAATTACACCGTATTCTTATGAGAATTTAGCGATTCTTACCTTGTGCGCAAAATTATCATCCTTCTGCTGGTCCCTTTTCAACGAACTCCTCACGTGCTCGAAGTCGCTCGTTGCTCGAAACGTTGTACTATAATTGTTATCGAGCACCTCGGCAGGTGGCTTATAATCGCGGTATCCGGTAGGCGAGGGTGTCTTATTGAGGGGTCGTTGCCCGGTTGCGGGTGTAAGACCGCCGGAATGGGCACTCGTGACAGCGGATGAGCGTTCGTCCTCCATCTCGAACACGTCGTCGCTCATGCTATCCTCGGCTGTCATAAACTGCGAACAATAGTTAAATGACGATCTTTAAATATCTCCGATGATTCTCTCTATCTCTAGCATAGTTTTAAAAAAATTGCTTAAAATATTGTGTTTACAGGTTATTCTTGATTCAGTATAAAAAAATTTATTTGCTCTGATAGACAATATATATAATTAATAAATAAAAATATAATTTAATTAACAAATATACATAAAAGTTATGTTTATTAATTAGATTAAATTATATTATATGTTATTATAAATTATTCTCTCTCTCTCTCTCTCTCTCTCTTATACATTCTGTATACATAAATTATTCTATGTACAGTTTGATTATAATTCTCGAGACGTTTTATCTTTAAAAACTACCATAGAATCTACCGTTAAAAATTATCGCTCAATGATTAAAATAAACTGACATGGACAACACTAACGTGTTAACTTTACAAATTCAATTATATACGAAACTCGATCAAGAAGCTGAGCTCTGCGATCCGCGAGAGATCCAGTTTGCCACCTTGGGATTATCTCATTGTAATCTCAAGGCCAACCCTTTAGTCATCATCGAAAGTGTTGTGTCGGACGCAAACAAGTTTAACTCGCGATAACTTTCCGATCGCGCGATAATTTCTCTCGCGAAACGCTTGTCGCGAATATTATCGTAGCTTACTGGAGATCGGGGAACCAGTCCAATGAAAATCTCGTCTGCCATCGCCGTACGAAGGCGAATGCTAAAATAACTGTCCTTCGATCGGTCTTCGATGTCTAGAATCCCCGTAAAACGGACGTTGTAACATCGAGATACTTAATGTTAATTAATGAGTCTACGGCGAAACCAAGATGTAAACGTTTACATCCCGACATGGTCGTACGTGAGCGTAAAATAAGGTACAACCGAGTATTGCCGGGGATCCCTTTTATGGAGTCGCGAGCGCGATGTAAACGATTAACTCGTCTAACACATCGAGGTATTCATTTCGATCTCTCGCCTGCAAAGGCGAGACTTACGGTCACTAATACCCGTATTCATAGTCCTTCCTTATTTTAAGGACGGGGAAGCCTCCATGAAGGATTCCTTGAATCTGCAAGGCCACCTTGTTTCATAGATGGACCTCGAGTCTCCCTTTCAGAAGGAAGGAATATTTTAGGGATTTTTAGTGACCGACTGGAGGCAGCACCGTTTTATGCAACTAATTTCATATAATACATATGAAAACTTTTTCGTATCTTCAAAAAATTCCACGGGATTTTCCCAATCGCGAATGTATCTTTTCGGAATCCGCCACAGAATCCGATTCTCTGGATTTTCGTCTTCAAATCCATCGTCAGAATCATTTAAAAATTCATTGTCCATTATCCCTTTTTCCTTTATACATACTTTCAGTTTGAGAGCGCGACAACAAATAACCACAAAACCACAAATGTAACGAAACTAACTTTTGGAGGTTATATTTGGTTATATTCTGCGTATCGTCTGCTAAAAAGGTCGCATCACTCCTCAAGGAAGCTCGTGACCTTCCTTGAGATAAGGGAGCCAATAAGATTCCTTGTTCGGTCAAGGAAAGTTTATGAAACATGGAACGAGGAACAAGCAATCCTTATTCCTCAAGGACGGACTATGAATACGGGTATAAGCCTCTAGATATTTCTCGTTTTGATCTGTGGTTCGTCTCATTTCAAAACTCAATCTATTTCAATATATATGTATATCTCCATTGATAGAATATTATATAATCAAACAAAGCATATTTTAATAAAGCATCTGCTGCGATATATCATATTAATAAATTAATCGCAGTAATACATTTTAATAATAAATTATTCTTGATATTTAGGGTAATTAATTATATACTACTAGTAGAATATAATTTAATTAATATTATATAATATAATTTAATTAATTAATTAATATAAATATACATATATTTAGGGATTGATAATTTTATGAATTATCCAATTTACTAAATTTAATAAATATTATTATAGATTAGCCTTAATTTATTTATAGGTTTTGTTTGTAGAATAATTTAATCAATACAGATATATTTAATAGGTAAATTTATATTTATTAATTATCTTATCCTAACAATAAAAAAAAAATTATCATAAATAAAGAATAGTTTGTAATAATATTTAGTGAATTTGATACATTTAGTTATTTATTTATTATAGCAAGATAATTTAATTAATATACATATATAAACTTACTTCCTAAAGAATTTATTAATTAATTGAATTACCTACTAGTAAATAAATTTTTTACCCTAACTAATAATTACAAAAAAGATTGCATTTACGAGTTGAATGTATATCCTCCCTTGTAGAATGAAAATTATCAAAAGACATCTTTCGTGACGTCATGGTGTTGCTTTTTCGTCATCGAAAGGAAGCTCACATGGAATCGATAAATTTACATGAAGAGGAAAGGCGACAGGCATGCATGATTTATAACACTGTTCTTTAGCGAAGTGGTACCGAAGAAAGAAAGAAGTCCGATATAATCTCTAGCCGGCTGCTCGTTGAATATTTAGCTCTGCTAAAGGTTACTCTAGCGACAGTTAAAGTACTTTGCGTATTCGTCGCACGGCTTAATGATTTTTATCGCTAGGGCGTATAAATGATGGCATAGGAGCGAATTATTAAGTAGTACTATCGTTAGCTCTCGTATTAATTATTGACATTACGGACTCGATACCTTGTGGAAATATCATATTTCATATCCTTTCTTTTTCCTACTTTTGATATAGACGTAGACGCCGGTTGTCCCGATTTCAAGCCTTGAATTAAGTTATAATGATACTACTATGCTACATAATTGCTTGACGCTTGTTTTGCATACAGCGACTTTGATTGTGTGATATCAATTCAAATATATATGTATTCACGTTTGATAAAGAATGGGAATATATCTATAATTCCCGCAGAGATAAATATTGTACATATATCTTTTTTTAATTATGCAAAATATAGGGATAAGCGTATTTTTTCCGAATCATAAATTCTTTCAACGACATTAATCTAATTAATAATATCTTTATTCGCTTACGGATATGAATTTTTCTATTAAAATATAATGAAAATATTTCTTTTTTATATTTATTTATTTTACTCCAATTTTCTTATTGTTTGGAGAAAAATGTATTTCAAATATTGAATTTGAAACAATCTTCGGAAAAAAAAAAAACTGGATAAGAACTTTTAAGAAATTTATACATTATTTTCGAGTATACAAAACGGATAGTAAATTTATGTCACACAAAACAAATTATTTTTCATTACTAAAAAAAAAAAAATTATTATTATTAAAATATTTAGTGTACAAGTCCAATACGTAAATTTTATTTATATCCATCTGATTATATTGCCAATAATTTAGCTTCAAATAATATTCTTCGATTGTTATTTTGTCTCAAATTCGTTAGTGTTCCTTTTATTTCTATACAAAAAATAATCACATAATCACACACGCACACACACACATACACATTTAACTTGTCTCTTTCTCTCTAACATATTTATTGGAAATATATTTAGAAAGACATAGAGCTCTTTTTTAAATTGCTTTTTTAAAAAGTTAAAAATATTTAATAGATTAAATTAAATTTAGCGATATTACATCGAAGAACATAATATATAATAGAATTTATTCTCTTAATTTTGTTTTGCTCTTTGCTGTTATAAAAAAAAAGAATCTTAATATTTCATATATATTTAATATTACTTTAACTCTCATCCAAAATTATAGACGAATGTAAGCAATATCAAAGATAAACATCGCTGTCAAATAGAATGCAATCAAAAGACACAAACAATATCGTTCAAGCTACATGTCAATTATCGACAGTTTTGGAATAGATATGTTTGCGCAAACATTGATACGGCATTTTTGGAACAACTGCTTAGCCAGGATAATTTACCGGGGTGATCTATCACTGTCCGAAAGGAAGATCCGATCCCTCAGAAAAAAGAAGGGGGGATGACAATTACAGTTTCGAGAGTACCTTATTGATCGAGCACGCCAGATGCTTAATCGAACGCACGATCGACGGTGAGCCCCGTGATCCCGAGTACAACTACCGTTCTCAGGATACCTGCCGCACCGGTTCTCCGCGCTCATTACTCAACAGCGACGACCTCGTGGCCTGTATGGCGCCGGTGATAAAGTCGACGACGGATAATCGGGATGTTGCGTACGATAGCGTACCCCGCGTGTCGAGATACCGTAACACGTCGAGCGATCGATTTTTCCAAGAATACATACTTACGTTATGGGACGCCGAAGTGGGAACCGTGACCATGGATGAACCATCACCAGCGCCGCCTCTCATTGTGCCCCTCTAAATGCGAATATCGCCCCACGGTGATAGCCGGTCGCATTGGGTCACTGCGAACAGAAGAATCACGCCCACCGGGTCATTGCACGGTCTATTTAATCGTTGTGAGAAGGAATTAAAAAAGATCTATCGCGAGGAATTTTTATGGAAGGTCATGTAATCTAGAAAGGACGACCCCCATTTAGAAAATTTTTTTAAAAAATTCGGAAGATGTCTAGAAAATTCTGCTTTTGGAAAATTCCATGTACGATATACATGTGCATAATTTTATATTGGATGATTGCATAAGTATGTGCCCGATTTTCATAGATGGCAACTTAGGTTGCTGCATGGTGGAGTTCTATTGTTTTCGTGTGATAATTGTTGCTTACACCGAATAGATGACGTTGTCTTATGTCAATTTAGCGTCAGACATTGTTCAGATAAGTCCATTTGTGCATAAGAGAAATCATTAAAAATGGAGAACGAAAGATGCATTTGCGGCATGTAATGCTATATGAATTTCGGAAAGGCGTGAATGTTGGGATTGCACAAAAAAATATTCAAAGCGTTTATTTGGACCGCGCTCCTGCTCTCCGAACAGTCAAAAAGTGGTTTGGCAGATTTCGAAATGGTGATTTCAACATGGAGGATCAACCCCGCTCTGGACGGCCTTCTGGCATTGATGATGACATTGTGCGTGCCTTAGTGGAAAGAAACCCAAGGATTACAACTGAGGATATTGCTGAGAGGCTGAACATGGATAATTCAACCGCTTTTCGCCATTTAAAAAAGCTTGGATACATTTCCAAGCTTGATACGTGGGTGCCGCATCTCCTGACTGAAAGGAATAAGCTGCAGGAAAACTGCAGGAGTTGCAATGGGAAATTCTGCAGCACCCGCCATATTCTCCAGATATTGCGCCTTTAGATTTTTATCTGTTCCGGTCTTTGCAGAATAGTTTAAATGGCAAGAATCTCAATTCCGAGGAAGCTGTCGAAAACCACCTTAGAAACTTTTTTCAAGAAAAACCAAGTTCTTTCTTCAAAAATAGAATCGACAAGCTTATAGATCGTTGGAAAACTATTGTAGAAAAGAATGGAGACTATATAATTGATTAATAAAAGTGTTATCTCTAAAATATAATCTATTGAAGTTTATATTTAAATCGGGCACGAACTTATGCAATCACCCAATAGTTATTCTAATAATAATAATTATTATAATAAATATAATTATTATTATAATAAAAAGATTATAATTAATTATTAATTAATTATATTAATAAAATGATAGTATTAATTAATAATATTTTAATAATAATATTTAATAACGGTCTCTACGCAAAAGACGCACTTTAAGAAGAGATTGAGCAGATTTTATATCTCTTCAATATTTTGGTGATTCAACAAAAAATTTGTATATACGGAAGGATTTATATAATAGTAGGACGTTATCATGTTTCCAGATGGCTGATTATAAAGATTAAGTATAAATTTGCTCTCGAAGTATGCATATGTTTGCTTCGGGATAAAAATCAAAATTACTGACACGCCACGTGACAAAATTATTACGTCGATTTAGCCCTGGTAGAGAAATCGAAAAATATAGCGCCTCCCTCGTTCGAACTTGATCTATCCATTCATTTTCAACCCTCCTCGATTCACGCGCATACACACGCATCTCGTCGCGATGCCACAAACGAACGCTCCTGAGATCATCATTTCTATCTCGATGCTACATCGGTGGGTCTGCTCTCTGTTGAGAACCCAGCTTCTCTCTCTCTCTCTCTCTCTCTCTCTCTGATTAGTACATTTTATAGCCTAACGCGCTTCATGCCTTCTCCATTTAATCTTCTCTCCCGCTCTCTCTATTTCTCTCCTTTTGACACGTGTGCATTCTCATCGCGTCTCTCTCTCTTTCTTTCAAGCATTCATCTCCGCACCCGCACACGCCGATGCACTTTCTATCTCCCTCGAATGCGTACTTTAATCGCATTCGAGTATTACTCGTCACACTCGACAGGCCGTTCCATTCTCTCTTTACATCTTCTCTTCCTCTCTCTCTCTTTCGCTCTTGCCATCGCCACGTTCCATGTTTCAGCTCTCTTCTATTCTCTCAACAGATCCTCTCACTCGCGCACGTTTCTCATCTCCGTCACGTGAGCAATCACATCGAGAGCCTGTCATTCGTCTCTGTCACACATTCTCTCGACGTGGCCCACCCACTACAATAAGTTCCACCCGCCCACGTTACCTCTTACTCGCGCTCTTCTCTCGCCGGCCGATCATCCGTTGAGGGATCGGGAAGCGAGGGATGCAAAGGGCATTCTTTTTTTCCTCCGCCAATCGTACATTCGCCCTAATTACGCCCGTAATTACGATTCGCAAATTATATTACGTTTCGGAAACACGATAGCGACGGAGTTGGAGTCAACATTTTTTTTTATAATAAACCTCTCTTTAAATCTCTTCTCGAGTAATGCGCATAATTTTTTATCTTCAAATCCCTTCTCGTACAGTATTTCATCGATTTATTTCGTCGATAAATTTCAATGCGAATTGAGCTCCGACATTTCTCATTTTAATAAGACGATAGATTCGATTTGAGAAATGTCGAACGACTATTGTAAGAAAAAGGCGGCTCTTCCGCTAGGATCCTTCGTTCATCTACCGCGGAAATTTTCTGTCCTTGAAGACAATACTCGATGCACTCCAGGTTTTTTTCTTCGATTTCTGTGGCCAGTCAAGCGAAACGCTCGGGAACGTTTATCAGAAACAGCACGCTCGAGGAGAAAGAGAGATGTCATTATTTTATTGTCATCCATTCTATGAAACGACTTGTGCAAGAACGTTTACGCAAGAGATTCTATTAAATTGAACTACAATATTTTTGCTGCTTAATCAGTATACAACCGCCACGTAAAAGCTATCGAGATCTTCGAGAATCTTATGACGAAAGCGCATCTCACTCTAACAAGAATTCGATAAAATATTTTCAAGTAAAAAATTTTGAAGAGCTTTTAGAAAGTCTCTTGTAACTTGTACCGATGCTTGTGGAATAAAGATCACCATATTAAGTTTAGAAAGTTTAGAACATCTCAAAATTTTCACAGATCCCCAAGTTTATAAATTTCCTATATAGTTCCAGGTGTTTCAGATCGATGAAACTTCAGAATCTTATAAAAAATTGAATTTGGAACAAAAATGTTTGTATAAACATAGGCCTGAAAACGCTTCGTTACAAACTTATATTTAATAAGTACTCTCTGTATAAGTATAATTAGTTATGATCAAAATTTAAAAACATTTTAACATTTTGCATTTGTAATATTTGCACTACAAATGTAGTGTTTACATAAAGACCATCGAAGGGTGATTTTTTTCCAAGTTTCTGACCCATATTAAGTTAGCCCCTCCACCAATGCCAAATTAAATCAAATACATCAAATAATTTAGTGCTAATTATGTGCTAATTAGTTGCCGTAATCCGAATTTTGTTGCTCAAACCGTTTAGCAGGAATTTACATTCAAAGTGGGGGGTGCTAGCTTGACATTAAGCCAGCCCCCCCCCCATAGTGAAAAAAATATATATAAAGCTCGAATCAAAAAATAAAATACACTAGAATTTGTTGCTATTTTGTTGCTCTAAAATAACATAAAAATATTTTTAAAAAAGTATATAATTTAATTAATACCACTATATACTCAGTCTCGCCGCGCCGTACCATTCACTTGCGCGAAGTAAATAAAAGTAAATAAAAAAATGTATCGCTCGCATGTATTTGGTACTGAAATAATCTGTGGACAATATACTGTCGAAATATATGAGAAACTGAATTTGTTGCTCGTCTTAAAGTATTAAAAATCGATACTTAGTCGCCGCGGACCCTATACGACGCGCTATTATATTATATAAACTAACTAAAAGAATTTGTTGCTCGCATGTTTTTGGTATTAAAATAATCTGTGGACGATGTACTATCGAAATATATAAGAAACTGAATTTGTTGCTCGTCTTAAAGTATTAAAAATCGATACTTTGTCGCCGCGGACCCTATACGACGCGCTATTATATTATATAAACTAACTAAAAGAATTTGTTGCTCGCATGTTTTTGGTATTAAAATAATCTGTGGACGATGTACTATCGAAATATATAAGAAAAAAATGAATTTGTTGCTCGTCTTAAAGTATTAAAAATCGATACTTTGTCGCCGCGGACCCTATACGACGCGCTCTTATATTATATAAATTAACTAAAAGAATTTGTTGCTCGCATGTTTTTGGTATTAAAATAATCTGTGGACAATATACTATCGAAATATATAAGAAACTGAATTTGTTGCTCCTCTTGCTTTTTTAAGAATGACGCGTTAAAGATATATGTTAAGATTACAGAGTGATCAGAGTTAAATAAAATGTAATCGTATTAATGATGATTTCGAATGCTAATAAAATAGTAAAATTAATGCGCTCAACGATTATAATTATGAAATCATTAATAATCATCAATGATGAATAATAGAAATAATCAAGGCAAAGATAATATGGTCAGTTTTAATTCTAAATATTTATATGATTATCAGATTATAAATAATTAATCAAAAAACAACTCGATTTTTCAATATCATCGTTTCCATAAATTAAAAAATAAATTGACATGCATATTGTTAATTTCGTTAATGCACATGTTTGATAATTTTCATTCTCTAAAAATGACGCGTTAAGGATGTTAAGATTACAGAGTGATCAGAGTTAAATAAAATGTAATCGTATTAATGATGATTTCGAATGCTAATAAAATAGTAAAATTAATGCGCTCAACGATTATAATTATGAAATCATCAGTAATCATCAATGACGAATAATAGAAATAATCAAGGCAAAGATAATATGGTCAGTTATAATTCTAAATATTTATACATGAGCTATAAATCATTAATAAACCCCCCCCCCCGATTTTTCAATACTATTGTTTCCATAAACTAAAAATTATATTGACAATTTTAAATGTTTAATAATAAATTCTACTGACCGACCGATGCACCGCCCTTGCATGTCTCACTTCTTTCCGCATCTGGTCATCGCGAGATCCTTTCCGTTTCCGGTTGCTCCCTTCGCTTCAAATTGAGACGAGACAGTCTATCAATTTGTCCACTCATGCATAATCACTATTCTCATAATCACTATTTCACTCGTAGTCCAAAATCCGCCATATGCAATGACGCGGTAAAATTATTTCCATGCCGATTATAAACATGAAAGAACATATAATCGCGTATTAATAAATGGACGGAGACGATTTTCCGTGATTCTAATCGACATTCTCGATACTCACGACATCCACTTTATACACGGGATAAACTTGTGATGGATAAAAAAAGGCGAGAAATACGGAAAGAATATTTCAATCTCGCACGCTAATGCAATACGACGGTTACTGTAACGGTTACGGAAAATTTAGGCAGGTTGAGTAGTAGTAGATGGGGAGGGGGGAACGCGTCGTCGAATATCCGTTCCAGGAAAAGGAGCGAGCGCGTCTCTTCCAAGAAATAAACCGTACGCGAAGAATCCTGCGCGAGATAAATCAAACTAGCTCGAGCGACGCTCTTTTGCGATCTCGATTTATGAAATTGTGAATATAACTCTGAAAAAAGGATTACATTTGAAAACAATATTAAAGAATATTAAAGCAGAAACGTGTGGAACGCGACGCGCTTATATTTTCAACGCAATATTATTATATACGACAGCGAGTAAATTATTTCAGCGCCTAAAAATATGTTAAATAATGTATTCATCGATCGTTGTATCGTATTATAAAGTCGATATATCAAAACTACAAATTACTCTCGATTCGGATATTTCGAATATTCGTTCGGATGCGAAATTCATTTTCGATAGATAAAAGATGCGTGGGAAAAATCTTGTCGTTTGCGAGTATATATATATCGAAAGATGCCTTAATCACGATTACACGGGTTAATATATTACACTCGGATAATCGCCTGTTATTCGATACAAGACCCCCCCGACACTCGTTCGTACGCGGATCTCACTTTCGACGGATAAAAAGACGCGAGAAACACGGAGCGCGACCGTAATTCGTCTTGAGACTCGCGCTTGTGTGAAGAGACTGACACGATTACGGAAAATTTAGGCTGGACGGGTAGGCGAGGAGAGGGGAGGACCGCGTCGCCGAACGTCTCGGTACAGAAGCGTTCGAAAAAGTTGGATGAAAACATTCAGATATAAACAAAGAAGCGCGGCTCGAGAGAAAGAGAGAGAGAGAGAGCTTATATTACAAAATCTCGATCAATTTTCATGGCGAAACGATAATACAACGAGAATAATCGTTGAATAGAATGTGTAAGATTCAAGGAGGAATATATCTGAAAAGCAGCTCACACACCACATATGAACATTCCTAATAAAATATTCTTATTTAAGAGAAAAAAAAAATGTGTTCGGTTAGTCGACAGTTAGTCGACTAATTTTACACGTCAGGTTTAATAATATTCATGGTTGTAAAATTGACCAATCACGGTCATTCGATTCTTGATTGGTGATTGGTTAGTTTTAAAACTATGGATGTTACTGAAATCCAATTAAGGGTGACATGTCAACGTTAATCGATGTCTCTGAAATGCCGCGAGAAACCACGAGTACCAACAGCTAAATGAGAAATTTTACAATTGGTGAAGCTTCGCGTCGCGTTTTTCACACGTTTCGTATTTCAATATACTTTAATATTCTTTTAAAATATATGATTCTTCTTCAATGATATGTATAATTTCGCCAGAAAATAATCGCGAGATTGCAAAAGTATCGCTCGAGCTTCGTTATCTTATCCTTGTTCGTATCGCGAAGGTTTTTTGCACGATTTTTTTCTCGCAAAAAACTCGCTCGCTCCTGTTCTTGGAAGAGATATTCGACGACATTCCCCTCCCCTCCCCCCACCTATCCGTCCAGCCTATATTTTCCGTAACGCTCTTCACACAAGCGCGATTATCGAGACGTATTATTTGTTGCTATTTTGTTGCTCTAAAATAACATAAAAATATTTTAAAAAAAGTATATTATTTAATTAATACCACTATATACTCAGTCTCGCCGCGCCGTACCATTCACTTGCGCGAAGTAAAAGTAAATAAAAAAATGTATCGCTCGCATGTATTTGGTACTAAAATAATCTGTGGACGATGTACTATCGAAATATATAAGAAACTGAATTTGTTGCTCGTCTTAAAGTATTAAAAATCGATACTTTGTCGCCGCGAACCCTATACGACGCGCTCTTATATTATATAAATTAACTAAAAGAATTTGTTGCTCTCATGTTTTTGGTACTAAAATAATCTGTGGACGATATACTATCGAAATATATAAGAAACTGAATTTGTTGCTCGTCTTAAAGTATTAAAAATCGATACTTTGTCGCCGCGGACCCTATACGACGCGCTCTTATATTATATAAATTAACTAAAAGAATTTGTTGCTCGCATGTTTTGGGTACTAAAATAAACTGTGGACGATGTACTATCGAAATATATAAGAATCTATAAAAAAGAAGGAACGCGAGATAGTCGTGCGCGACGCGGATCCGATGTCAAAACAAAACGTGCCTTTATCTACTTTCAGACGATACAAAGCGCTGCCGAACATTTCGGCACGATGACATGAAAAGGCTTCTCTTTTCAAGAAACATATATACTACATATTGACGTAAGACACTGCTATGTCTTTTTATATATATACATATATGCAAAACTGTTTGAAATTAACAAAAATGAAATTTCGAGATATAGAACGATAAAAGATAATCATATGTATTCTGTAAAGAGCAACAAATTCAAACTTTTATATATCTCGATAGTATATTGTCCACAGATTATTTTAATACCAAAAACATGCGAGCAACAAATTCTTTTAGTTAATTTATATAATATAAGAGCGCGTCGTATAGGGTCCGCGGCGACAAAGTATCGATTTTTAATACTTTAAGACGAGCAACAAATTCATTTTTTTCTTATATATTTCGATAGTACATCGTCCACAGATTATTTTAATATCAAAAACATGCGAGCAACAAATTCTTTTAGTTAATTTATATAATATAAGAGCGCGTCGTATAGGGTCCGCGGCGACAAAGTATCGATTTTTAATACTTTAAGACGAGCAACAAATTCAGTTTCTCATATATTTCGACAGTATATTGTCCACAGATTATTTTAGTATCAAATACATGCGAGCGATACATTTTTTTATTTACTTTTATTTACTTCGCGCAAGTGAATGGTACGGCGCGGCGAGACTGAGTATATAATGGTATTAATTAAATTATATACTTTTTTAAAAATATTTTTATGTTATTTTAGAGCAACAAAATAGCAACAAATTCTAGTGTATTTTATTTTTTGATTCGAGCTTTATATATATTTTTTTCACTATGAGGGGGGGGGCTGGCTTAATGTCAAGCTAGCACCCCCCACTTTGAATGTAAATTCCTGCTAAACGGTTTGAGCAACAAAATTCGGATTACGGCAACTAATTAGCACATAATTAGCACTAAATTATTTGATGTATTTGATTTAATTTGGCGTTGGTGGGGGGGCTAACTTAATATGGGTAAGTTTCTGCTTCTTTCGTTGTTTTGAGCTTATTTTCTTTTGAACGGAAATATTAGAATTAAATGAAATTAGTGTAATTTAGTTTGTTATTTAATTACCCATCAGATTTATTTCGTTACTGTTTTCAAATGAATGAAGGATCTTGAAATTATTTTTAAAAATCATCAAAAAATGATCATGATTCATCCAAGCGTTTCCAAATCTATGTTTATATGGGAGCTTTTTTTGTTCCAAATTCAATTTTCTGTAAGACTGAAGTTTGACATTTCGCATCCGGGCTTTCAATCAATTCCATCGTCGACGTGTAATACGATCTACCGAATATCGATCCCATATCTTCGGCCGCAGAATTACGGCGACATTTAATTGTACGACGCGTCTTGTCTCGCTGTGGTCTTAATGAGAGCGAATTCAATCGAGTAGAAAGATCATTGGGGCCCGTCGATCGTTCGGGTGTCGCGTCGCGGTAAAAGTCGTCTCTCTATATTTAGTCACATACGGCTACGTATAATTCCTACCTACGTGTCGCCGGTACGTCCCGCTTGCTGTTTTACGAGCCTGTGCCACGTTTTCATTACGTTTACACGCGTCGCAAAATTGTCGTGCATCGCAAATCGCGCGCGCACGCGCTGGAAACATCGATCGACAGACGCCGACGAGTTTGTCGATCCTCAAACGGTTACAACGGTTCCATGGAAGAAAGAGAAAGAAATTCCAGAAAAAGAGAATAATAATTCCTTGTATTTTCTTCTTATGTTATTCATTTTTTATTTATTCTTTTTATGTATTCGATACGATTTCGACTTTAGAAAGATATTATCGCGTTGCAATTTTAAACGATTTCAGATCATCAAAAGTTAGCTATGTGACGTGCTAGAAAAATTGTTCAATATTTAAAGGCATTGTTGGAACATTTAATTGAAAGAAATTCGTTGTGAAGATTAAGATTAATAAGTGTTTCGAGATATTAACAAGATTGTAATTAATTGTCCATTCTATGCCCGGCATATTGATATACAGGATGTAACAGTGCGCCCGTATCAGCAATTTTTTTCAGGAAACGACGCATTTTCGTGAAAAATGTTTCATGCAAAAGTTGTAGAGCTCTAAATGGCGCATTGTATAATAATATTAGTATGACCTTGAATAGCACCGTCAAGGTCATATAAAAATCACTTTAAATTTTTTTGATGGAACCCCCTATTTTTCATTACATATTCTTGTAACTTACCTCGAGAGCTTTCCGAAACGCTATAATAAAGTATTTTTTCATTGAGTACTTTTTGAGTTATTTTATATTTTAATCTAACATATTTTGATATAAAAAATTAAATATCTCGCAAAAGTATTCAGTTTTCGATAATCTTACCGTAATACTTTTATGTACAGAATAATGAGACAAATCAATTAGTGCAAAAATAATAATAATAATAATAATAATAATTGTTTAAAAAAAATACATTGTAAACAATTTTCTTAAAAACAATTATTATTTTATACTAATTGATTTGTCTCATTATTCTGTATATAAAAATATTACCGTAACATTATCGAAAACTAAATATTTTACGAGATATTTAATTTTTTTATATCAAAATATGTCACATTAAAATATAAAATAACTCAAAAAGTACATAATAAAAAAATACTTTATTATAGCGTTTTGGAAAACTCTCGAGGTAAGCTACAAGAATATGTAATGAAAAATAGGGGAATTCCATTAAAAAAATTCAATGTGATTTTTACATGACCTTGACGGTGCTATTCAAGGTCATACTAATATTGTTATATAATGCACCACTTAGAGCTCTACAACTTTTGCTTATGAAACATTTTTCACGAAAATACGTTGTTTCCTCAAAAAAAAACTGCTGATACGGGCGCTCTGTAACACCCTATATATCATATTATGTTTGTCGATTTTAATATCGGATTCTCTTAATCAATAACCCGTTTTAAAAACCCCATATAAATACGAATCTTGAATATTCACAAAAGCCCACTTTTTTTTATTATTATTATTATTATTATTATTATTATTATTATTATTATTTCGATATCTGCAATGTGTCATCAAATCGATTCAGCAATCTTCGATAATTTATAATTTTCTTGAAATAGATTAAATACTTAATTATAAAATTCTGTTACTCTTAATCTTAATATTAAATTCCAATAAAAGGAAATTGTTCGAACACGTCACACGCTATAAAAAACTTTAAAATAGTTTATTTTTATCTGAAATTTCCTAAAATTATAACAGAATTATAAATTGATACACGATGTATATAATATTATATAAAATATAATATTTTCAGGGATTATATTTAGCATCGGAAAAACTATGGGGAGTAATTATTCTCTTGGATTTGACAGAAAAAAAAACCGTTCTTTTTTTTAACTTTCTTATTTAACAATTTAGCCAAATAATAATAAAATATCTAGAAGATTTTTATCTCCTATACACACAGTCGCGGCCACAAAGTTATCAACCACCAAAATGCCATCTTAAATATTGATTAATCTACGTATATAATTTGCTATCACGGGGAATATATAACAGTTATCTGGCGATCGCGTATGAAATGAACGACAGGCGTCGACTTTACGTGTAACATCCACGTGGCAAGATCGAATCTTGTTCTATTGTCATTTCGAAGTCACGTCTATGACCTGCCGTTTTATACCCACACGATCTGCACTATCTAATCTCCACATCTTCGCGATACAATTATAGGGGTTGCGACTTATAACAGTGAATTCTACCAATAATAAATCATATCGCATCCTGTTATCTTACAATTGGAAACGTAATTTTTAGTTATTGTTATTATTCACATGGAAAGTTCATCGATCGATCATATTTGCGGCGCGAAAATAATCGTCAGAGCGAAAATTACAGGAGGATTATCTTTTTTATGTTTTCTTGCATTTTAAAGCGGCGGATAATTCTAAATTAAATAAATTATTTAATTAAATAAATTATTGAGATAAATTAAAATTGAATTAATAAATTAAACATAAATATTGTAAACAATTTAAAGCTTCAACTTATTACATTTTTAATTAACCAAGAAGTCCGAGCAATGTGTCAAGAAATTAAAATCGAATTAATAATTAATTATTATACATTTTTATTTGTGTCCGAATGATCCGAATGATATATGGAAATGATGTCGTAACTAACGGTAGTCGGTTAGATGCTGTGAATTGAAGTTATGCATAAATACTCAACAACTTGTTACACTTCTCGTCACGCATGCGTACTATCGAAAGTGACGATATGTCTATCGCAGTAAATACATATCTTATTAACGATTCATTGTTCTATTCTTTCGGATGGTAATTTTTATAATCACTTGAACAACTTTACGTTTAGAAAAAGAAATTATAATCGAGACATTTTTGTCTAAAAATTATAAAATATTATATAAATCAAGTTCTGTATAATATATACTGGGTGGCCCATTTTAATACATCCAGTCGAATATCTCAAAAACCAAGCTTGGAAGAGAAAAATGTTTCGGACAAAAGTTGTTTGGTTTCGAGGGGGCCATAAGATGGTGACAACGATTTGACCTTGGAAAATCATTTGAAGATCGTGTGAAGGTCAACTTTAAAATCTTAAATAGAAATCCCCATTTTTTATTTAGTATTCTTGTAGCTGACATCGAGAGCTTTCCAAAACACTATAATAAAGTATTTTTTTATTAAGTACTTTTTGAGTTATTTTATATTTTAATCTGACGTATTTTGATATAAAAAATAAAATATTTCGTAAAATATTCAGTTTTCGATAATTTTACCGTAATACTTCTATGTACAGAATAATAAGACAAATTAATTAGTGCCAAAAAAAAAACAAATAATTGTTTAAAAAAATACATTGTAAATAATTTTCTTAAAAACAATTTTTTTTTTTTTTATACTAATTGATTCGTCTCATTATTCTGTACATAGAAGTATTACGGTAAGATTATGAAAAACTAAATATTTTACGAGATATTTAATTTTTTATATCAAAATATGTCAGATTAAAATATAAAATAACTCAAAAAGTACTTAATAAAAAACTACTTTATTATAGTGTTTTGGAAAGCTCTCGATGTCAGCTACAAGAATACTAAATAAAAAATGGGGGTTTCCATTTAAGATTTTAAAGTTGACCTTCACGTGACCTTCAAATGACTCTTTAAGGTCAAACCAATGGTACCATCTTATGGCACCCTCGAAACCAAACAACTTTTGTCCGAAACATTTTTCTCTTCCGGGCTTGGTTTTTGAGATATTCGACTGGATGGATTAAAATGGGCCACCCAGTATATATCATAAAGCTATTGTACATTAAATTAAATAAATATCAAAGGCTCGAACATTTCTCTTCGTTGTTGTGAGAAAAGTTTCACCTATAGACATAGACGGTGACTTTGAAACATCGCTTCGACAATGCGATATTGATTAAATTCCATTCCCCGAAAGGTGTTACGTCCATTCTCGTATTGAAGTTGGAAGCGCGTTCCGATGGACATGAAGGTCGCGTATGAATATCGCTTTTCTCTATTTCCTTGTCTTACGTCTTACATATGACTTTATAGAGTGAAAATTAAATATTAAAGAACGAACTGACGCTCTCTCAAACTATCGCAACTCGCTGGTTCTTTTCACGCCCGACACAAAATATTCCTTTTTAAAATGACACGAGCATTCCCGCGATATAGCATCGTTTAGGATAATCGAGACGCTGAAAAAAAAAGAGTCGTTGAAAAAGTGCTGCTTCAATCCTTTAAAAAGATTAGTTTTTCTAAAAATGCAACGAGTAGTTTATTTGAGAAACACTGACAATGAGACCGCGCTGTCACACGCACGCACGCACGCACACAGTTACAAAATACGACTGTTGCATTTGTCGCGTAGACACGGTTACTCAAATAATTATTAAGATTGATCCTACCTTTAAAGAGTCCGACTGAGTGGCTCGCTGTCAGAGAATCTCATCTTCCAATCGGAAATCGAACATCGACACACCTATATTCAGCGAGTCCTCTCGCCGAGACGCTATCACTTTACCACCGCGTTACCGCTTTCCCGATAAGCGGACTCTATTCTAGCCGATAACGCGCCGCGGTGACGTAACGACGACGACGACGGAGACACTCACCTTCCATCGCCGTGCGGTAGGTCGACCCACTTTTCCCATGAACGCGAACGGGCAAGTCTTACTTTCCCTCTTTCTTCCTCGCCTTATCGATCCCACCACTCCCCCTCACTCTCTCTCTCTTTCTCTCTTTCTCTCCCTCGAATGTCCCTCCTTTTTGGATGATGAATCGAAGACTCGTTCGTTGGAGTTTGAAGCGCGAGGAGATTAACCGTACACTCGCGATTCACTCTCGTCGAGTCACCGCTCCTACGCCTTTCGAGAACGAGTCCTCGTCGTCCGTCGTGACGACGCTCTCTGCCCGCCGTCCGTCACGTGACTCACTAGCCTGACCTTTACGCACGGAGTCACGGTTGTCGCGCAGCTGACGCGACGGGGGCCCCGCCGGCACAATGGAACGAGCGCGACGAGAAATCCGGAACGCACGCGAGGACGCGAGTGTCGGCGGGGCCCCAGCAACGCGAGTTTCCGCGACGCACATAGCACATATTCCACTCTCGGAAGTGCAAGGAGCGCGAAGGGACGAAGAGGGCGCACGCGAGCGCGCGGCGGTTAATTCGCGCTAACTTCTCTCCACTCGACGCGAGCTCGCGCGCCGTTACGTCACGTGCGCCAATTCGCGCGGGTGTTGCGTCATCGGACGCGCGCACGTGTTCGCGTATGTTCGACATGGGAACCTCGCCTGCGAGAAACTCGCACTGTCAGATGAAATGCGAGTGAGGCATCGATGTTTAATTACAGACGATGGAAATATTAAATCGAGAAGACATCGTGTCGCATTTCATTTTTTTTCACATTTTGCACAAATTCGCACCGCGTAAATATTTTTTTAATTTTCTTACATTAAAATATATATTTTTTGAAGAAATAGAGAAGAGAAGAGGAGAAAAGGGGAGTAATAAGCACAGCGATTGCAGCAGCTAAAAGGAGCAGATTGGAGAAATCTTTTGACACATTGCGATCAGCTGTAAATGTTAAGGAGCAATATCACCTGTATGATAGCAATTCTTTTATCGCGCTTTCTCGATAGATTCGCATTTTCCGCAAAGGTAAATTCTGCTTTCTCTCAAAATTTGCTCTCTCTTTTTCTCTGCCTATGTAAACTGAACTATCCATTGATACAAATAAAGTAATTAAGGGGGGAGCACTGATAAGATAAATAAAATATATCTAAGATAGAGAGAGTAGATGTAGCAACGCAGTTTTGGGAGAGAAATAAATATATTGTTTATAGAAAAAATAGGTTTCTTTTTGGAGATAATTGGTTTTATATTTTCTAAATGAGAAAGAGAGAAAGAGAGAGAGAGAGTGCATTTTTCTCTAATGATGTAGAAATATCAAAGAAATCCTGGATTTTTTTAAAAATAAATTTCTACTACAATATTATTATTTTTAACGAAATTTTTTACGAACTAAGTGTTTCGCAGTCGCATCGTTAAATCGAACATTCAATGTACTATCGATGACCATCTCGTTAATTTAAAGTCCATACGAATTATGTACAGTTGATGACAATTGTATTCTGTAGTTTTAAAGTTATCAGAGCTTTATTCGTTTACGCAAATGCAAATTTTTAAGACATCTCTGAGAATGACGTGAAAAGTTAGAATTTATCCGAGTGCAAGTAAAGCTGACTTATATAGATACGCGAGAGAGCACGCTACAAAAGATTCAGTATCTTGTCACTACGTATACACATTCACATTTACGCACAAGATACTCGATCTTTTGTAGCAACATTGATAATTAAAAGATAAATGTGTCTTACGTTTTTGATCTCTCGAGGTGATGATAGTATCGTTGGATCAAACGATACTAAACGACTTGTCAACAATAGGTTGACATATGACGACCACAGTCTCCAATAGTCGGCGAGGAAAAGCATAAACGAGACGTTCTGAAAAAGGAACGATTTATGAAAATTGAGTTATCTCGTGAGAAGTATATTAATCTCAATCGTGTAATAATGACAAATTTTATAAACAGCTTTACATTGTTAAAGAAGAGCAATCGCGAAAAAGATAGTCTCATAAAGTTCGCAGGGATTTTAATAAAGATATAAAATATGGTTGATTTAAACATCTACAATACATGTATCCTAAACGCATCGTGAAAAATATAATTTTATCTATTTAAAAAAAAAAAATACTCTCGCAATCGGAACAAGCAGAGCCCTCGTCATCCCCCGCGAGTTTTGCCGCAAGTCGATTCACGGCGTATTCGCCGCCGATAAAATCGCGCTCCCGCCCTGAAATTACCAACCCCGATCTGCCACGAGGTAAGGGTTGACGGGGGAGGGTGCGGCGGAGGATCGCGCGGAGGGATGACGGCTCGATGAATTCGCCTGCACGGAGCTTTCTGCGGTTTGGCGACTCGCCACGGGATGGCGACGCTTCTTCGAGCGACAGGAAGTCGCGCCTTCGACCCCCGCGCGGACGAAAGACGAATCGGCCAATCGTGGCGAGAGCGGCGAGTCCGAAGTCCGAGCACTTTCCTTGGGGTTCAAGGGCGGCGCGACCGCCATTTTCGTCGATTACGATCGGCGACTCGGATGCGATTCTGCCGATCGACGCCGATTAACGTTACAGGAGATTATCGGGAGTACGATTTATTTTCGTACCCTTTACGATCATATATACGCGATATATACAGGGAGAGATACGCAGAGAGAAATTTGTGACGAAAACTCGTATAATGTTTGCGTATAATCTAAAAGACATAAATGTCAAGTACATTTCTTCGGCTGTAACTCATAAGTTTGCAAGTATCTCGCGATAGAAACAGATTTGTACGAGCGCACGTAAATACGCAATTGCGTATATATCCACTAGAAGTTTTGCTCTTATTTTCAACTTTCAGTTTCTACACTGAGAGACTCATTTCGTTAAATAAAACCAAATTATTTGGTTCAACCATTTTGTTGACCGAACATGTATAATATGGTTTTATTTAATAAGAATTATGTTACTGGAAAGAAGTTAAATGTTACGCTAACAAACTATTTTATTTGCGTGGACTTGTTTATCCGAATAAAATTTTATCGTCGCGATAACAAACTCATCCATCTCATCGCGTTTTAAATAATCGTATTTGTTACCTGAGCTAAATCGTTTAGTTGAATATCATAACCACTGCGTGGTCAATTGTTATGCAGTGTAGTGCGATGTGAAGTATGCAGTGCATCTTCGATCATGGCGGATTCGTCTGTCCGGGAAATACTGATTAATCTCTCGTTAACGACGAGAGAATTGAAAAGATGGGGAATATAATCTATATATATCTTTCTCTTATCGTATCACAAGAGACAACTATCAAGTAAATTTCTTGTTGAATATGGATAAACTTTCGTTGATGTAACTAAAGCGAATGTAACTGCAGTTGGAAAATTTGATAATACTAAACACACAAATGTGATTCGGGTGAACAAAATTAAAATAAGAAACAATCAAAAATTTAATTTTATACAATTAATAATTTTGTTCACTGAATCAAATTTGTGCGTTAGTATTGTCAAATTTTCCAACTAAATTTTGTTGTTGTATTAACTAAAGGATTTGTTTGCCCATATCCAAACGAGAGATTTAATTGATTCAAACAAATTTTATTTCATACAACAAAATAGGTCTTTCAGTGTAGAAGATTTCGATATATGTATAGATTTGATTTATAGAAATTGAGCTCCTCTACATTTGTAAACATGAACACACAGTAAACAAAGAATTTACCGTTAGAGAAGGTTAAAAGGCGAGCTTTTGACAAAACTGTAGATTAAATAGCTTAAAAACGAAAGCGACCCTGCTCGACTGCTTAAAATATCAAAATAAATGTTGGACTGAAAATTGAGATCGAGAATATAGGAGAAAAATTTCGACTGGTATATGCGCATCGTAATTAAAATAAACGGGCGTGCTCGACTAATGCAAGTAAGCGCGTGTGTGATATATTGATATGATATACATTTGATATTAATTTGATAATTAAATAAATATTATTAATATAATAATGAAAAATTATTATATTAATTAATAACGAAAAATACTAACAAAGATTCACGTATAGATTCGTGAGTCGTTCGCGATTCTCCCAAAAGCTCATGCACCCGTCGTTTTATATATCCTTCGATCGTATCGTATTTAATGTCCCATTCTTGAACCCCTTACAAGAGGAAACGTAGTAAAATTTAAATGAGACGTAACACTCTCGTCTTTGCGCTTCTATTAAACTTTCACTGCCGCTTCTTTATTTATTTTCCCGCGTCTTCGATCGTCCTTGCGACGAATTTCTCGAAAACGTCGAACGCATCGACACGTGAAATCTTTCGACCCTTCGGTCCATCCGTCGTATCAATTATGCAGATCCGCCCTGCATCGGCAGCGAAAGAAGAAACGATATTTACATATCGCGAAAATATGCATGCCACAGGGATGTAAATCACGTACGCGTTCGCGTGCGACGCTACGACGACGTCGAAGTTCGTATTAGAAAAGGGAGGAGTCGAAAGGAGATCGGGAACAAAGGTACATCGAGCGGGAGAAGATCGGGGCAAAGGCTGCTCCGGAAGGAAGCTCTCCAATTAGCATGAGATTTAAACAATTCAGCCGAAACCGCGAACGGATCGAGTGGGATTCGAGAGGTTACAGCGAGCGAACGAGGTACTTTTACACTACGGATACATTTTCCATGCTGCTTTTCTCATCTCAACTCAATGCGCGTTTTATCCTTTCTTCTATCTTCTTTTCTCGTAATTTCAGATACATATTAAATAGGATTTAGTGGTATAAAGTATATTTAAGTTTTTTTTTTCCCCCCCTATTTATCGCACTCATTTTTCTTTTTATTGATCACATACACACACAGATATGTATATATGAAGAAATTACTCTCTCTTTCTTTTTGGCATAAATTGTAAAAAATAAATAAAATACAAACGGTTTCCAAACATTAAATTTCTGAGATAAAATTCTAATGATTAAAATTAAAATTAAAATTCCTCTCATCTTGGAGATAAATTTAATAATAGAAGAGAATAAAGCTTCTTGTAATTATTATTAATATTAATCTAATTTTGAAAAATAGAGATAATCCAGAAGAACAAGATACTAGCGTTTATTTCGGATGTAAAAGAGGTAAAAAATGTATTAGCCTGTCAATTTTTGTCATTCCTCCATTAAGACGTATATCGCATCGATTTCTAAAGTTTCAATTAGCGTCCGTAAAAATTATATGTAACATTTACAGTCACAATTTAAAATGATTTTCATTTCTGATGATCCAATATGCGACGCAATTATGTGTGAATTAAAAATGAATAAAATTTAAACCATTAATAAAAGCCGACATATATACAGGTATTTGAAAGAGCTTTGAGATTTTCAAGAAATTGGGTTATTAAAAATATATACATATTATATCAAATATTATTTTCAAATTTATCACAAACATTACTTTCTCTTATGAAAACGCAATCATTTATCTAGAAGCCAGCAATGCAAATATATGTCTCGATAAATCAAAAATGTCATTACATTAAGAGCAGAATATCGAGACCGACGTACCGTCTGGTTTTTTTAGGCTGCAGAAAATTAAAATTTTTATCTACACAAATATTTAATAGAAACTGCTTTCTATTAGATTATATAATATTATTATCAAAATTTTGATAATATTGTATTATAATTTTTTCTTTTTTCTCGAGCAACTGATTTTCAGCGCCTTCGAACTTCAAGAACTCCCGACTTGACACACGAATTATAAGCCTTTGATGTATGAACAGACCGACAAAAGGCATAAGTTGGCATATTAGGTCTGATAATGTACTTGGCGTCTCCAAGAAATAGATGACGTCAATTGAAAGGAAGCTGTTTTGATACCCCCTCCTCTCTAATCAATTCTAATTACCATCATCGCGCGTCATCGATTTTCTGCAGGAAGGATGAAGGGATGGAGGAAGGAGAAGACGTTCGATCCCGAATGCGCGATCCCGCGCATAACGATCGCCAGGATATAGGAGCGTCGGAGCCGCGATGTTACTGCAGTCGGCCCGATGTCGGCGCATCGTCGTTGTTAGTTATTATTAGCGCGAGCAAGCGCGGTGATCGCGACACCGCGAGAACGGAACACCATGGCTGGCGACATGCGATCCTGTTGCCTGGACGGCTGTCAGCATCGACGGCGTCTGCGTGGCGACAGCTGGGCGTGCCATCTTGCACGTCTGCGTCCGGTTGCCCATGGTACCAGGCGAGCATAACGGAAGACAGTCCGGGTCTCGTTTAGGGCTCGCCGCCGACCGTCTGTCACATCGTCGAGGAGAGGAGACCTCCTCGTTACCAGCTGACAGCGTACATGCGCGCAGTTTCGTTTACACGAAAGCGCGAGAGATATATATATGATATAATAATCGATAAGAGTCTAATACCCGTATTCATAGTCCTTCCTTATTTTAAGGACGGAGGAAGCCTCCATGAAGGATTCCTTGAATCTGCAAGGCCACCTTGTTTCATAGATGGACCTCGAGTCTCCCTTTCAGAAGGAAGGAATATTTTAGGGATTTTTAGTGACCGACTGGAGGCAGCACCGTTTTATGCTGCCTGCAACTAATTTCATATAATACATATGAAAACTTTTTCGTATCTTCAAAAAATTCCACGGGATTTTCCCAATCGCGAATGTATCTTTTCGGAATCCGCCACAGAATCCGATTCTCTAGATTTTCGTCTTCAAATCCATCATCAGAATCATTTAAACATTCATTGTCCATTATCCCTTTTTCCTTTATACACTTTCAGTTTGAGAGCGCGACAACAAATAACCACAAAACCACAAATGTAACGAAACTAACTTTTGGAGGTTATATTTGGTTATATTCTGCGTATCGTCTGCTAAAAAGGTCGCATCACTCCTCAAGGAAGCTCGTGACCTTCCTTGAGATAAGGGAGCCGATAAGATTCCTTGTTCGGTCAAGGAAAGTTTATGAAACATGGAACGAGGAACAAGCAATCCTTATTCCTCAAGGACGGACTATGAATACGGGTATAACTCTCCTCGCTATAAATTGCTGTAAACTGTCTCGCGCGAATTATTGTTCGTCGTCGCGAATTTACGTTACAAATCTGACATTGTGCGTATCCGCCGTGACGGAGGGCGTTTCATGGAAACGAGATAGTTTACAGAGACGGCGCCTGATAGAGATGTACAACGGACATGGCGTTATTAGGAAATACGTTCATCTCCTCTTCGAGGGGAAAGAAAGGAAGCGGCGAGGTCTGAGAAGAAAAAAGAAGCACGCGCGTGCGACCTCCTCGATCGAATCGTTAAAGATCAAACCGGTGCTGCCACGTGGGAGAGAATCACACTCTCTCTCTACTCGTGTACGGTAGAAATGAGGAGAGGGCCTACGTTAGAGCGTGATCGCAGGAACGGCAAGAGGTCGTCGAAAGCGATCGACTGGGACCTACGGATAGGCTATTAAGGTCGCGCGAACTCGCTTCGCGAAACCGCCAAACGGCAAAGAAAGCCGTATTCTCTAATTAGCATTAAACGTATATGTCTACTAACGTCAATGAAAAAAATCAAGATGCGTGAAAAACGTGGAACGTTCTTCTCAAGATTGATAAATCAAAGCGATAGGGGAAAAAAAGGAAAAAAAAAAGAAGTTGCATCAAAATCTGCTACTTTCCGCTTCCAAAGGAAACTTTATATAAATTAATTGTAAGATCGTATAATAAAAATTATAAATGTAGTTAATTTTTGAAGCCACGAATAAGAGAGAGAGAGAGAGAGAGAGAGAGAGAGAGAGAGCGCTACATATTTTATATAAAATTCCTCATACATGACTTATCATCCCTCTGAAAAATTAATTAATTTAGTAAGATGCGGTCTCTCGAGACTATTATTAAGATCGCGGCTCTCGCGTTAATTTTGCAACCAGTTGAGGTCGATGCGCAGAAATCCTTAAATATACACTCGAACAAGCGCGATTGGGCCCCGAAAAGCAGAGGCGGGGCGGGGTGGGGGGGGGGCTCGCTAATATAGGACGGCGTTGCCGTTAGAATTAACGCGAGACCGAGAATATTAGTCCCTTCCGTTCGTGAACATACCGAAAGAGATCCGCTTCGACATCAGTCTCACTTTTACGAATGTCGCGAACGTCGCGAGCGACGCTTTCGCAGCGAAATGGAAAATTAATTCCTCTGACGACATACTTAAAAAAAAAAAAAAAAAAAAAAGGCGCACGTATATAGGGAACCCCGCGATCGATACTCATCGACAAAGAAATTCGCGGCGTTCGCGACCCATTTCACCGCGAACGAACAAACAAACGGACGGACGGGCAATTCGACGATCGAATAAATTACAACGCGGAAATTTGCGAGAGATCGTCGCTCGAGAGGTACAACCGGAAACGACCGCCACTTTGAGAGGAAGAGAGAGAGAGAGAGAGGCCGGTTTACGATATTTTTACGCGACCGTCGACGAGATTTTCCCCGGCGGCTGCAATTTTATCAAACGTGTCGGTGGCAGCAACGTGTCAGTGACCCCCAGACCAAAGGTCGGTCGCAGGTAGGAGAACGCGAAACCGCCGCTGTGCGCGAGTGTAGATATCGATTTGCCATCCGTGTCTGCGTTCGATGCGGAAAAAAAAAAAGGAGCAAGTCGCGGCCGGCCTCCTGACATTCGCCGATATCGCCCCCGCGGCAGTCCACCGTTTATTCACTCTCTCCGACGAGATTGAGCCACCTCCTCCTTTCTCTCTCTCTCTCTCGAGAGAGAGAGGGAGAGACAATACCTCTTTCTCGTCGTCGAACTCGCGCGACTCGCGAACTCGATCGAAGCGAGGATCAGCTCGATATACAGGGTGTCCCGTCTCTGTCGAGGTGCAAGAATCCATTATAGAGATACGGACGATGGAAACGTTATACAAGCGTCTTTCCGTATGAAAATGTCTGATAATTGTTGTTTCCTATCGTTAAAACCTCGAAGTGAAATCCGTAAAATCAGAGAGATAAGGGATAATATGTGTACACTTGAATTTTAGCCGCGAGAAAGAAAAAACAAGATTCTTATAGAGATTTTCGGTCGAGATTAAGTCGAGAGTTCAAAGACAACTGCCGAAACTTGGAAGGTATAAATTTCGTCCTTTCTTCCTGCGGAAAGTTCGATAGCTATAAAAATCCTGGAAACGCAACGTCGCCGCACGGCGTGCAATAACCATAAATCCGGTACTCCCGCTTCGTCTCAACTCGTTGAAACACCATAGAGATAAACCGACTACCATCGCCTTCGAACGATCGTGAACGACGAACTCTCGTTGTTTGTCGTTTATTATATTTTGCCGAACTTACGTATATAATTGTCGTAGAATATTAGGAACTGGCGGAAAGGAAATTTTACTTTTTTTCTTTATAATTTTTACTAAATATAGATGTCTATTGTTAAATCGCATAATCTTGCGATATTTAAACTTCTTAAATTTTTTCGCATGCAACCTTATAAGAGACTCGGAATCGTCGAAAAATCCCTTTCGAGGTGGATAAGGAGAAAACGATCAAGTTTAAAGGAACTCTAGATCGATGAGCTCGCTGTGCGAGAACAAAGAGGGCCTCGCTAGCTCATGCGAAACGAGGAAAGTCTTAATGAAGCTTCACGGGAAGCGGGAGAGAAAGAACGTCTCTGTCGTTCGCCGGCCGTGACTTGGAGGGCAGCGCGCGATTGAGATTTCTGCGAGCAGGTGGTCCCCCGTAATAAATCGTATTGTAAGCGATCCTCCTCCCTCCCCCCGGGCAACCATCTGCGAATCGATATCGACGACCGGTCCCGCATGCAAATTCGCGGAAAGTCACGAGAGGAGAGGCAAGTCTTAGGCTCTTCCTGTCCCTCTATACTTCGCGCCCTTCCTCCTCTACCCTTCTCTCTTTCATCTTCCATCTCGCTCCTTTTTCTCTCCGATCTCCCGGAGTGTCGGCTTCGCGAGCACAAAGACAGTCCTTTTCGGCCAGTTATAGTGTCACTGCGAGAAACGCCCTTTCGCATTTTTTTCCTTTCAAGGCTCGCACTTGGCGAGATTAATTCATTAATGAATTAAAGATGTTCGTTATCGATATCTGTCACCTCGCTTTTAGCGCTAAACGCGATCGTTTAATCCCTACCTTCTTCTTAGATTTATTTATTTTGTATGAAAATCGTATATAACATCATCTTTCGTAAGTGCCAAGTGAGGGCGCTTAAATAAGCATTTAGGAAAATTAAACTTATCTCACGAATTAAACGCTTATATATCTGTTTGATCACGATCAATGTATAGTATTAGTATACAGCTTTACATACACATCTACGTATTATTGGCGTAAATCACAGATATAATTACACATTCGCGCATCTTTAATATTGACAGTAAATTACCACAGTGCCTGTGAAAATAATATTTCATTGATTTATTCATAATTGGGCATTGATAATCCCCGAGGCGTTACGAGAATTAAAATGTATATTTGCCTGTAACTGAATTAATCGTAAACCCGACATATACGAGAAACGCATACACATATATATCGACGAATATAATGTAATATTCATTCGCTACGATAATAACGATGCAAATATAACTCTGATAAATTTCAATAATCCATCGACGACTTGCAAGGAGATTCCTTTCAATATTATCTATATGATATCGTGATGGAATTTTTACCGACAATTAGTATCATTAGATTATTATGAGATCATTTTTTCTGACAATAGCAACAGAGAGAGATATTTTCGAGAAAAGAAATATTGGAATTCGCATATTACCCTCAATTTATTCGTGTTTCAATCGAAATATTATAATTAAATAATATTTACACACATATTTAATCAATTTAAATTTAAAAATGTTATATTAACGCGATTCAATATGATTTTTATAAATTGATATATATATATATATATATTGTATTATTAAGTCACATACATACACATTACATGTGAAAGATATTTTATCCATGTCACGCATTAAAAATTTTCGGTTTAAAAGTGATTAAAGGAAAATAAAAGTCTTTAAATATATATCTGTGTTTTTAATAAGTAAAAAGAAATGTAATTTTTTTTTTCTTTCGAGCTTGATAAATATTTGTACAATGCAATAATTGATTGCTATGTTTTTAAATAGTAAACGGTCTCTAACAAACTTCTGTGAATATAATTTTTTTTTTTTTTTTTTTTAAGTTTTTAATTGAAGGTTGAAGTGCGCGAAAATAAATTTAATGAATTGATATTTTGATATCGTTTTTTCATCAATTATACGCAAAAAAAAAACTCGTCCTTTTTCTCGAGGTGCAAAGTAATCATTCGTAGAATTTTTAGAGACTAATAGGAAGATTAAGAGTATGATGTAGTCATTCTAGAATATTTTACAAAAATCTAGATATTATTACACAATGATATAAAAATAAATCATTATCTCGAAAATACGAGCAATTATTTTCTCAAACGACAAATAATAAATTAAATAAATAATTTCCTTAGTCCATGATGTTTCGTTGCCTCTCCGAATCTTCTACTTCTTCTCCTTTCGCGTTCTTCCTCTGTTACTCCTTCGCGACCCTCGGTCGCGAAAATATCGTTAATTACGATTTCGCAAATATTAATCAACAAAATGCGATGGCCGCGCGATACTTTTCACGGCATTGATTGTTAATCGCGCGCCACACGAATTTTATTATTTATATCGCAATGAGAGAACAACGCGGAAATTATGATCATTACAAAATTACGATTCGTTTAATGGCCGAAAAACTGCAGAATCTTTATGCGCTGTTCTACATCTAACTTACATCTGTTATTGACACTAAAACCGCACTGACATTACATATTATATACATATAACGAGATAAGATTCATCTTTTCGAACGATTAATTTATGTGCTTCGAAATCGACTCTTAAAAAATATATAGAATTGTTTACTCGATCAAGTATCAAGTTGTTGTCGCGATGTTCCCATTCTAGATTCTCTCTGCATTTTAATACGAGCGCGAAGTTAATATATTGTGTATAAAAAAAATAAAAAGAGACAGAATATAGTATACATATATTGCACAATATACTATGATAAGTAACTGTCGTCGTTCATCACTGCGAATTAATCAATTGCGTAAACTGATAATCGTTGATCGCAATAATTACAACGAATCGTTACCGCCCGCTAGGATGGGAACGGATGTCTTTAGATACGTTACGCGTGTGTCCTTTGGACATTCATTTTTGAATTTCTTCCTCTCTCCTATAGAGGAATTCTTTCTATTTGTTATTCTTATAATCAGTTTTTAGCCGGATAATATACCGATTCTATTGGATCGGATGTGGCCATAAAAGCAAAGGAAGAGAAACAATATGTGAATATTCGGAATATTTTGTGTTCTCTCTCTCTCTCTCTCTTTCTCTCCTTGAATCTCAAAAGTTAATTGATACATGGTTAATGTATCATTCCGAGCCGAAATTTTTCCGTTACTTTTTCGACCTCAATATTCAATTTAATGTCTACTTTGATACCTCAAACAGTCGAATTATTCTATTTTGAAACTATTTAATCTATAGTTTGGCCGAGAAAGCTCTCCTTTTTTAAATAATCAAATACGAAATTATTTATTTTCTATCTGAGGTATAAAGTAGGAGCTTAATATAATATAATTCCTATATAAATGAAAGAGAGAGAGAGAGAGAGAGACCTAACAAAAAATAATATCTCGTTAATATATTATTACCTATTAATATCTATTAATATATCACTAAAAATCTTGAAGAATTTTAAAAGGTTCCTCTCTTCCTCTCGCGCCTATTTTTAATTTTTCATCGATGCTGTACAATATGAAACGTGCTTCGCCCGTTTTCAAACATTCGCATTCGCGAAATTAAGTCGAAAGCAACGTGTGCGCTCTTGCAGTCGATATTAAGACGCTCCAAGTGCCGTGCGGCCCAAAGGGACGAGGAAGAAAAGAAAGGAAAAAAAAAAAAAGAAAAGGAAAGCCCCGCGCGGTAGCCAGCCGGTCCGGCGAGTTTTTGACCGTCTGGCGCTAACTGTCGGCCTCCCGCGGTATCCACCTTCGCAGGTACCACAGCGCCCGTCCCACTCCAACCGCGCGCGGGCCCTTTCACGGACCCATCCGTCCGTCCTCTCTCCATCGCCCTATCCTCGACCGGACGCACAGGACGCCCACGATTCGCAATCACGAGGCCCCGATGTGATTTATGACGCTCGCGTGCACGCATCCGCGTGTCCTCACGCTCTGTAGCGAGGGAAATGATCTAACCGAATTCCGCGAATTGTAATTATTCGATTAAGATCGGTGCACGTTCTTAAAAAGAACGAATGCTGTTCTGTTTTTTTACGGAGTTTTCGTAGGAAAAAATTATTATTATGAGAAATATGGAAAAAGTATAGAAGTATAGAAAAGAGAAAGAGACAGAGAGAGGGAGAGAGAAAAAAAATTTTTAGAGAATTTAATTATTAATAAAAATTTATTAAGTAATATATTTAATGTAATTATTAAAATTTTACAATTAAAAAGAGATTAATAAAATTATATATATATATTTAAAATTAAAAGAAAATATATATTTAATATAAGTTATTTTTATATATGTATATCTGGCTATCAGTTAAAATTTGATATTATTTATGCAGTTTTGATGTCATTAAAAATTGAGAAAATATAAATATTTAATTAATTAAATTAATTTATTATTTATTATTTAAAATTTTTTTCGCAAATTTTTCATTCTTTACATAAACACTACGCTCCATATCGTAAATTTATTCGCCCAATCGGAGAAATACTCGGAGCTTTGGCGGCTTCCAGCTTCTACGATAAATCAGATATGTGCCGGATAATGTTAACGCGCGAGAAATGTACGAATCTCGTATTGCAGCTACTGAGCGTGAGGACATGCGGGGTTTACATGTCACGCGTGTACGTGATGTTCCCCGTTTAACAGAATTTAGCGCGCCGTACCATGTGATTCCCGGATCCCTCGCAAAATAAATCTCAGTTATTTCGGTCCCACCACAGTGCGTCGTTGTCTGTCTTCCCGGTCTCGTCGACGCTTCTGCTTAGGGAAACTCGCAGCAAATTTTCTCGTTAACTCCCTTCTTAATAGTCGTTAGCGACTGACTAATTTCCGGATCACAGGAAGACGATGAATTGACGATTTACGTAATTTTTATCGATGCGTAAATACTTTAGATACAATGATAGGAAATTCGTCTTCGAAAAATATTGTCGTGTCACGCCTGTGGCATTTTAGATTCTAATGGAATGGCGATACGATATCTATCACTTGATAATTTTATTTGATGTATGATATATGATAATTATATATACATACCATATATATATATATATATATATATATATATATATATATATATAAATATTTATTTATTATACAGTTTGAAGTTCTTACTTCTGGGGAGTAAACCTCCCCGCAAACGATTGGAATTTTTATCAAAAGATATCATTCCTCTTATAAGAACAAACTCACATCTTTGATAGAGAAAAAGAAATTAATAAATAAAACGATTATACAAATCATCCTTTTCAGAGCGTTGAGTATCAGATACCTTAATCTCTCTTGTACGAAACTTGCAAATGACAGAAGTTTAATGTGACAATCTTTTTGACATTTAAAAAAAATAAACATTATGCGAAAATCATGTAGAGATTAATGATATATATAAATTTTTTTTTTTTTTTTTTTTTTTTTTTAAAGATTGTTTGAAAGTAAGTTCTTCAATTCCATATTCTTTTGATAATTTAATAATAAGTTTTTTATGTATGTATGCGCGTGTTATACAATTATAATATATATGTATATAGAATAAATTTTATATCTAAAATATTATATATATATATGTATGTATATGTGATATATATACTTTTTATAATATTTTTTAGATAATTTCTATAGAATACTATACACATATATAAAGATAGACGCTCGTTATTTTAGATTTTTTAGACCGAATTGTGCGTCAGATTGTTACGACAGCGGCTTCATTGCAATTGATAAGCATGCTGATTTCTTCATGTGAACTCATTCATTCCTTACAACCCTCATTTCGCGTCACCCCTGGCTGCGTTGTATGTCATTGGGCTTTACAGCGGTCTAACGATAAGGATAGTCCGACAAGTTGGTTGGGAGGAAACGGGGGAAAGGGTGCTCGACTCAGTATTTATCGACTGAGTCGTTCAGCGCCGGCTCTTATACCACCCCTACTTTCGCTTCCTGCAACCTTGCATCCCTATGTACGTCTGTTGCCGTCTATCGCGCACGAAGTGCACACAAACACGTGTACGCCGTCATAAAATAGTGAAAGAGCGCGAACATACAACTTTGCAAAAATACATGATTATCATTTTATAAAAGCTTAAACAAAAGCTTTTCCATTTTGTAAACATTTTCTTGACGCCCTTCATATAACAATATATCTTGGAGATGTAAAATATAGAAAACGATGTGTGAAAATTCGAGAAAAGTTAAATGCCGGTCAATGATACCCGAGAAGACCAAATTTTTCAAACAAAGATATCACCCACCGCGCCTCTTACCCTCTTTTCTTTATATCCTTCTTCGGATTTCTTTCAGAGACGATTTGCATCTAACGAAGCTACTTTATTCTCGCTGTCTTCCTCTTCCCCGCAGCTCTCTCTCTCTCTCTCTCCCACGAGACATATAAATGTCGAAAATTTATAAAAGGACGGTCCTGGAAGGATCGAGATGAATTAGAAAGAGAAAAAGACATATACATTTATGATATATCTATAACAAAAATGCTCGAAAAATCGTTCGCGTCTACTGTTCGATGGGTTAATTGACAAGTAGACAGGCTGTTTTCTACAATACACAAATGGAATAAGAAAGCTCGAGACACTCGCTTAAAGTTACGTCATTGAGCCTGGAGAGCAGCTGGGTGAAGGAAAACTCATTAAAATCTCGCGTAGCGTCAAGCACCGTGGTTTTCCCTCGAAAAAAAAAGGGAGAAGTTTCAGGCTGAGGAGCTGGAAGAGAGTATGTCGCTGGGTCTCGGTAAAGTTGTCAAGAGCGTCATGGAAAACACTCACGTGACATGTGCGATTTCACACTAATCCTGTGACATTCGTCACAGGATGCCGCGTTTCTAATATAAATATACGGGCTTTTACTTTCTCGTACATCTTTCGTCTTCCGTCTCCATTAGATCAGATATAAACTTGATAAATATGTTGAAAATACGTCAAATTTTTCTCTTTAAAAAAAATCGTAGTTTTTTGAAACAAAATTTCTTCAAGATTCTCGAATTATATATTATAATTTGAATAAAATATTTTGTATATAAAACGAACAAAATTATGATCAAGTGTTGGTAATCGGTAGACTCGTTGTTTCAAATATAGCGAAATAATATAGATTTTTCTTTTTAATTAATTCTTTTATTCTTCCCCATATTTTATAAAAGAGTAATAATATATCTGTTAACAAAAATCAATAATAAGATCACGTTTATAAGGTCTTAAATATATTACATATATATTTATTATTTCTACAGTCGGAGAAAAATTAGGCGCTTCTCATTGGTCGCAAAGTTGTCGAAAGATTTTATTTCGTTTAATTCAAAGTTTAATTTATATTTAACGTTATATTATTTCTTGTTATCATCGATCAATAATTTTAATGGCGAGAATATCAACGACATTTGTTTAAAGTAAGAGATGAAAAATCTATCTGATGATGATGGCGGTTTTTCACGGCGCACACGCGACTGCCAAAAGGGGGAAATCACTCGTTCACGACCCCATCTTCATGCGCCATTGATTATGATAATCGTCCCGTTCGCGACTGCTCGTTAGCAGCTCGTTAACCTTACTCGCCAAAGAACCCTTAATTATTGCGATCCGAATCACGAGGAAATAATGAAGGCTTGACCGCCCGCGGTGGCTGAATATCCTGAAAGATTTCGCCGGCGAGAATCTTGCAGTCCCCTAAAATTTCCTCCTTCCTTTTTACTTATCTAATTCCTTGATTTCGCGATACGCGACACTATACGCTAAAAGTACAATAATTTATGAGTGAAACTATTATTATAATGAATATATGATGCGCAAACCGTCTATATTAAATGTACTATCTACATTTAAAAAGATAAATATACTTCATTCGTAGCTATTATTAAGAGAAATTATAAGGATCCTGAATTAAGAATAAAGTTTAACAGAAAATAGCTTCTTCTCAAACTCAAAAGAAAGGAAGAGAGATAATAGTTAATCTTTGTAATTTCCTTAATGCAGAATACAATTTTGCCTCTAAAATGTTATTTTTGCAATAAATTCGATATTTAATCGTAATATTAGATCTTCATTAATTTTAATCGTCGCGACAAATTTCCCCTGAATTTTGAATAGATTTGAATTTATTCGTGTTTAATTTATACGAGATATATTTTACATATACACACACATAAATGTCGCATGAGACCGTAATACTTGACCTAACTACCCTATTCCAAAAGAAAAAATTAAACTATAAATAATATTAACAAACTATACTAAAGTATGAGTTATCCTTAAAATATAAATTTATATTTAAAATTAAAATTTTATTTTTAAAATTAAATTACACAATTAAGAATGTGCTGTAAAACGATCGAATCGTAAAATCGAATAATTAATATAACGATAAGCTCCGTGATACATTAATCGTTTTAATAAATAATTGATCTATAATTTAAAATACTTATATAATTTAATATTTCGTATATATATATATGTATATATATTTTATAGTATATAAAATATTTCGACAGCGAATTGAGACAATACCTAACATGGTATTTGGCCTTGGCGGCGTAAACATTGGCGCGCGTAAACATTGTTTATGTATCACGGCCTTGTTATCATTTATATAAAGACACTTGAATAGAACTGTAGTGGGGCGAGACGCTCAAATTCCTTTCTTACGTGCTATCATTCGCGCGGCGATACTCGAGCAATAAAGTAGCGGTGCGTCGTCGGTGCCGTCGTCGTGCCGCGGACGGCTTTCGCGTCTTTCGCGTCGCGTGTCGACACAGCATTGCCACGAGTCGCATAATGGCTCTTATGTGGCACGCGCATTTGTGCGTTGAACGCACCTTGGTGCGTCGTCGTTGCCGTCATCGTGCCGTACGAGCAACGATGCGTCGCGTTGTCGCGATATCGCGTTTTCGCGTCGTCGCGTCTTCGCGTTGGTCCTTTATCTCGTTTTCACGATTGTCATCGAGAATCATACTTCGTTGCCGACTAAATGGGACGTCTCTCAGCATTGCAATCTTTAATATATTAATACCTATTAATATAATTAATTTTATATCAATATCAGTTAATATTAATACTATATTAATATTATATATTATATAAATATTTATGTATTAATAAATTTAATATATTAATGCAGGCGCAATGTTAAAACGCCTCAGTATCGCGGCTGAGGTGAATACCGGCCGCGTAGCAACGTATGTTCGTGCATAGTATAGATGCATGTTCGCGCGGTTAATCTTGAACTTCGGTTCGAGAATCGGTTGTTGAGGGCACGTTCTGCTCCGACGAACGGTTCGGCTCGAATCGGATTAGAGTTCGGTCGATTGTTTTGGAATCGTCGTTAATGGGTCCCTTCTCTTGTACCGTCTAACAGCACATTGTAGCGATACTAACATGTTTGGCATTTGAGGAGTCGGCTGTATTAATTAGGTTCGATTTTCGCTCGCTAGAGAAGTTGATCTCCCGCTTTCGAAGTGATCTAGATTGTTAGCACCTAGGAGGTGGGTATCTTCATTCTCGACCCGTCTATCAGCCTTACGATAAACCCGGCTCGGTCTGTACGATAGAGACTTGGTGGTTCGTATGAAATCTTTCCTAACGAAATACGAGTCGGCCCTCGATGGGAGCAGGCGCGGACCAAGAGTCGAGCGAACCCCATTCGCGTCGATTCCATCAATCGATTTCGTCTTCTTCCGCTTCCGCTTAACCTTTGCTCGAAGTAATCGGTGAATTCCCAACTTGTCGACTCCAAGTGTGACTCTCGCGTGAAACGGGACTCGATCGTGCCGAAATTCGAAAGTGCGGGAGTGTCGTTCAAAGTATCGCGCGTACAAGTGCGGAAGTATTATTTTTTAATAAAAGTGCGGGAGTGCCGTTTAAAGTATCGCGCGTGTGAATCAACCTGAGAGGAGGAGGAGGAGGAGGAGGTCTAGAAGAGGCATCGGGCACCGATGGAGCAACCCAGTGGTGGGTAAATTGTTATTTGTACAATATTATATTAATTGCTTATTAATTTCATACGTGCAATTTAAATTGAGCACTTAATTTTATTTCTTATTTATATGATTTAAACAAAAGAGAATTAGAGAAAAAGATTTTTATATGAATGCTAGAAATTTGAAAAATTTTCTACTTTCAGATCATAGCTTTTATATAGAATTATTAATTATTAGTAGTTTTTTTCAAAATTTATAAAATTATATTTTATTAATTTGCTTATTACTATATGCATGAATATAAATTTCAACGCAATAAATGTAAAATAAATTCAATAATAATAATAATAATAATAATAATAATAATAATAATAATGTATAATAATTTCAATGTATAATATATTTTTTGAAATATTAATTATTTTGAGCGTTGCTACAATATGGATTTTCTATTTGTATGTTACAGATCAACGCAACGATCCTGACATCCTGAGAGGAGGAGGAGGCCTAGGAGAGGCATCCTGCACCGGCGGAGCAACCTAAGGGTGAGTATTTATTATTTATATATCGGTTATGTTAAAAATCGCGTACGCACATTAATTCGATCTCATTATTTGAATGAATTAAACAAAAGAAAATTAGAAAAAAAAGCTTTTTTTTTATAATTTATAAAATTGTTCCATAGTTATATAAATATCTTTTTAATATTGTTCGCATCGGATATAAAATATTCCGCACAAAATATTAGTTATATTTTGAACGCTGCTATAATTTGGACTTTATATTTGTATGTTACAGACAACGTAGCCTCAAGACCAACAACTCCGCTGTTGCGCATCAGTGTTGGTGAGTGATGAATTCTATTATTTTATTTTGAGTTAACGGATCTGCAGATATTGTAGATGCAAACGTAGATTGTGGATTGTAGATAGATCCGTTGCCTCAAAATGGATGGGCTAGAATAGATTAAATCAAATAACTTTTAATAGATCTTTTTAATATATATATATATTAAAACATATTGCACAGATTTAACTTAAAGTATAAATTAATGTAATAAATTATTTGAAAAGAATGTAAAATATTTTTTCAATTGATAAATTTTATTTAATTTCTTTAATGAAGAAGAGACGCTAGTAATCTTATTAATTATATGAAATAGTTACAATTGATTCTTATATCGCGCTGATTTTATAGTAACTTTTCTATAGCCCATTCATCTATATTATCATATCAATTAAAGCTTTGCTCTTCTGATTTAATCATTGGGTAACATCAAAACTTCATTTATCTTGTCGCGCTCCCCCTCCCCGCGCATTGGACATTTTCTTTAAAAAGTCGCTTTCTTTTAATTGAGAAAGACATAATCAAATTTATTGATGATTTTTTTGATCGCGATAGACTATCAGTTACCTTTAATCTAAAAATTCTAATAAATTTTATATATTGTACGTATTTCGAACATTTTCGTGTAATATAATATAATAAAACATTTTTTATATGTTCAATATATATATATATATATATATATATATATATATATATATATATATATATATAATGCAACAAAGTATGTATAAATGTAGAATATATTTGTGTATATTACGTAAATTTTATGTATTTTCAATGTATATTATTATATTATTATATATGTAACATTATGTATTTTCAAATATTAATCGTTGCTTATCATCTATATCTAAAAATTTCTAATGGATTCTAATAATATAAAATACGAATAAAAATGAAACGAGGAGATTCGTGTACTCCAATAAACCTGAGAGCTATGCCGGCAATAACAACTGTAGCGTTTTCGAGTGAAGCAAGTTTGATTGCTCTGAGATCGATTAATGAATAAAATTCATAAACTCTGTCTTGGATTTTAGACATACTATTAGATTAATCAATGAGAAATACTTGGAGTAAGCCTTTGATTGATTAATCAGGATAAAGAATCTTTTCAAGTCAAAATAGCAGGATGTACTTTATATTATTAATATTATTGATGTATTATATATATATATATATATATATATATATATATTTATATTAATCAGATTCTCTCTATATTTCGTCAAATATATATTCATGGTAAATTGAATTTAATCGTTCTCAAAGCAATCAAACTTGTTTTACCCGAAAACGCTAATAATTACTAGTAGGATCACCCATGCCGGACAGGTCGAAGGGGAGGTGTCAGACTAAGAGAGATACCGTAATTATTATACATTTATTATATTAATATTTTTGAATAAAATGGAAGCAAAAAAGACAATAAGAATCGCGAGAATAGAGAAAAAGGGGCTCTAAAATATTTTCATATCCCTCTCAGAACTTAATATTGTATATAAATATCTTGATACGAGATAGAAAAAATTGATTTCTGAGAAACAGAAATTTATAATGCTACTATAATTTTCCTATAGTTTTTTTTATTATTTATTTTTTTATTATTTATTTTTTAAAGAGTTTTAAACATTAGCAGCAATAATTAATTCTTTCACGTTCATATGATCGTCCGGTAATAAGTATACTGTCACGTTTTCGCAAAATATTATATGAAAAATCGAGATATCTCTTGCAATATTGGCTGCAGTATAAACGTTAAAAGTTAAGAGTTCCTTTAATATTTCGTGGCATGCTACACATAGGATGCTCTAATTAAAAAATCGAAAACGCGAAGAAAATCTACTTATCCTATTATTTGAATGTGTCTTTATGCGACATGCGGAAAATTACGATTTCCGAAACGCAGACGATCTATTCTATTATAATTATTATATTTTTCTATAGTTTTAATCGTGTTCTCTCGAATTCAGTTTCAAAATCGTGTAACTTGGTAGTTTATGGATCTTGAGTTGAATTTTTGGAGAGAAATTTTTTTATCAAGCTGCCGAGCGAGGAAGATGAAGAAATTTTAAGAAACCACCGATAGGGCGTTATATGGTTGAAACTTCAAGCTTCAATATGCCTTTTAAATTTTTTGTGTACGATGATTTTTCGTCGAGTTTCAGCGGTTTGAAAATAGCCCAATTTTTAGAGTCTGAAAGATGTTCCCTTTTTTTTTTTAAGTAGTGTATAAACTCAATATTCAAATATAAAAATCAAGAGACACGATAGAGTCTCGCGCCAAAAGTCGCGCGTATTATTAACCTTAATCTTCACACGACAGATTTCTTTTAAGAGTTAAAAACTCTGAGTAAAATTATATTTAATTATATTTAATGAAAGAAATAAAACTTTTTTAATGCATCGCATAACATAAGCTTGTACGGCAAATTACGTTAGAACAATCCGTTCTTACAACCTTAGCTTTAAATTTCTTAAAAAAAAGTGACGCGATAGAATATCTTTTAGATCAAGGCATACTATATGAGATAATTATTTTTCTCCTTCAGCTCTTTTCGTCAAACTATATATCATTAAACTGTCAAATATATCGAATTCGATCTCAGTCGCATCGAATAATATACGTAATACGAAACAACGAATTGCGGCGAATGCGAGCAGGAATTCTCGCGCGATCCAATAAAGCTAAAAAAAAAAAAAAAAAAAAAACATCTTTGCCCTCCTTTCCGATTAACTCGAAACTCATTCTCAAAGCGGGAGCGGATAAAGGAGGCGGATGTGTGTGTCTCGACGTGCAAGAGAGACGGACTCGCGTCGCGCCTCTCGACCGTATTAATAACTTTACACGCGGCTGGGCAATATATCGATCCGGAAGTCTCCCCTCCCTCTTCTCCTTCTCCCTCGAACAGTTGTCCTGGTGCAGGATAACAGGTGCTTCACGCTCCTGCCTCCCCCCTTTCCGACAAACTTGCGCGCCCCGTCGAATCGACCGTCGAAAGCTCAACTAGTTTTCGGCTTTAGAACAGTTTCGAACCGGCTGTTCGCGCTACCACGTGCCAATATTTACCAGGGCATCACGAGAGTGGAGTTTCCGCTCTTGTGCGGAGGGGTGGGGGTGGGGGGATGGGGATCCTCGTAATCAGAGGTCGGAGATGGCGAGAGAAGAATAGGCTCTGCGGGACGATGAGGGTGGACGAGAGGTGAGAAGAGGGATCATGCCGTTTAGCAGGATAAGCGGACCAGAAGAAGAGTGTTACGCTTGGCGAAGATCGCCAAGGACAATGGAATCCACGTCGAAGGATCAGAAGAGCAGGACGCCGGGTTGGTACGCTGAAACTACGCGGCGCTTTCGTACGCGTTGCTGATTGGAGGAACGGGGGGGTGGGGGGGGGTGGAACTCCGGGGATCGCTCGTCGTATGATACGTCGACCTTAGGTCGACCGACTTTTAATTAATTCCGCGGGAGTCTTTGGGACCCGGCGATCGTCGAAATCGAATTACGACGTCTCACTTATGTCGTCTTACGTCGTCTCGCGTCGCGTTGAAAATATATTCCGATATTCTAAAACGGCTAAAGAATTCAACGGCCGGCCAGTGATCAATATCCGACAGAGAATGAGAGAGAGAGAGAGAGAGAGAGAGTGCTACACGCACGCGCGTGCGCGCGGACACACACACACGCGCGCGCATCAAACAATCTTTATAAATAAGCTAATAATTTGAAGAAAAGTCAGATATTTTTACACGTATGGCGAGAGAGACTCGCTTCCATATTAGATTTTACTTTAGAGAGAATCACCGAGCTCTGTAGCGAATATTTAAAATATTCTTTCTTCACTCTGTACGCATATAAAGAATTTATATTTTAATATATGATTTCTCTATATACCTGATATCAATTATTCTGAGATATACGAAAAATAAAAATTACAAATATAAGAAAAAGAAGATATAAATATCAAAGAATCATAAAAATCAATGGCACATGAATAAAATACAAGGCAAATGCCGATTAATTGAGTCAATTTTTACTGTATTGCGAGCATTTATTTCAAAATATATGGCAAAAGTTTCTTATTTAAAAAAAAAATAAATAGCATCTATTTCTTTTAATTCAAATCACACATACACACACACACACACACACACACACACACATATATTGTAAAATATATAGTCAATAAGGTAATTATCTTTCATCCGGAGAGATATAGAAAATTTTGTCATTTATTAGATATGCATTTGAGATGATCATTCCATCATTTTGAAAATGCGTAGGAGTACATCCTGATAGGTAGTCGACTAGTAGAGATCCTTTGCCCGGTCCCCGTCCTGTGTACTACACATGCAGCGTGCGATCCCCTCGTTTCTTATTCTAATGAATCCGGTTAGCCTTAAATATGGTCGGGAGTCTCCCCTTTTATTGGTTCTCGGGGATCGGAGGGATTCCCCGGGGCCCGGAGTCACGCGATACCGGGCACCGCACGAATGCCGCCCCCACATATGGGGGGGGGGGGCGGAAAAAGGGGGGTCCTGACAGAAGAGCTACCCACGCTTGAACGTAATCGGAGAGATCCGCTTCTAATTATTGCCTTGCTAATCTGTTATCATCGCGACTCTGATTCGCAAACATAATTCCTCAAGTCACATTAATGTCAGATAAATGCAGAATTTAACATTTGCCGCATAAAAATGAAAGAAACGTATTATCGATAATTAATTCTTTTTATTTTGTAAATTCTTGGTATATTTTATTGAGATGAAAGTATAGGGGAATGACTTTTTTTATTTGAAACCTTTTAAAATTACATAATACGTAAAAAATTATATATAATAAAAATATATAAAATTAAACAACAAAATTATACAAAATAAAATTATATATAACGTGAAATATATATATATATATATATATCGTTCCTTAGAAAAAATTATGTATCTGTGTGTATGTAAGAAGATCGCTTAATAAAATCGACATTCCACACGCAACCATCTAAGATACCTTATGACACTAGAGATGTTTAAATAGGTATATTCAGAGAATACAAAGAATGAATTTTCTAGTCTTCTAAGCTTCCATAACGATTAATTTCAAGATGATACAAACGCATTCCCAGTACCGGAAGCTCGCCTCGTTATCGCGCCGGAAAGCGTATCATCATGCAGCTGCAACGAGTTGCGGCAAAGTATTTATGAATCGGGCGACGAGCCATGAAAAAAATGGGAACACATCATGATGCGCTAACGCCAAAACTGTACACGTATTCGCGATTCGTGAATAGTATAAAGAACTCTGATTGATTGAATTCAACGAATCTCCCCACGTTATTCACTAAAATATTGAAACGAATCGCGAATACGCGCACAGTTCCGGCGCTAGCACAACGCGTCATTTCGAAATCTCCCTCTTTTGCTAGGGCGGCGCATCGTCCCGTAAAATAAAAAAAAAAAAAAAATATCGCGTAATAATTTATCATCCGCATGCGAATCGGGCGATTCGCGCATAACGCGTCGATATCGCTCTCGTCGCATTTACCACGGTGTTTTTCGCAGGGCGAAATTTATGCGGCCACCCTCGAAAATTGCAATATCCTCGTATACAGGCTGTCCCCAATTTAAATGGCAAAACTTCAGGAGCGTGTAGAGGAGCGAAAAACTAAGACCGAAAGTCCTTTAGAGGTTTGCTCGTTTTTTCTCCATTTTGGAGAAAATCACAAAAAAAGAAACAAAACGAGTTCTCGTTTTTTTTTTTTACTTATTTATTTACATTTTATTTATGTTATCATCTATTTAATGCAGATATTGTTCAAAACGTTGCCCTCTCGCAGCAATGCAAGCATCGCGTCTAGCACCGATCTCATTAATTGCAGCTAGACATTGTTCTAGTGATATTTGGTGCACTGCATCTATGATTCGGTCTCTTAATCGCTCTCTTGAATCGATTGGCACCGTAAAGGATAACATCGAGTGTTTACATACGTAAGGAACCTTGGAGCAGAAAGTTTACTCGGTGCCAATCGACTCGAGAGAGCAACTGACAATGAGAGATCGAATTTTTGCGATTTTCTCTAAAATGGAGCAAAAACGAGCAAACCTCTAAAGGACTTCGTGTCTTAGTTTTTCGGTCCCTTACACGCTTTTGAAGTTTTGCCATTTAAATTGGGAACACCCTGTATATATGTCCGCGCGTCAAATATAATTTACATTCGGCAGCGAAAAGAACGGAGAATTCATATGCCGAGATAGGCACGTGACTTTCCGATTCACGCTATGGCGGACCGATGACGGAGACGAGACAGATATGAGCTGGACCGGTTGGCAAAAATATATATATATATATATATATATATATATATATTTTTTTTTTCAATTTAATTCCGTATGATCAAAACGTTATCTCTACGTTGTAAATTTATATAATAGTATAAATATCTTTATATAAAAAATCTTGACGAAAATATGATGCGAAAAACATGAAGTTTTTAATAAAATTACGTGTGTTTTAATATTTGTAATATAAGTTGATTTTATTGTGAATTATAATCATTGAGATTTGATAATATTGATTCTCTAAGAAATATAAAAATGATCGCAATTTTAGATTCGGAATCCATCTAAAATGGTGTGCAAGCTTAAAAGAATTGCAATTTCACTCGCGAGACTCGTCGACGACAAGTATATCTTCTATCTCTCGGGCGATAAAATGCTTAGCCAGTGAAAAAGATTGCGATTGCATAACCGTTGTTAACGGCCAGTGCCACATTTCGCTGAAACGATACCGGCTGCGAGTGGATGCAAAAGCGTCAAGCCGATAAGAGGTGGCGGATGTGAATACAATGCGTGTTTGTATTCGTATGCAGTTTTCTAGTACGTGGAGTTATCGATCGTTCAGCGACTTTGCTTGGCGAACGGACAAGGATATACCTATATCGCTAGAGAATCAGGATAAATAAATTACACCTTTTCTTTTCTTTTTTTTTTCTTTTTTTTATTCTCGATTCCATCGTTAATCGAGCTTGTCGCGTAACGCTTTTCGTTGCGGAAAACGTGCCAATAACAATATAAATGATACGCTGTTCTAAATCCGCGCTGTTTTTTTTTTAACTTATCATTCGTTTCAGATGAACGAATCAATTTTGTTGATTGATTTTGTCGACTTGTTAAATATATTGCAATTTTATGTATTTTTATATACATGGCAATTTTATATACCGTTTTGTGATTTTAATTATAATGTATTATATCATTTTATATATTTTATTTTTTTAGTTACAATATATATAGTATCCATATAGTATTATATAATTTTATTTTCTTTTTATTATAATATATTGCAATTTTTTTTATATATCACATTGTTTCGTGGCAAAGTTAAAGTGTTGCAATAATGTGTACATGGTAATATTGAGTAGTGACACATTTCACCAAATTATGAGACTAGTACTAGACAATAATTTGACGCGAATACTAATTTCTGTTATGTCTGTTATTAATATCGATATCATACATCATCACTTATTACACGTTATTATTAAAGAAGCTATTCGTTCGAATAGATAAAATTATCTCGTCTCGTTCGCCGCACTCTTCTTCTACAATCATTCAGATTATTTAGAACACCGTATCTATTTTTTGAGCCTAAATTATAAAGCATTACCTTAGAATGGTAGAGATGCGTTGGTTAATAGAAGAGACGTTCGCAAAGAATATAGAGAAGAAATATAATAATGTTGCTCTCTTCGTATACACTTGCTTCGTCGATGTAGCTTCCTCAAGGCGAATACGCGACGATTTGCCGAGTAAGATAATCAGCGCGTTATTTATTTAACGGCGATAACGAGCGGCTCGCGTTATCCGTTACAGGGATAGCATTGTCCTTCGTTCTCGCGCGTGTGTAATTCATCGTCCACCGCGTATCTGGCGATACAGTGGGACGTTTTAGCCAAGAGAGTAAAATTACAAATTTTTATCTCGCTAATTTAATCGCTAAATTTTTCATTTATAATCTACTATATTAATTCGGAAATAATCAATTACTCTTATCGTTTCTATCTCATCCTAGCCTTGATAATTTATTGTTCAGTTACTTGCGTGATTCAGTTTCAAGTTGTATCATATACATATATATATATAGAATCTAAATCTAAAGGTTAATTAAATGTATTGCAATTTATAGCTTTCTTAGAGATATAGTTTTATCTTTTTTGACCTTAAAAAAAAATAATGCTTGAAAATGAATAAATCCTTATCGAATCTCGTCAATTTTCCATAAATAAAAATTATATTCCTCCGGGAATTTCCGGATTAACTGATTTGTAATGAAATTATAATGTAGACTTCTGCTTAAATAAATTGTAAAAACAATTTGCGAGTATTTACCTTTTTTCCAAATGTACCACGCGAAAGTACATGTAAAATATGCTTTAACAGAAATTGCGATTTTATTAATTTTCTTTGTAAACCTCGTATTACAATATATTAATAATCGTTGTCCGTTACGACATATTTAGTTTAAAATAATGAAAGTTAATAATTTAATAAAACATATAAAGTCGCACTCTGTACGAACTTTGTTCTGTATCATTTTTCTATCATTTCAATTTAGATTCAAAATATGTAGAATCGAAAGTAAAATACTTGGATACGCGCGTATCGCATTTCTTTTTCCTTACTTTCAGATACAAATTTTTCTTCCGATCACGTTTCTTTTTTTTTTTTTTTTTTTGAAAACTGTCCCGTTGTGCGCCGCCGCGAAAAGTGAGTGAAAGTCAATTCGCGACCGTCGTCGATTGAATTACGAAGCGAATGTCGTTAACCTTTCTCCAGCGTACATGCGGCGATGGGAAAAATGCAGTTATCTGCGTGTCGATCGTTTATCTCCATCCGATATAAATAAGAACTATCGAGATCAAGCAATGATCTGCCATTAACACAATCGTCGTGCGATTGAAAAATTCAGCAAAATACTGCGGACATTTTGATTATTATTATCGATATAGCAATCGAAAAAAATGTAATCCATACATAATAATATAAATATATATAATAATTATATTATATAGAGCATGTTTTCATATATGGTTTCCTTTTTTTTTTTTCTTATATGTTTTTTGTCAGACAAGAAAAATAAATAGAGGAATAATATATATATACTATTTATAATTATATAATATATTATTGCTGCTATATAAATATTGTAATTATATAAATTTAAATTAAATTAATTTTCCGCAACGAATTGACAAATCTAACAATATATTTCAATATAAAATCTAGAATATTTTATATATATGCTTTATATTATTACAATGGTAAAATGAGTTATCATAATGAAAATAAGCGAGTAAAATTAATTTTGTAAAGAATAAAATTATATTTATTATTCACTTAATAGCACAAAAAATGCCAAATAATTACGAAACAAGTTATTTCCCGCTAGATATATCAAGAGGAAACGAGTCACCATATTGTAGCGAATCGAGGAGTCGAAAAAGTTGGGCAATAAAGAAGCTGATAGGTGCGGCAGTTTAAGGTCGGTTATACCTGACATAAAATAACTTCTCTCTTTCTTTCTCTTTCTCCCCCTCCCTCTCTCTCTGTCTCTTCACGACGGTCCGAACACGAATGTTTTTCTGCTGTGGAAATAAGGACATTCTCGTGCGCTCTCCTTGCCTGTCTTTGATCAACTCACCCGCATCCCGAGACACATATGTTTTACATATATAAACTTCCTCTTAAGTGCACGACATTGCCATAAGTGTAGACAGAGTACGGAAGATATTTCTTCCGCGTCTTATTGAAGGATATTTCTTCAGTTCATTACGCGCCGTACTTTGTGAATAAGATGGAGATTACGCGAGACACGTTGTACGATTAGATGAATATTGAGTCAAAAATCTGATCTAAAAGTTAAGTTAATAAATTTAGGAATAATTTAAATTACATAGATCTAAAAAAAAAAGCTCAAGAATAATTATACTATTTTTATGGTGAATAAAATTTTAGTCTCTCTCTCTCTCTCCACAATTCTTTATTGTATCATGATTTAAAAAAATTTCACGTTAAAAGAGAAACTATTTTAAAGTCGTTTTTATTATATAATAATTATAGTGTCTGTTATTTTTGTGACAAGAAAGAAAAGGATTATTTCTTCTCAAATTAAGTATATTGCTAAAATTTTCAATCCTCAAAACAAAATGAAGATTAAAATTAATAAAGATTCTTGTTTGCCAAATATTGAATTTATTAAATGACAGAAAAGTCAATCAATTACGTATTGCATGGCTGCCATATTGAATCCATCACGATGTATCAATCGGCATCGGATTTGTGTTCAATAATGTAAATAATCTCTATATATAAATTTTTGTAAAAATAACCTCTTAATTGTGACATTTTCATTATATTGATTTTTATAATTTTTAATCTGTATTGATACTAAATTTGTATTTAGCGACATGAAATCTTCAAGTTTTAATGAAAAATATTAATCTTTGACAGTTCAATTTAGTAGCTTTTCCATGATAGAATAAATATTAACGATAACATTCTTTAATATATTTTTACATTTAAATAAAATATATAATACGTTTCCAATACGTCATATACCGTGGTTGCAGCATGTGATAAGATATTGTCAAAATAATTTTTAAAATAATAATTATAATCTCAAATAAACGATAAAGCAGAAAAACTCCAAGTATCAAACATATCCTCCTGTTTAATCATCGCACAGATACATTTTCTCGACGCATTCCAGTGTATTTGATGATAAAAATCTACAACGTGAGCGTCCTCTCGACAAGCGAGAGTACCTCGTTCTGGGATTATCGACGAGAAACGACGAGGGAAGCCGGATTCACCATTAAAATTAATGAAAGCGAGACATGAATGGGAACACGGATCGCGTGGGATACACATCCTAGAACTCGCTTGTACTCCCCTTAAATTTCCATGCTTGTCTTTCAGATCATCGATGTTACGAATATGTCTGGCAAATGCATATTTTACTACGTATCACGCGCTACTGAATCCTACAGCTTGTTTCATAAAACATATATAATTACAGCTTTTTTTCATATAATAATTATACGAAGTAAAAAAATTGTAAGATATAATGTATACTTGACACAAGAAAAATTCCATTTTTTTTATATAGAATTATAAGACAAGATAATTAATCTAATTTACTGCAATTTGATAAATATTGTAGAAAATTTAAAAAGAAAAGAAATTTTTCTTCCGGAAATAGATTTGATAGGCCGCCGTACAATAATACATAATGCCAGGACGAATAATTTTGCCAGGCGAAACTTCCGAACGAGCAGATTAATGTGTCTCAAGAGCAAATAAACACGTTCTCTAATTCGAATTAACACCCGTGAACAAAACCATTTCGCGTTATTTACGAGCTTGACGTTAGTCAAGTCCGACGAGGGTGAATAACGCGCGTTAATTTACGAAAATCTCCGGTTACGACGACCGCGTGTAAGCGAGAATTGCACGTGTGCAATAATCCTTTCCCCCTTCCCTTCCCCTCCTTGTAACATCACCAGTATATAAGTCGCACAACTAGAGCGATTTCCTTGGCCGACCGCCAGAGGATAATATGTATGCTGCCTCTTTTGAGGAAGTCGCGAATTTTCTTTTTCGTGAAATCCTTTCCTTCCAAGATATAGAATGCTTATATAATGGATGGATAAAAAATGAAAATATCGGGCAGACGGCTAGCTTGAAACTGAAAATTCGTGAGTTATCGCGATTCAGAACATCGCTGTATATAAAAAAAATATTTTATATAGCATAATTTAACAGAAACTCTTATTTATTATACGGTAATACTGTATCGAGGTAAGCCGAGTTCAATTTCTTCAAAAACAAAGCGTTGCGTATTGTTAAAACATTCAAATTAAAAAAAATAAATAAATAAAAAAAAATGGTGAAGATTAAAGTTAACAAGATTTCCGTAATTAAATGCTTTTTAGTCTATTAAACCACAAAAAACCTCGCAATTAATTATTTACTCTATGACTGCTATATTGAATCTCCGCCATATTGCATATATCAATTTTAACATCGTATCGTAAATCGGTTTAAAAAAAAAATGTATATATTAATTTTGAGTGATATAAAAAAAAAGAAAGAAAGAAAGAAAAAAAGACAGTGGAAGAAAAAGAGAGAAGAGACTGCGTGTGCCCTGCGCATCGGCATTTAAACGGAGTCTCTCTCTCTCTCTCTCTCTCTCTCCCTCTCCTTCCCTTTCGAAGCGCTGATATTTTTTCCTCGTCTCGACTTTCGTGCGCGCCGCAGTGGAGAACCGGTTTTTTTTCTCCTTTCCTCTTCGTCCATACAGTTTGCATACGCCATTATGCGGCGTCCGGTACGCCCGGATGACCGTAGAAAATTCTCTAACTAATGGCGCACGTCAAACGATGCGGTAATACGTTCCGCACGCGCGTGTGTGCGCGTGCGTGTGCGTAGGTACTCGCGGTCGCGGACGAGCCAGCCGACAGACCGGGCTGGGAGATATGTCTGTGCACGGCAATTGCATTTAAGGCAAGGACACGTAATCAACAATTACGTAAACGCTCGTGTGGCGCACGTATTAACATCGTGCGCCTGACGATGCTCTCTGAGCAAGTTGGCCCCGCGCGCGCGCGCGAATAATTTCAAACTCGCATTATACACGCGCCTCTCGCATACACCGTGCACTGTTGTTGCAGGTTCGTACGTATTATCGTGTCGGAATTGCGGAAACTTATTCGGTTGCGATGAGACCGTGTAATAATGTAAAACAAATAACTCGAATAACTTTGACACGAGTGATTCAACTATCATTATTGTCGCCGGCAGCGATGGAAAAGCTCTCAGACTGTGGTCTAATTTTTGGTTTCCCGAATTATAAATAGTATATTGAATCCATAAAAGTTTTCAGAAATTTTGATAAATCTAAATTTATATTAATTAATTTACAGTAATTTATAATTTTAATTTTAAATCTTTATTTAAATCTAATTTAATATTAATTTTAAATCTTTCTCTTTTAAATGAAGTAGATTAAAACTTCTTTCTTTGCATAAAAAATTAAATCTTTGTTTCATTTAATTGATGGACTTATTATGTGTATTAAGAAGAATAAATTAATAGAGGGAAAAGGGATTAGCAAGGCAAGGCAATTGGCTAATGTTTTCTCCACTTTATTGCAAATTGTAAACGTGAATACAAATACCGTACATAAATAGTAAACGTTAAAAGGAAAAATATTACTATTAGTGGATCAATATGTGACTGCCATAACAAGTCTTTATTCAGTCATATTAACGTGAGTAATATCAAAAATTGAGATAATATCAATTTTTAACTTAAATATTGTATATGTGATCTTTTCTTTTGCGCAAGTACCAAATAATTTTGTCAGTCATATATTTTCTCTTGTTTGCGCATTCTTCACTATATCCCATTTTATGTTTGTCAGTAATACAAGAACAAACAGCCACAGAGCGCGACATTTAGTTTTTACTATCATCTTCAGCGTTCAAAATTATTATATTCGTATATTGTATCGCTGAAGTTATTGAAATTTTCCTGAATAATTGTTGCAGATAATTATTTCAGTCTATTATATTTATTACATTTATTACATATATTAATTATATATGTTGCAGTTTACAAATACAATCTTTCTTTGCAACAAAAATTTACAATATTAAAAGAAAAATATTATTCCATACTATCGATTATAAAATTGAATTAAAAGATATTTTGTTACCGTATATGCGTACGAATTTGTAATTAGTTTCTGTCGCGATCAACGCTTCCTCTCGAAAATTATATAATACACGAAACGTGTTTATCCGTTTTCAGGCAATTAATTAAAATGATTAAAGTTCATATCGAATTAAAGATATGTAAGCGTATAACTAATAATTTTCTGGACTGTCTTAATCCCGTCATATGAAACATTTGTCGAAATGGGAAGGGAAGGGGAGAAATGACTAACGCAATAATCATCAAGCGCGTATAATTGGCATCTCGTATTCTCGTTGGAGAAGAAAGAGGAAAGAAGAAAATGGTCGTCATTGCCGGCGCGAGATTGGTGACCGTTTTATCCAGTTTCCCGTCGAATCTGACATCGGCATCTATTCGAAACGGGATTCGCGAAGGGCAAAACGATAGGGAACGATAGATATTGCGGTATGACAATATCGGCGACCCTTGACTTCGTCCATCGGCTTCCAACGTGCATCAATTCTGCATCGACTCGCGAAAGAACTGCTCGTGGTTTTAGTTTCAAACTAAAATCTTCTGCGATAATTTAACTTATTTCTAAGGAGAGAGAGAGAGAAAGAGAGAAAGTGTCATTTATTCGGCGCTCTGATCCCAAGATCCTTCGAGAGCAAATCAGAGCGGATGGGATTGCAATAGTAAATTTAGCATTTAATAGGAAATTACAAATATTAGGAATAACAAAGATCAAGAGATGCAAGGTATAATAAGTACTGAGAGAGAGAGAGAGAGAGAGAAATAAAAAGAAAGTGGAAGAAACAGTCCTCAACATCGCTCGTAAACGATGACATCGCATCTCTTGGCGGGACTGACGAGTCGAGAATGATTGACGTTAGTTGCACCATTCATTCGTCGGGTATGTGCGTGTGTAAAAGCGCGATAAATTATTTTTTATCCCGCCGATAGCCGAGAGACGCGACAATTCAAACGTCGCAAACGGACGCGTCATAAAATACGCTCCTTGAGATCGCAAAACGGTTCTTAATTCTTGTCTCTCTCTCTCTCTTTCACTCCCTCATCGCCGAGATTTTCCCGCGAAACTCCGTTCGTCGCGATTCGGGCGGGATTAATTATTCCATGGATTTCGAGAGGAGTGGAACGATTCTCGCGAATGAATTACTCGACGAATGTCTCGCATCGACGAGTATATTTATAGTCGGTCAAAATGCACATCACGATCCGCGACACCTTGAACCCATATCTCTTGCGCATGCGCATTGTAAATACGCGTTACATACACGCGCTTATTATAAATATTCATGTATTCGTCGAGAATACGACGGATTTTTTATTTGCCATCGATTTCTATTGCGGATGGAAAAAAAAAGGTAACAAATTGATTTCGTAAGGAGAGATCAATTTTTTTCTCGACGGTATCATCAAACTGGCAAGAAAAAATGATTTTGAATTATTAAAGATTTTTTTTTTTTTTTTTTTTTAAGAATAATGCGTGGAATATTACATGGATAAAATTAATCGTGAGAAATAATGAAAAAATAATTTTCTCGGATTAATTATAGTTTTATTATTCAATCTTTCTGTTTAAGAAATAAATTGATATAAATAAGACATAACGAATTCGTGTTATTTTTATACAAATAATTTTTGCTGTGTGTAAAAATGTCTTTTGAATGCAAAGCACATTCTTAAAAAAATCACTTTCGATGCATAGGAAAAAAAGTTCTACGCCAGTGAAACCTCCCGCGCGCCCACTTGAGTCGGCTCGTCGAGTGGCCTATTATCTTCGAGTAGTCTGATAACCGTATTGACATGAGAACGATAATCTACCGGGTGACCCACGGTGGCGTCGTTACGAGCGCGTTGATTGGAAACGGAGAAGATCGAACGATTATGAATAGGATACATTTAAGTACCGGAGTACCAATCGAGAGCTTACGCAAAAATTCTCCTTGTGTCTTTTAAGAAAATCATCGATTTTCTCATATTGATCCCCGTGCCAGTTGTACCTTTATTATAGACTTTTTACAAGAAAATTATATTGTTATAATATTTATATCATGCGTAAAAAACAATTATGTAAATATGTTAAATTTAATTATTAAATTAAAAGGTGTATAAATGTATTAAATTTAATTATTAAATCAAAATATTAGTACGGGAGAAACAGAGAACGCAAGAGAGAAAGAATTCGAATATTCTCGATAAAAAACCGGATGTGGTCTAACGAATATAAGAAATATTGACAGTAGGATATCGATAAATCTTTAAAGCTTCCAAAAACAGATTCGCGCTTTTTTCAGACGAGGATCGAAATACGCGACTGCGATGATAAAAGAATTGATCGAAAAAGAGCTGGATAAAAAGAGGGGATATAAATTTTACAAGCGATTCGAAGTCAAATCGGCGACATCGGATGCGGCTTATCCGTCGAGCTTTTTCTTGAACGAAATAATTAGATTATCGGGATATCATATATTTGCGGAGAAGGATATAGTTTATAAGGTCGACGCCATCAAGAAACACGGATAGATTAATAGATTCGCGAACACTCTCGAGAGACGGAAATCTCGACTTCATCGCGTTTCGATAAAGATAGATTCGCGTATATAATATCGACTGCCTCGTCAAATTTATCAAAAGAGAATTCGCCGGGCGCGATGTTGGCGAGAAAAAAAAAGAGTGAAAGGCTTTTGGAAGGAGGAATAATGGATCCTAACAAGCTGTCGTAAAGAGAGCGAATCGCTTTCTTTTCTTTTTTACAAGTCTTCTTAGCAACGTCGTCGCATCGCGAGGGAGGCCAACCCCTCAGCCGCTTATATCTATTTGTCGCCCGAGCGAGGGTTTTCTCTCTTGCGAGGGTTATCGAGATTTATTTACAACGACGCGCGCGCTCGCGTTGAAGACGTAGGAACTGATTCGCAAATCTGGGACACGAGCTTTCCCATTATCCGCATTTTTACTACGCGCATGAGCAATTAATTAAGCACGAAAGATTGTAGAATCTCATTTATGTCTCAAGAGTGACTTCTTCACGTTTATAAGATACTTAAAAAGACTTGCGGAAAGATATTTTGCATAAGTTCGTGCCCGATTTTCATAGATGACAACTTAAGTTGCTGCATAGCGGAGTTCTATTGTTTTCGTGTGGTAATTGTTGCTTACACCGAATAGATGACGTTGTCTTATGTCAATTTAGCGTCAGACATTGTTCAGATAAGTCCATTCGTGCATAAGAGACATCATTAAAAATGGAGAACGAAAAGGTGCATTTGCGGCATGTAATGCTATATGAATTTCGGAAAGGCGTGAGTGTTGGGATTGCACAAAAAAATATTCAAAGCGTTTATTTGGACCGCGCTCCTGCTCTCCGAACAGTCAAAAAGTGGTTTGGCAGATTTCGAAATGGTGATTTCAACATGGAGGATCAACCCCGCTCTGGACGGCCTTCTGGCATTGATGATGACATTGTGCGTGCCTTAGTGGAAAGAAACCCAAGGATTACAACTGAGGATATTGCTGAGAGGTTGAACATCGATAATTCAACCGCTTTTCGTCATTTAAAAAAGCTTGGATACATTTCCAAGCTTGATACGTGGGTGCCGCATCTCCTGACTGAAAGGAATAAGCTGCAGGAAAACTGCAGGAGTCGCAATGGGAAATTCTGCAGCACCCGCCATATTCTCCAGATATTGCGCCTTTAGATTTTTATCTGTTCCGGTCTTTGCAGAATAGTTTAAATGGCAAGAATCTCAATTCCGAGGAAGCTGTCGAAAACCACCTTAGAAACTTTTTTCAAGAAAAACCAAGTTCTTTCTTCAAAAATGGAATCGACAAGCTTATAGATCGTTGGAAAACCATTGTAGAAAAGAATGGAGACTATATAATTGATTAATAAAAGTGTTATCTCTAAAATATAATCTATTGAAGTTTATATTTAAATCGGGCACAAACTTATGCAATCATCTAATATTATCCTCCTTTGCAAATCGCGATTGTCTCACAAGTGTGTATATAACAAGAGATGTATATCTATAAATATTTATATAACCGTCTGTTATATGTTCCAAGAGGGGGAAGAAGTTATCCGGATGAGAAAATGACTCCGGAATGTATAATTCAAACTATATATACTACGGATCATTATAATCTACGTGATGTTTTAATTAGTTCTATAAGTTACGCTTCACGTATTAAAAGTCTTACGTAATGCCCGTGTACGTAGAGCCTGTATCATATGTCGCGATCGCGCGAGGACGACAACGATGGGAATTCACGACGAGGTTCTCAGCGCCTGTCCGCAATTACGCGACATTGTGTATCCGAAATCGTATCTATTCCCACCTTAGACAGCGGCGAGAAGGAACATTCGATCGGTACAGAATGATTATAATGCGAGACCGGGACGACCACAGTCTCTCTGTCGTGCGCGCGAGCGCGGATGTGTGCGTAACTGGCAGAAAAAAGTGGCCTAACTTCGAGCCCGGTGCCGAGGGTACCGGCGTACCTATACTGACACATGTCACTCACATCCGAATCCGCGAATTTCCCCACGATCTGTCCCAATCCCCTTTCAACGAGGAGGTCAAAAACGGAAAAGGGAAAGAGACTGATGGGTTTCTCACGCAAACGCGATCGACCGATAGACAATGAATAACAAAAATGATTTCGACAAGTGAGAAATTTACAATCGTTCGCGATGATCCTGCTAGGATCCAAAAATGCGGTGCACGATTTTCTAAAATTAATGCTTCAAATAATAAAAATTATTTTAAAAAAATCTTTCCTGAAGATTATAAGGAACGTAGTTTATATACAAAATTGCTATTGTTATATGTATATTACATATATGCGATCGATTTCCGAATTAAATCAGCGCTTCGTAAAATTCATTCCTTCAATTTTCTCCCGTATTTCCCTGACGTTTCTACAACGCCGTCGTCTCCCTTTTCGTTGTCCGTCATCTCCCGCATAATTTCATAGCGGTTGCCCTCCGCCTCCGGGCGACCTTACGGCACTCGTTACTCCGCCAGGATCTTCTCCCTTTCCTCTGTCCTTCTTCGAGAGGAGATTCGCGGTCAGATTCGCCGTAAGTGCGTAATCGTCAAGAGATGCCGCGAAACCTGCTGCTTTGCCTCTCGTCCTGATGGGACGTCGTTCATTGAAACCTCATTCGTATGCATACCCGGTCGGGTAACAGGCGTAGCGTAAAGTAGCATTTATTATTGCCGCTCTCGGCTCGAAAGTTACGATCGACGGGCGAGAACTCGACCGATCGTACCTTACGTTGCTACGCCACCACCGAGGAAGATGTTAATTCATTTGCCGCTGCCGCATCAGAAAATATGCTTCTTTGTTCTAAAGAGCTTAAAATATTCTCCACTAGCGATTTCATCTATATTTTATAAAATTTATAGTCAGCTATTTTTTTTTATAATTTTATTTTATCTATACTTTTATATTTTTTTAATATTTTTTTCATAATACGTGTATTTTTTTTAAGCAAATAATTTCTTTCTTACATATTTTCCAGTATTATAATGAAAGAAACTTAATGAAGAAAATAATGAAGAAAATAAAATATATAAATATATATATTTGAAAATCAAGTTGATTCCGCAAAGAAAATATGCGATTAAAAAACGCGTCGGTTTGCGTGTGCAAAACATGTTGCAATAAATGTTTTTTTTTTTTAAATATATATATATTTCTTAGCTTGCATAATCATTCATTATTTGTTATAATCAGTTCGTGTACCCGAGAAAATTTGGTTTAGTTTGAACCTCTTAATTTTCTTACATTTATAAATTCTAGATAATTTCGACAGATTTAATTTATATAAGAATTAATCGAGAATTAATCTTCTCCCTATTTTATCCTCTAAATCGGTAGCGATTTAAAAGACAGGTTTTCGGCAAAATTATTGACCAAATCTTTTATAAAGTGACTGCTTTAAGTATCAAAATAGATGTTTGAATAATTGAGACCGAAAGTAGGAGAAAAATTCCGGTAATTTTTAATGAGATTACGTAAGGATTCACAAAATCGCTCGATTAAATCTTTGTATCCTAAAATTCCGACAATTCTCGACACGAGGATCATTCACGAGGTTTCATGACATTTCTCAGGAATCGCGGCCGGACGTTAATGAACCGATCGAACGAACGCCGGCCTCCTCGCGTCCCTTCGTGGCACGCATCCTCTCCCTTCCTTCAGGTTCCTTCCTTTCCAAAGAGAGCCGCAACTTCCTTGGCAAGATTTATTAACGCTCGTGCGCGCTGCGAGCGGAGATATGTATGCGCAAGTCGCGGAGTTACAGTCCGCGTGAAAGATACGCGAGGGGAGATTATTATATCCCCGTGTATTTGCACACAATGGCGAGTGCGGCTTATGAAAAATATACACGGATTGAGCGAACAGTTTTTTAACGCGCGCCAGGTCATTGATGGTCCGGCATCGCGCTAAATCACTGCTCGAGAAGAAAGAGGAGGGAGGAGGGGGCTCGAGTGATCTCTGATTTACGTAATGCGATCGATGATCGTTAAGGACAAAGAATGCGTTAGCGAAATATAATACAATCGTGTACGATTTTAGATCAAACGAGATAATAATCCATGAAAAGAGCGACTCGAATAGTATCCGGACTCCTGCAACGATAAAGTGTTTGGTGATCACGTGCGCATTTATTTTTCGACATTAAAAATTAATAAAAATATGATTAAGTATAATATATATATATATATATATATTTTTTTTTATATTAATGATATATCTTTCCTTTTATTTTGAATCACGCCTATATGTTAAACGCGAAAGCATTTACGTATTTAAGTTTACTCCAATGCCTTAAAACGTGTGGTGCATCTGCGTCGCGGGCTGAATATATGTTCCTAGATCGTCATCGTTAATCATTGAGAAATATTGTAGAATTCAGGGCAACTAACAGTTATTCTCATGTCAGGGTCGTTGATTTATATCCTGCGTGAGATTAATTGAAACGCGTATATACAACAGAACTAGTTTAATTTTCGTACCCCGCGCGGATCGTACATTAATTTTATAAGAGATAAACACTTGCGGGAGAATCCCACTTGTATGGTAAATAATGGTAACTAGCTTTATTATTTCTTATCGAATGGGATTCTTTTGCGAATGTTTTTATCTTATAATCGAAACGATACACAATCGATCGATAACGCAAGGAAATTATTTTCGTTGCACGTGACTCGTGTCAAACGAATGTGTCCAGAGATATTTTTATAATGAGATCAAGAAAAGAGAATGACAAATTTAGAGAGAGAGAGAGAGAGAGAGAGAGAGAGAGAGAGAGAGAGAGAGAACGTGTCGGGCCTTATTAAACTCTCCGATATGGGGTGCGCGCTTGTTTATATTGCCATTGCGACATTCTATCTCGTAGTATCTCCCTCCCCCCCCCCGCTCCTCCAGCGCATCCCTATCGTAATCCAAAATCCCCCGTTCGCCACCTCTTCCCCCCGCCCCTGCGCAGAAGAACGCACAATTACGAATTCCCACAGTGAGCCACAGGGGTCTCACATCTCGCTCCCTTCTCTTCCCTCTCGCTTCAACAAATCTCCTCTCCCCTTCCCCTCGCGTCGCAATCCCGGCAACCTCCTTTTTCCTCTTTCACCGCGGTCGCACTTTCTTGGAGAACTCTCATTCTCTCTCTCTCTTTCTCTCTCACGAATCCTCGATCCGCATCCTCGCCCTATCGCCCCCCTCTCTATCCTTCTCCTCTGTCGCTTCTCTCTCACCCGATACATCCGGCCTTTCTTATTGTGCGCGCGCGAGTACTTAATCCTCGCTTGAATGGAAAAGGGGGCGAAAGGAGTGAGAGAAATATATCTGGCACGTACGTGTACTTAACGGCCAGAGGAAGGTGGTGGCACGTAGGGGGAGGAGAGGGGGGGGGGGAAAGAATAAATGAACGCACTGTGAAGTTCTGGTGCAGTGATAACAAGCAAAAACAACATTCGCACACATACGCACACACACAGGATATCCGATATTTACAATTGACGCCATGATATCGTACGCGCGCTCGCGGAATAATATCGAAAGTTAAATTCTTTGGCGAAGAAGGATAATTTTTCAAAGGACAATTTTGTATTTGTACGGAGGAAAGAAAGAGGAGAGGAAGGTGGGAAGGAATCATTTTTTTTACGACGTATATGGGCGGAATTTAAACCTCGAAAAGTTGAGGGGAAGTCCCGCTGGATGAAAAGCGATTTTAATTTTAGTATCCGAACCCACGTGGAAACAGGTGCCATTGTTTCCGCGAAATACAATGTAATTAAGCTTTACAAGAGTCATCGACACGTTTCATAAGAAAGAATATTTCGTCCTATTCGAATTTTTTTTTTTTTTTACTTCCATTTCCGTCCAAGAGTATAATAAAAGATTTCTTATATCAATTTAATCGGAATAAGCCAATAAGAGAAAGAGAGAACGAGTCTTCTTTTATGTGCAAAATAATAAATTGTAATAACATATAGCCATATTTTACGGCATCAATTCGCATTCTTTCGAGATATCTAATCTTGAAAAGGTATTTTCTGAAAGCTTTTTAACTTTGCCGATGAAATTAAAACATTTTAAATGTAAACTAAAATAAATTTAATTATCATAATTTGTAATCTTCTTTTTTATTTATGTATACGAGAAAAGAATTAAGAAAAAAAGAACTTGTTATAAATATGGAATTTGAAAAAATACTAAAAAGAAGTTGAAGAATTTTATAAAACATATACTTTGCATTTTTTATAAAAAAAAAAAAAATTTATTCTTTTATTTATAAGAAAATAGAATCTATCAGCGTAAAAAAAAAAGATCAACAGTTGAATATTGAAGAAAAATTGTTTAGAAGGAAACTTATTTAAAGATTTAAAAATCTCAAATGAAATTTAGAAGAATATTTTCAATAAAAACAATTATATACATTTTGGTGAACGGTTTCTAAGAAAAAATTTCGACAATAGTTCATTGAGTTTCGAGGGAAAAAAATTCTTTAAGAAAATTCCGTGAATCCTTTATCCAGGTAGAAAAAAAAAACCAAGTTCTTCTCTGACTCTATTGATTATCTAAAACATTAAATAATCAATCGTTTGTTAAAGCAAAAACGAAAGATGAAGGGGAGGAGCGTAACCGGGACAGAGGTGAAAACGTGGCAAAAAAGAATGGAAAGACGATGGGAATTGGTGTTGGTGAAAGAAGATAAAGAGAGAAAGAGAACAGGAGAGAGAGAGAGAACCGGCCGGCGTCGTGAGCCAGAAAAAGAGAAGCACAGAAATCGCATACAGTCTCTCCCACTCAAATGCGCGGTTCTTATGAATCGAGGGGAGGGTGTAACCCAGATTACTGTTCACCGGACTATAATATTACGCGAACAGATCGGTTGGCGTGTATATAACGGGTGATCGAGATGAGAGGCATTACCGTTCTCCAGTAATTCTCTCGATGACTCTCCATTTTTTCCATATTAATCCCATTCCCGCTGCGACTCATGCATCAATATCCTTGATTAAGGAAGAAAATATATGCATAATATTAATAGTGTTTTATTTTTTATTGATTAATCGATGACATTGATATGCATTATTATTGTCGTATTTATTATTTCTATTCACAATGCGCTCCTCCCTCCCTCCCCCCCTCCCCGCCCCCGTCTTATGTTCTATTATTTACTCTCTAACAATACATTTTAATATTACCTAGATTCAAAAAGAAAAAGAATTCCTCGCTTTGTTCAAAACGCATTCTTTCCCTTTCAATCACCCGCTAGATGTTCCCTAAGGATAACCACGGAACGGGACGAGACGACATGCCCCCTCCTTCTCTCTGGCCCTTTCTCTCTCCGTCCGTCCCCCTTCCCCCCTCCCCCTCCCCCCGCTCTCGGTAGGTCTCTCCCTCCACGGGTTCGGGCAGTGTCAGAATTCTGGCGCAGTACGAAGGGATGGGAACCCTTCATGGTCTGAATTCCCAACCCCGACACGACCTTGTGCCCGGATACCACATACCTGTGCACGAGCTGCGCGCGCGCGCGCTCGAGTAAGCACGTGTACGTATACACGAGCTTAACCGCGTGCATCCGCGCACGCGCACGCTCCTAGACGCGCGGATCTGTGTGTTGATGCTGCACGAATGCATCGCCAGCTATGCGCGTCCGGCGGACGAGCATTCCGTTACTTACTTACGACTGATGTTATGGCGAAAACTCTCGCACGGGATATCCTTCGTGATATTGACGTACCGACGAGAGTAACGCACGTGTGCGCGGATAAGTGCTGAAAATGCTTTTACCGAAAAGCAGATTCTAACGCCGGAAAATTCATACACGATATATGATTATATTATATAAATTTATATATAATTATATATTATGGGCGATTGTGTTTTCATATTTCTTCGAATACTCATTTTTCCAAAAAAAAAAAAAACAATACCAAAATGATTTTTCTAATTACTTTTTAATTATTCTATAGAATTTTTCTAATTATACGTATACATATTTTTTCTCTTTATATTTCTAATAATTATATTTATAATAAAAATAACGAAAAACTTGAAATATATTATACTATAGAATTTTTCTAATTATATGTATACATATTTTTTTTTTTCTTTACATTTCTAACAATTATATTTATAATAAAAATCTATAAAATTCTAAATACATAAAATCTATCATATATGCGATTAATACAAACTGACATTATAATATGGCGGAATTCATAACTTTGCTGTTACCACTGTTTTAATTTACAAAAAAGTACATCAATAGTTTGCCGTGGTTTTCTAAAATGAGAAAAATATGCCTATTATTATACAGGGTGTCCCCAATTTAAATGGCAAAACTTCAAGAGCGTGTAGGGGACCGAAAAACTAAGACGAGAAGTCCTTTAGAGGTTTGCTCGTTTTTGCTGCATTTTAGAGAAAATCGCAAAAATTCAATCTCTCATTGTCGGTTGCTCTCTCGAGTCGATTGGCACCGAATAAACTTTCTGCTTCAAGATTTCTTACGTATGTAAACACTCGATGTTACCCTTTACGGTGCCAATCGATTCAAGAGAGCGATTAAGAGACCGAATCATAGATGCAGTGTACCAAATATCACTAGAACAATGTCTAGCTGCAATTAATGAGATCGGTGCTAGACGTGATGCTTGCATTGCTGCGAGAGGGCAACGTTTTGAACAATATCTGCATTAAATAGATGATAACATAAATAAAATGTATAATAAATAAGTAAAAAAAAAAAAAAACGAAAACTCGTTTTGTTTCTGTTTGTGTGTGTTTTCTCCAAAATGGAGTAAAAACAAGCAAACCCCTAAAGAACTTTCAGTCTTAGCTTTTCGGTGCCCTACACGCTCCTGAAGTTTTGTCATTTAAATTGAGAACACCCTGTATATGTATGGTATTACGTCGTCATCGACATAATATGAAACAAGATTAATTATAAATATAGTTCTGACGTGCTGATGACATATACGTGAAGCGCGGGATTTATATATATATATATATATATATATATATATATATCAGCATCTTAAGATAAAAATATAAAATCGATATTATAATTGTAAGTGTACTTAATTATATCGTTCTCATTTTATGATATAATGTCGCTTGCGCGATGATCGAAGCGAAACGTGTTATTTCTCACAGCGCGCTACCCGCAACGCGCTATACTTTTCATTCGAATGAAACGCGCGGTACTGCGTCACAAGCACACTTGGACGTTTAGCGGCACGTATGTATATGTTTACACATAGCCTCTCCATGTGCGGTCACGTACATTACATATATATTGTATATATACAAGCGCGAGTCAGGTCACACGCCTGACCCAGATAGGAGGTTCGTACGAGGAGCGAAACGCTCGATTGAAGAGACAGCCGCTCCAGATTTCGCCGCGTTTATCATTTCCTCGTCCATTAACGACGATATCATATGTTCGAGATCGTATCGAGATATTCGATGCGAACGCATCGGCGCTGATTTATTCGATTGAGATGCTCGGCAAAGTTCGATTGCTTGAATGAAATGATAACGATATTGTAACGATTACAACATCGCGACATCAAAATAAAGAAGAAATACTGGAGCTTGAAAATAACGCATTATTACGCGATAACAAGAAACTATTAGTATTAATTGCGGATATCAATTACTTTCTACGACTCCTGAATATATTAAAAATAAAGAATTTAATACTTTTTCACTTTAACACTTTTTCATACGTGACTTTACTGTCGCTTAAAACGCAATATCCATTATCTGTGGGCTTTCTAATGTTCCACTTGGCGAACAATAGCAATTAAAAATGGCAAAGAGGGAATAAACAGAGACAAACAGGGAGGGAGAGAGAGAGTTCAGCTATGAGACAAAGAGGCGAGATTGATTAGCGGGGAGCATCCGAGGGTGGATACGGAGACAAAATAGATCGAGAACACCATGGGACTCCTCAGGGTTTAGTTTCTATTTGAGCACCCTCTCGCAACGCCCGAGTGCCTTACTAATTCCATTAAACGACTACGCCTCTGCCTTTCCATATACACTACCCCGTCACAGGCGCGGGGGACCCAAATTAGCGAGCAATTATTTCCCTGGCATAACATACCCACAGATACATACATGTCTTGTACATGTGTACGTGAACGCGGCATCGATTTGTCGAATCAACTTTTTTTTCACAGCCGCTTTGAAAATTCCTCCCGCGATATGATATAAATCCGAAATTTATCTCTTATTTTTCAAGCCAATTTTTAATATAACACACATTTTGATATATAAAAGAGCATCATTTTTTTTAAATTATTTAATCTATAATTTCCTCTCTCCATTCCCCATCCCTCTCTCTCTTTTAAATCTCCAAGCGGCAAAGGTGCTCGTTTATTGTCTGATACATACAAAAGAGCTCAAATCCTACGTTAATAAATTTATCTCGAAATCCTTTAACACTTATAGATATGAGAAAATATTGTGGATAAAAGTAAGAGCGAAATTTTTCGATTCTGGAATTCTTTCGAAAATATGCGCGCGATATATTCTGCACACACTGCTTTGTCAGTCAATCGGTCGACTACCATTTTATCGAGGAAATTTAGTGTTTCCTTTCGCGAATCTCTATTGCGTGCCGCATCGCCAAATCTACCCTCGTATTATCCGTACGTTTCGATCATAGATTTAAACTCTTGTTTTCGAAAGAATTAAGAAACCAACTCTTATATTTTATATCTACTTTAGAGCTTAAAGATATTATCGAGCCACTATATCTGACTACAAACTGAATTTCTGTATTTCTTAATGTCACTAAAAAGTATTTATTTTTTTTAAATAATTGCATACTTTTTTAATGAAGCATCGTCATTTTAACTATTAATTTTATTCAACTTCAAAAGGCTACATTAAATATTAATTATATATTATTTGAAAATTGTAGAAAAATACCATCGCCAATCGTACAATCTTCGCGAAAAGTTTAAAAAAATTTCCACCGGTACGTTATCCGCGAATGCAAATGGACGAGACGAGAGAGACAATAAGCGGAAACGCTATTGCCGTGTCCGGTATAACGAATTGCGGTGACGTAAGGTGCGAGAGTGACGGCGACAAGCTCCGTCGAAGCTCGTAGGAATCGTTTTGCGAACTGTCATCGGTGAATCTCTCCGAGTAAAATTTTGACTTCTATTTCAATTTCGATCTTCTCGCTTTCGTTACGAATTCTATTCTCTTAAACTGAATTAGTGAAAATGTCATTGATTAATACAGTGAGTATTTCACTGACTCCGATAACGATACTCACACTTTCCATCTTACATCGCACTGATTATGACAATTTCGTTGAAAAATAAATACCAATAATCGTACGTATTTGCAGGATGTAACTTTTAAAGCTTTTTCTATTTATCTTGAATTGCTATTTTTTTTTTTAGAGCCTACGTATACACATATTATTTTTTATGTTCAAGATGCGACGAATCTATGAAGAGAAGGCTCTTGTTTAAACTCTCAGATATTTCTTTAACAAGATATAATATATATTGTCTCATATACAATATTATATATAAGACGAATTTTTTGAATATCACCTATTGAAACAGCCATTATCACTGATTGTTTTTATTGAAATTTCATTGAGTTACAATGCTATACTTACAAGAGATTGTCAATAACATTTTACTTATTTTTCAATGATAATACACTGATTTTTTAAGAGAATAGAAAATAAAGTTTCGATTAAGGTTTAACTTATATAAAAATTAATATCTCTTTTTATTCGTATCTCAAATAGACAATAAAAAAAACAATTTCTCATTTAGAGATTCAAAAGAAGAGTTTTCGGCAAAACCATAGATAGATTCAATATACTATAGATATTTAAAAGAAAGAGAATAATCTTATTGTTTAAGTTTAAAGTATCAAAGTAGATGTTAGATCGAGATCGAAAGTAGAAGAAACATTTCGACTTGAGGGAGGTCGTCTCGTGGAAAGTTATCACCGCTAGAATAAAGAGATGCGGCACTTTGACATTTGTGTCATTTCAAGGTTTTAACGCGATATCGCGCAATCTACTTCCATAATCGGGACAATCAGATAATTTCGCGCGATTAACTGGTTCGTTAAATCGATCCGGCTTGTATCAACATGCGCTTTCCTTTTTTTTTTTTCCCCTCCCCCCAATCTCGTTGACGCGTATCGCAGTATTCGGAGTCGGTCAAATGAGCTGTGTTTTCGGAATAACAGCGCGCTCTCTTTCGCGGATCCGCGAGCACGTGTTTCGCGCTGACGTTCACGAAGCCGCCCGCGGCCCGTTTGCGTCACAACGTCCCGTAATTGGCAGCAAATGGGCTCGGTAAATGGACTTTAATTCCATTTGCGCAATCAACGGCGTCCGTAAACGTAACGGCCACGCCGGGAGAGCGGCATCGACAGCCGATGTCTGTCGGAGAGGCGTCGACCAGCAGTGATGATCGTCGCTCCGCGTTGGATAACAATATTACCCGGCCGCTTTTTGCGGCTTGCAGCATTTAATTAACGCACCTTCCATCTGATTGTCGCGACAGTGCAGGAGATTCGCGTCGGTCCTTTAAATGGCACTCACGCGAGGGCCCGATCTTGAGGGGCCATATCTTTTTTCGCGCTTATTATTTATATTTCTGAATTTCTATTTTATATTTTCTCCCTAAAATATGTTGTTTATTGAATACGTAAAATACGTAAAAATTTTTCCCTCCGATAAATACAAGAGTTAAAATTAAATACGAAAATACAGTCCAACTGGCAAAAAATTGTGCTTGAAAGTATTCCGTTTCTCGGACGTCGTTGTTTAATATTCTGTCGAGACCAGTGAATTCAGGATATCGACACGAATCCTTTAACAAACTATGTCATTCTTATCGTTCGGTGGGTGGGGAGGGGGAGGGGGAGGGGGGGGGGGAATGCGCTTGATACGAGAACGAATCGTCATGTAAGCTTTCTCCTCGCTTCGGGAATCGCTCGTAAAGTATAAGAACCCGAGTCAAAATTTATCTCCTACTTTCAATCTAATATCTACTTTGACATTTAAAACATTCATTGTCAGATCGATCTATTTCTAAATCTATTTAATGGGATTTTATCGATTGCTTTCTCTCTTTTAAATCTCTATAAGTACAAAACTGCTCGTTTATTGTCTATTTGAGTTATAGTTTATTGTATAATATAAATTTATAAACTAAACTTGTGAAATCTTAGGATCCATAAATGTGAAAAATTGAGATTGAAAGTAGAAACAAAAAAATTTGATTCGGAGAGCAAAACGTCAACTGAATGTCCGAGTCGAAATTGTGCGCTTGTATTTGCCATTTCAATTTTCTCATATTTATTCTAAAGGAATTTCATTGATAGAAATTTAATTTCTACAGAAATTCAGACCTGACTTTGCATCTGAAAAAAAAAATAGCGAACAAATAGTTTTAAAAGAAAATTATCTAACCGTATTTCATGTATCAGTAAATGTTACATTGAGAATTAAGATCGTAATTAAGAGAAAATTTTTCATTCGAGAGATATTTAATCGCCTTCGTCTACGCTGAGAGAGTCAAAAGTCGATTTCTCGTTACTTATCCATAATTGATATGCGTCGCGCCTGTAATTGGCCATTTGCTGTAATATCGTCGTATTCAAGAATCGATTGTTCGTCGAGTGTGCAAAAGCCGACATTGGCCCCACCTTTTCACGATCGTTCTGATGACTCGAAACATTTCGTCTACTTTCGATCTTAGTTTCTTCCTCGTTGAAACCTCTAACAATAAATGGGATAGTGTTTGCTCGCCGCTTATTTGAGATATAAAGTAGAAGTTCGATTTCTATATTTAAGTGTATCAGAATTTTCTAGATTTTCTAAACTTGATAAAATTAAACGTAGAAATAAAATTTCGATTCGGGATTTCCTGATTTTTCCCAATTTTTTTCCATTCTGCTTCTATTTTCAATCTCAATTTCTTCACGTTTATGAATTCTAGAAAATTTTTCGATAAGTTTAATTTATTTAAGAATTAAATTCTCTCTCTCTCTCTCTCTCTCTCTCTCTTCTCTTCTTTCTCTTTTTATATATGTCATATCTTAAATAGACAATAAACGAACGAAGTTTTTCATACTTGGAGATTTTAAAAGAAAAGTTTTTCACAAAGTAAATTGATAATTGAAGTCAAAAGTAAAAGAAAAATTTTGATCCGAATTTATTCTTAGGGGACGAAGTATCGAACCGATATGTAAGTTCGTCGAACGATATATACGTTGGTTAATTAATTAAAATCTCGTTAAACGAACTCTATCGGGGCTTGAAATTGAATTTGATGTACCGAAACATCGTTATATCAATTTATCCATGTGCAGCCCGGCGAGCGATTTAATGAAATTTCCATCGTAGCAGAGAAAGAGTTCGCGTCGCGTGTTTTCCCGTTCGAAAAATGAGAGGCAACGTTAGCGTTCAGTATCATCTTTCCTTTCCTTATCGCTCGAACACGCTAAATTAATTGCCGTATAATAAGAATGATTCGATATAATACCGTGCGTAATTTATGGAAAGTATACGCAGATCCGTAATATGTATTTAAAGCTCATCTCGATCAGCGATAATCCTCAATCTAGTTCTCGTTCGAGAACCGAGAACGCGTAAGTACGGGCGCCAAAATGGCTTCACGCTGGTTGGCACGAAACCCGTTTTATACCCGGTATATAACGACACTGCGATACGATTTCCTGCGCGATCGAGCCTCGTATCTCCTAAATATCCAATTAGGAGAACAAGTTTGCGAGAGGAGACTCGATAGCCGATAATTTCGGTCTCGCGATGAGGCTATACTGTACATTTAGCATATGACCGTATTAACAATTTGCGCAATGTGACAATCGTACGCCGATTTGTTCGTCCTTTTTTTTTTTTACCGCTCACTCTCTCGTTTTCTTTTAATTAAGAATATCTATTTTCAATTTATCGGGAGAGAGAGAATGAGAGAAAAACTGACGATCCTACAAGAAAGAAAATTCTCATGAGAAACTTGGCTTGCGATTGAACTAAAGAGAAGAAATAAATCTAATTTCTTGTTTTTTTGATTTTCACCCTATAATAATAAAAATATTTGTATGTATCAACATATTTAAGAATGTTAGATTGACACTGGTTAAATAAAAAATTTGAGATATGATTTATACGATTTAAAGAATCTGTATACAAGTTTTATTTTCCACAACTTCCTAATTTTCGATTTTAACATTGACTCTCATAATTTAAGTAATCGAATCATTCTCTTTTGAAACTGTTTACCTATTTTTTTAAATTTCTAAATGGTAAATTGTTTCTTTATTTACTGCTTATTTAAAATACAACGTTTGAGCTTCTTTACATAAATTAAATCTATTGAAATTCTGATTATAGTTCTTCACTTTATTATTCTGTTAAATCTCTTTAAGTCTCTCATAAAAAATTGTATCTTCAGGTTAATTAACATATAGATCGTAAGCCAAAAATTATCTGCTATTATCGCTGTTTAATCATATCGTTTGAAGATGATGTAACATGTCGGAGAGAATTGCGACGTATCCATCTCGCAGAATATCTTCACTGATAAAGTCGAGGAGAGAATCATCGAAGAGCGTCTCCGGATTTTAATAATGGCTCATGCGTATATATTAAAACTCAACAGGTCTAACGACGAAACCGAGACGCAGTGTCTATATCACTTCGTGAGAGAATGGATTTGATCCCTTTTGATCCGAAAAAGCAGACAATTCCCTTTCTCCTCCTCTTCCTTCTCCCACTATTCGGCTGACACCGATCGCGCTCTGTCTGCAGGGGCTTTTAAAAGTCCGATCGAACCGCGCCGCAAAAAGGATAAATGCGACTGACAGGTAAGCAGGTTCAAGAGGACGGTCCCTACGATAGTCGGCCGAATCGGTGATGGAGGACGAGGAAGAGGAGGGGGACGCCGAAGGCGCAGGAAGGAAAAGGAAGCGGAATGATCGGAGATCGGGCCGGATTCGCGACTGTGTGCTGGTAAATGGGTTAAACGGTAGGTCAAGAGAGAAAGAGAGAAGAGACGGCCAATTTAAATCGTCGCCAATTTTCCCCGTGGTCCAATTCGGTTCAACGAAATCATTTTGAAACCAACCTATCGTCGTCTCTTCCGCTTTCCTCGTCCTTTCCCTCCCTAGTCCGCCCCATCCTTGATTTGTAGTAACAATCTAATAATAAATCGACTTTGATCACTTTAATTGTTTCGACATTCCCGCGAATTTATCTCATTGTCAGCGTTGACGACAATGCAATGGGATGAGCGAATGGACGTCGCTCATTCAATCGACACTCAAAAATTCTCGAGTCATCGCAAAAGTGGCGATCTGTTCGTGCTGGTACAGTTTCAATTACAGGTGACAGCAGCCATATTGTCGCGCTAATGTAATTTATGCATAAATGCGGGTCGCGGCGTAGCTCTCATCGTCATACCAGAGAGAGAGAGAGAGAGAGAGAGAGAGAAAGAGATGTATGATTTTCAAAAGTCCATTTTATCGTCTATATTATCTCAGCGAGAGTTTCTCGGAAAATGTTTCTAACGACGGAAATGTATGTTAAGGCATTCTGACATGGTTTGAAAACACATGTCGTTTACGCGATTGACAATTATGAGCGATTGCTTTTAATCGATTTAGTTATCGTTAACTTTTAAGAATAAGGCAATGAGAATTATATTTTGGATCTCTGTGATAAGTATTACAATAATACATGTTAAAATAAAAGTAGAATAATTTGTACTTGAAGGCATACACGTACAAAGAAAATATTATAGTAAAAATTATAATATGATCTTTGTAATCGTCAAACATACTAACGTATAAAAGAAATCACGATATTTTTATTCTACAATATTATGTACAGGGTTGGGAAGTAACGCGTTACTTGTAACGCCGTTACCGTTATAGTTACTTTTTTTCGGTAACTGTAACGGTAATGGCGTTACAAATTTTATTTGTAACGGAAAAAGTAACTTCGTTACATTTTTCGGTAACGAGTAACGAATTTAACAGTTACTTTTATCGTTACTTTTTTCAAATTTTTTGATTTATTTAAGATATTATTCTTGCTATTGTGCGTGATAAAATTTTTATCTTAACCGTAAAGCCGTAAGCAAATCGACCAATTAGCATTCTTATTATGTTGTAATCTCATTTACTACCAGTTCTAAATACCTTGCAACGAAAATTAGAAAATCTCAATAAATCTGACCTTATAGATTGCCATTCATTAGTTGAAGCTATTCAGCAAGGTTTAAATAAAAGGTAACTTATTAATTTGATTAATACATATGTTATTTAATTTTAAATAAGGATTTAATTGAAAAATATTATTTTATTTTAAATTATTGATTCAAAAGTATTAATTTCAATAAAACAAACAATGTCGCTTAATTTACTATATTTGATTTTAGATTTCTTACAATATTTGAAACAAAAGAATTAATAATAGCAGCATGTTTACATCCAAAATTTAAGTTAAACTGGTTAACCGGAGAAAAAAGAAAACGTGCTGAAAATTACTTGGAGGATTTATTGGGAATCCGATCAACTGAAAATTCTTCAAAAGCTGGAAAATCTGACGATCACGATGATTTTTTTCATTTTTGAGCAAAAAACGGTGCAAAATGAATCTGAACAAGAAGAATTGCAACGGTTTTTAAAATCAAATAATTGTAATATAGAAATGTTAAACGACTATCCAAAACTTAAAAAACTTTTTATTAAATATAATACAGCTCTACCAAGCAGTGCATCTGTAGAAAGAATGTTTAGCATCGGTGGCTCTGTATTAACACCACAAAGAGGGCATTTAAATGATGATACTATGGAGCAACAAATTTTATTAAAAATTAATAAAGAATTTCGATAAAATTTAATCATTTATTTTGTAATAAACCTTGAATGAAATCTTGCTTACAATTCTTTAAAAGTTTTTCTTATGCCAAATAATTTATTAGTTTGTATTGTAAAAAAGTAATGGAAATTGTAACGACTCGTTACTTTTTAGTAACTGTAACGGTAACGAGTTACTTTTTAAAATTAGTAACGAGTGACGGTAACGAGTTACTTTTTAGAAAAAATAACGGTAACGGTAACGAGTTACTTTTATAAAGTAACTTTCCCAACCCTGATTATATATATACATATTATATTTTGCAAAGAAGTATAATTATTCAAATAAATATTTAGACGCGCAAACAAATGCATAATCGCTAACAAACAATAAAACAAATTATAATTTACAATTTTTGTAATAATAAAAAATATCCTAAATATTATATTCTAGCTTTACAATAAATGTCGTAAAGCAACGTAGTTTTTACGTAATTTATACAGCAAAATATTTTCCATGCTTATCGCGTATCAAGTATACACGCTTTCTCAATATCGTCGCGAAAAATCGACAACGAGGAATGATGGGACAAGCGCACATACCGAGGGCGGGTAAAGGGTGCGAGAAAGATCGAAGTAGCTGGAAACTCTCGCGCTGGCATCGAGCCAGCCTCGATTCGCATCGTCATCGTGTACCTTCGCGGTAGCGGGATTTTCGCTTGTAATAGAGATCTCGTCTCGGGGATGCTCCGCTAAATTGGTCTAACGATCGGCGCGGAGAAAACGCGGAAGAAAATCGAAGAAGCCTCGACGACCGGACCGTTCCTGAGAACTAGACGCGGTGCATCCTCGCTCTTCAAAAACGCGTTCCCTCTTTCCCAACATCGATCTTTCCATTATGAAAGGAATGAAAGGATTCTCGAGATGACCTCTTTTTACGTAACGACAAATTCAAGCGCCTTAAATAGCTTATTTTTTTTGTTTAATCTCGATTTTTAATCCAACATGCTATTTTGATCCCGAGTCGAAATTTTTGATTCTATTCTCGTTCATCCTCAATTTTCTCACGTTCATGAATTTCATAGAGAATTTTGTAAAGTTTAATTTAGAAATAGGAATTGAACTCCTTACTTTGCAATTCAAATAGACAGTAAACGAACAATTTGCCGCTTAAAAAGAGATTTAAAAGAGGAGCTGCTCGGCGTAACTATAAATTAAATAAATACTTTCAAAATAGAGCGATTTGACTGCTTATCAAGATGTCAAAGTAAATGTTAAACATGGAGGTGAAAAAAAAATTTCGACTCGAGATTCTTTCAGCCGTTAAATCACTCTCTTTCGTCGACAATTCCTCGCTTAAACCTCCAATTGTAAAAGTATTCGTTTGCTCTTTATCTGCTTGGAATACAAAGTAGAAGCTCATTATCTTATATTTATATAAATTGAATCTATCGAAAATCGAGAATTATAACATATGTAGAGCGATTATTTTTCTTCTAAACTTTCATTCTCAGTTTTCAATCTAACATCTACTTTGATATTTCAAAAAGTCTCTCTTTCTCTCTCTCTCTCAAATCATTCTCTTTTAAAATTATCTAATCTATAATTTTGCCGAAAATTCCTCTCTTTTAAACCTCTAAGTGAAAAATTGTTCGTTTAAATGTATATCAATATCTTCTATTATCCGTAAACGTGAAAAAATTGACTTTGAAAATAGAAGGAAAGTTTCGATCGCGGGGGATCGTCGTGAGAGATGATGACATTTGTCGCGCCGAGTGTATTCGTAGAAGAAATTGAGAGCGCCGCATTGAAAATCGCGCGTTTTGCATACGACGGTTCAACGTCAGTGTCGGTACGTTTGCTTACGTAACGTATGCACGACGTGTATGTTTAAACGGAAGCATTTAGCGCGCGAGCCGCGAACCGCAGGCGGTCGCGATTTATTTTTGTTTCCTTTCGGCTCGCGGCACGTTTGCGGCGAAAGCACGCGTCGCAAGATAACCATCGTTCGAGAGGGGTTGCGCATCGTCTACGATGGGCGTGGCTCTCCTAAACGCGTATCATTTATTTACCATTTTCGCGTGGCAAATGACACGCGACAGGGAGCACGTGGTCCGTTCTTAATTGATTGAAAGTCGTGATTCGTCAATTAGCGCATTATCTGCGCGGACAATAATTATCCGACACGGTCTGTACATAAAATAAACGTTTTCAATCCGTGTTATAATTTTTATAAATTTTCTATATATATATATATATATATATATATATATGTATATTAACATGTGCGAATCCGAATTTCATATAATTCATAATAATTCGAAAGTTATGCAATGCATGTGTCATTGACACGTCGTAGGAAATTAATTATATCGCGCTATTTTACCGCACGCGCCCGATACGTACATTGGTAAAATTATCACGATTAGTAATATTGTACGCGCTGATATATTAAATGCACCGCCGTTCTCTTTATTCGCGTCAATAATTTCCCCGCACGGCGAACAGATATTAATTAATTGCGTCCGTTCGTTTCCACTCGACGGCGAAAAACCATCATCATGAGTTTATAATTTGAATAAATCGTACGTTTTTTGAGAGAAAAAGGGAGAGAGAGAGAGAGAGACAGTCGCTTTATGAGAAGAAAGTTTCGAGTTTTACAGTGATCTTTGATGATTTATTTGACATTGTACGATCGCGATCGTAAATTCAGCAAATCTTCATTGTTCATCTCTTAAGTAACTCATTGTAACTCGTTATTAAGTAACTCGTTTCTCGCCTAATAACGGAGCAATTAACACTGATGGAATTATCCGTTCCCAGTTATAATTTCGATCGTTTTTCGTACGTTACTTCGAGAATCGACATATTATTCTCCTGGTTTTAAAATCTCATTTTAATCTAACATCTCTTTTGATATTTCAAGCAATCAGAGCGCTCCGTATTGGAAATATTTCTTCTTTCATAGTTGTTCCGAGATCTCTTCTTTTTAAATTTCTAAGTGGGATAGCGTTCGTTTATTTTTGAGATGCAAAATAGGAAGAGGATTCAATTTTTATATAAATTAAACTCATCGAGATTCTCTAGAATCTATAAACGTGAAAAAAATTGAAATACCAGAAAAAATAGGAGAGATTAGATGCATGATTCATCGCGATACATTAAACTGAGAAATACAAATGAAATGGAAAAAAAATAGAAATGAGTAATGCTTTTTTTTTTAGAGGGACGAAAAAGATTGATCTCGTCCCCCCGTATATATTGTATGAAACTCCTCTCTTTCCTCCTTGATTTATTATCAACATTAATTATTTTTGCCTCGACTTTTACGAAAATTATCGAATGTATGTACATGTGTACGCAAAGTTTTCTTTATCATTTCTTGTCCTTTTCTTAATTCCTCTCTTCTTCAACTTCTTCAATTTATCTTGGAATTTTAAAAGTGCGATCAACAGATATTCTCCGAATTTTTCTTTACGTGTCTCATAAAGACACGTAAAAAATTGTGCGAGCTGTATACATGTTTGCTTACAAACTAATAGTTTAAGCCCAAGTGAATAAGATAGGATTTTCACGAAGGTGAGAAAAAGAGAGAAAGAAGAATGAAACTCTCTCGATCGTTGCTTTGCTTTCTACAAAATTAATCATGCGCTATATAAGCCGCGCGAGAGGCGGAATGTTTGTTCCGGCCTCGTGTTCACGTAACAAGATTTATTATAAGAGATCGCGGAAGCACCGGTCACTTTTCAACATTAACGAACATGCGTGCGGCTTACGCCGTGACCCCTGTCAACCGAACGGCCAAGTGACAAGTACGAATGCGCTCGCTCGCGCGGATCGTTTCTTTCGCGTGTACACATATGTGAAATGTCAAAGCGCGTCTAATAGGAGTATTACGTATCAAACCACTCGAGTAGTAACTGAACCGCTTTTTTTCGCGCTTATGGGACTGGGTTATCTCCATCCGTATGGTTATTTAATATATACGGGTTGTCTCATATATAAGAGTAGAGTGTAGATATAATTTTTATTGGAAAATAAACATCCTTTTTCTTGAGAAAAATTTCAGGAAATGCATAATCTTCGATATCTCATTTTTTTTAAATATATCAATACTGCGAATTTTTACTGCTCTTTCTTGATTATTTATGCAACATTTCCGATTCTTCTGTTATAATTAGCCCTAATATTTATATTTGTATTAAGTAAAACATTTGAAAAAAATTTTATTCGATTTAATAAATTTCTCATTATCAGCAAAGTATGCTTTCCGATTCTGATGTAAACAAAATAAACGTTATGTAATTTTTCGCTTCTTCTTGTTATTCCGTATTCAACTACCGTGAAATACGATAATTCGGAGAAAATTTCGACGTGCTCGCAGCTTCAGGAGAGTGTTATAGTGAATATCTCGAAAAATAAGCTATCTCGAAAACGATGCATTTCCGGAAACTTTGCCAAAGGAAAAGAGATGCTTGTTTTTTTTTTTTACAAGAAATACGGTACGTGTCCCGCGTTAAATTTCATGTCGATATCGATATTGAATTATTTTAAAAAGCGTATAAAAATTATAACGTTGAACATCGCGAAGAAATTAAACAAACGCGCGGCTCTAAATCTCTGTTCGGTACACACCTTACTCCGCGTTTCTGCGCGAGATGTACGATCGCATCTCTCGAACGCCAGCCTCTGTAAGGCCAGACGCGGAAGACAAAGAGGCGGAAAGGGGCGAGGAATGATTCCGAGACTCTCGGGAGGAAATTATACTTGCATGAGAGGCAGTCCCTCCCTCCGGCCCTCCGGCCTGAATGGTAATTAAAGCGCGCGGGACTTTCTTACAATGCTCTTAATTCCCAAGAGCATCGACGGAGCACGACTCGCCGACGAATTTGTTGTCCGTTTAAAAAAAAAAAAAAAAAAAAAAAAAACGCAATCCGCGCTACGGTTTCTTTTTTCCTCGCATGTAATATATTTATGCATCGCGATTTTCAAACAATGTTAATAGTACTTCAAATTTTCTTGGGGGGAAAAAATATTATATTTATTATTAATATCGTCTCAATTATTTCTTATTCATATTTACGACAAGATTTGAAGTAAAAATACACCAATTGACGATGTTAATTAATCCTGATAATTTGAAGTTATTGATTGAGGCTTACCTGGCTGAGTCGAGCACTGATCGGCGTGCATCGGTAAACGCTCTGATTTCCTGCCCCGAGTTCACAGCAAATAATACGAGTACGATTCTCGACATGTGCTGGAAAAAAAGAGAAAAATGTTGGTGACCGCACGCACGTACACGCATGCGCCATGGAATGTAACACGAGGAAAAGCGCAAAGCTATCGGGGCGCGCTCGAAAAGCCGAAAGCGTTGAATTTGTTTTTATTTCCGATGTATGTGCACACAGAGGACTCGTATGCCTCGCGATCAACAGGTGACCAGTTGAATATTGGGTTGGGACGACGTTTCGCAAGAAAAGCACGATTGCCAGCCTTGCAACCTGCGATTCTCGAAATCTTCGTCGACTGAAACATCTCAATGAAAAACATTTAGAATTGTCGCATAATGCAAAAAAATGTGCAAAAATTGTATGTAGCATTGTACGAGTAAAACGACTCGCCATCTCGTTCAAGCTCGTTTGTTATATTTAAAAATTGTTATATTTTATTTAATTATTGGATTATTATTCTTACTATATATATATATTTATATTTATAATATATCTTTTTTAACATAAAAATCAACATGTAAATCTTTATCGTTCGTAGCGATCGTCGTAATATTCTATACTTAGAAATTAATGTCAGAGAGTAAGGGAAAGAAAGATGTGTGAGAAATTAAAAATTAGAAATTAATTCTCTAAAATACTTCATACAAATATCTTTATAAGCGAAAATTATTAATTCAAAATTAATTGTAGGTAGCTCAAAAAATAATTTCGCATAAATCTAAATCAATTTAGATCGATCATTCGCTGCACGCAACCACGTTTAACGTAGAAATACCAGTCGCGAATAGCCTCGCATTATAAATCGCCTTCACGGAGTGGCAGGTATCCCCGAAACGAGCGCCGACAGACGGGGACACCGCCATATATATAACGGACAAAATAAACAATCTGGAAAGATCGAAATTAGTCTCATCGAGTCGTTCCGGTCGATCAAACTTTCACCTCACCCCCCTCCTTCGTTCTCCTCGTCTACTGCATGGGACATTTTGCATCGGGCGCGAAACGTTATATTAGGAAAATTTCAAAGGACTCTCTCGAAATCTCGTACCAGCAAATCGTGGAACAGATATAAATCATGACGCCCGCTCGGGTTTGTCTACTCTTCTCTCTCTCTCTCTCTCTCTCTCTCTCTCTCTCTCTCTCTCTCTCTCTCTTATTCTTCTATCGGTATGCGCATCGTGTAAACTTGCTACGTGTGTTGCGTATGCATGTGTCGAGTTAGAGCTACATCTATAGCCGGCCAATGCGAGAGCAACCGACCGCCAAGGCTTGTGAGATATGTACTTGTTGATTTATTGACAGCTAAAGTCGCAGAGAGCCGCCGTTCCTCGCACCGTGAAAATAACCGGCAGACACAATATTTTTCCTTTTCTTTCCCCTTGCCACTCATCTGAGCAAATAGGGAATGAAAAATGTCGGCACGCGCGCACTACAGACTTTACAAAGCGAATCCGATTGGTTCCGAGAAAAGCAGAATAATCTTCCGCACTTAACGCTGAGACAAAGCTGCTAAAACCACATGAAGAGATCGAGTCTATGAAATATGATTCTGACTCTATTATAATACTTTATTTCTCTTTTCTAGAAATTTATTTATACAAATAACTATTTTTACAAAGATACAAAGAAATCTTTTTCGATACACAATTCCACGTATGATTGTTTCTGTCGTTGAGATAAATTTAGAAAAAAAAGAAAAAGACAGAGTTGGCCTAGTTTCTTAATCTGTCAATATAAATAGTTACGAAATATATTGTCAATATTTTAATTTAAATTTTGCACATGTTCTCTTTGCCAGATAATTCGCGACGTGCAAAATTAATAAAAGAAACAGAGATTTGCGACATTCTTTGAATTAAAACTGATAAGATTGATCTCATTATAAATCACGCTCGATCTCGATACTCGATGAAAGCAACCGAACGTGAATACGAGCGCGAGGGAAATTTCTTGATCGCCTGCGCTGTCATTTGACCACAAGCGTAATCGGATTCGGAGCTAACAACGCGATGTGCCCCAGCCGAAAGAATGAGTAGAATAGAAAAAGATATAGAGAGAGATAGAGAAAGAGAGACAGAGAGAGAGAGAGAGAGAGAGAGAGAGAGAGAGAGAGAGAGAGAGAGAGAGAGAGAGAGAGAAGGCACGGGTGCGCACAAAGCCGAAGCGACGTTCGGTTCGATTCCTGCGTCGATTCCTCGATGTTGCGGTGTACGTGCGAGCTTCGCGATGCTATGATCCGATAAGCATCCCCCGCTCACCCCCTCCGCCACCAACCCTCGTTTTCCTCCCGCCACCCTGTCCCTCCAAGTCTCTCTCACCGGATCGACCGAACGATCCCTCACGCGTGCCGCCGTGCCTCCTCCTCGGCCTTCTCGATCTCACCTCACCTCACCTCACCTCACCTCACCACACCTCATCTCACCTCACCTCACCTCACCTCACCTCACCTCACCTCACCTCACCTCACCTCACCTCACCTCACCTCACCTCACCTCACCTCACCTCACCTCACCTCACCTCACCTCACCTCACCTCACCTCACCTCACCTCACCTCACCTCACCTCACCTCACCTCACCTCACCTCGCCTCACCTCACCTCACCTCGCCTCGCCTCGCCTCGCCTCACCTCGCCTCACCTCACCTCACCTCACCTCACCTCACCTCACCTCACCTCACCTCATCTCACCATACCTCACCTCGCGGTCATAAATGCGGCGAGATCTCTCGCTACGTCGTCTCGATCGTGTCGCACATCTCCCCCCTTCCTGCCGCGGTGAGCACTACCTCTCTCTCTCTCTCTCTCTCTCTCTCTCTCTCTCTCTCTCTCTCTCTCTCTCTCTCTCTCTCTCTCTCTCTCTCTCTCTCTCTCTCTCTCTCTCTCTCTCTCTCTCTCTCTCTCTCTCTCTCTCCCTCTCTCTCTCTCTCTCTCTCTCGCTCGCTCTCTCTCTCTCCTTTCTTCTCTCTCTTGCTCTTGTCTTCAAAGCCGTCTCCTTCTCCGCTAACTTGAATGTGTGGCTCTCCTGCCGCTGCGGCACAACTATCTCTCGCCGTCCTCGTCGCACCGCTGTCGCCTAAGGATCTCGAGGGTCGTACCGTCAAGCTCCACTCCCGTCAGGCCGGTTCCCTCCTTTCGAGATTCGAGGGAGCCTGCTCCGTGCCAGCCGTCCTCTTCCCGCAACGGAGGGTCAACGTGAGACTCTCTCTCTTTCTCTCTAACTTGATCATTTCTCCTTCGCTCCGCTCGACCCCCTCGTTCTTCTCCGTGCTCTCTGTCGAAAGAGAGAGAGAGATAGAGATCTCTCACGCGCGCATCGTGCATCCTCGTCTCTCGAATCGGAACGACAATAGGGGTCTATCGTGCATCTTCGTCTCTTCGGTGTTTCGCTCTTCGATTTTAAGCTAGCCCTGGCTCGCGCGAAACCCATCTTCATCGCTTCAATGAGTAACTCTGGAATTGCTCTCTCTCTCTCTCCTCTCTCTCTCTCTTTAATATTCGCGCTCTTTGTGTATCATATTTTCATTCTCTTTCTTTCTTTTGCAATCGCGTTCTCTTTCACTGAACATTTGTTATTTTGCTTGCCCCAACGTATGTTTCTTCTCTCGTCATTTTTCTCCATTCATTTGCTTCCTCTTCGGAAATTGTCTCTGTCGGTCAGCCAGATAAAACTTCTCACTCGTTTCACTAGTTAAATTTCTCTCTCTCTCTCTCTCTCTCTCTCTCCTTTCTCTCTATTTATTTTCGATCCCATCTTTGTCGAACCTACCGGATATATTTGACGTTCATCCATGTCCGTCTCTCCCGCACTCTCATTTCAAACGTATCTTCTCGTTTTATTCTTACCAACGCTCTTCTCTTCTCTTTCTTCTGTCTGTCTCCCTCTCTCTCTTTCTCGCATATACGCATTCATTCGGACGCGTACGTGCCAACCTCGCCTTGACTCGACGAAATACGCACGCGTGTCTCCACGGGCGACGCTCGCGATACCTCGAGATCGTGTGCGTTAGATATACACGTACAATACGTATATCCACACACATACGTACGCATAAGACTCGCGCACATATACATGGGCATGATGGGCTCCTCATGGTTGCGTTCGTACGCGGCGTAAACGCGGCGACGTGCACGAGGGACGGCCAAACCCCCTTCGAGACCTTCGCCGATCTCGATGTCGTCGTGTCGAAGTCCCCTTTCGCGCGAACTGTGTCGCGACTACAAACTACAAACCCGTCCTAGACTTTTCTCCCAGCGATTATACGAGCGGCTGCCTATTAGACGATTAGGCCGAAACGATTTCGCGCGTTTAATCCTAACATAAGTAATGTTCCATACCATAATATACGCGTATCGAAACACGATATCTTTCTTTTTTCATTGTAAGATCATTACTGATATATATATATACCGTATTGTGATTAAATTTCACATTAAAAGTGTACGCACGTAATGTGTTACACATCGAACTTTCGCAAACTTTTCATATTTAAAAAAATATAATTAAATAATTGTTTTATATCATGTTTAATACTCTTAATATTAATTTCAATATACGATATATTGAGCGTATCGTATTTTATATCATCTTCTTTTAAATAATTATATCTGTGAGAATAGAATATGTATAACTCCTTCATTTTTACATATATAATTATTTAAAAGAAGATCAAAAGGTGTTATTTCGAAAAATAAATTTTAATATACGATACAAGTTTAACCCAACGAAATTCATCGATCGGATTCATCCGTTATGATTGTACGAGTACAATTCTGCTTTTGCGAGCGAAATGCTGGAAATTTTCAGTCCGTGAAAAAAATATTGATCTTTGATCAGACTCCATCCGACGTTTCAATCGAAGGATCGAATGGCTCGTCGACTTTCCGAGATATCCTAAGAATATTCGAGCGTCAATAATTCGTCTCACCGACGCTTATCCCGATAATCAAGTGGTATCATCTCGATAAACACCGCGCGATTAATTGACAATTGGCCTCGCTATAAATTCCCATCCCTTCAATTTTCGTTTAAGGTTGCTTTGTTAATCACGGTTTTATATCTCACACGTCCAGATCAGGATCAACGATTCGATCCTCTTTTTTACCGCATCATCCTATATCCGTTCTAAAACGATTTCCCATTCCTTTTACGGCGGATGCACATACTGGGATATGCTTTACATATCCGTGAGAGATCGTAGATTAGAGCGACGATACATAGATCGACGGAACGAAACAGCGTCGCGAAACGTTTATGCAAGTGTATGTCGTTTAGACGCAGTCATGCGAATCGATAAGATAGTGTCATCTGCTTCCATCCTGACCCGACTCGGCTAAACAAGGAATAGGTATTCAGAAGAGATTATCGACGAATATTTATGCTCCGAAAGAGGATACACACACACACACACACACACGCACACATCGCTAACTGATCTATCTCATATCGGCAGCCATTGTTCTCCAAATTGGAGAACTGATCATCGAGTTTGTAAAGCTTTTTAATAAACGTACATTAATTTTCTTGAGTGTGAAAATTTTGTCGTGTGTTCGACACCATTTCGAAAGCTAAAATTATTAAAATTTTATATCTAAAATTTTGCAATATTCTGTTATTAAAGCTAAAATTAAACCCTTTCATATCTAATTGTTTCTCCTAAATAAGCGACTGGATTCGGCTTATTTATTACAAGCGGAAAGTTTATACATTTCGATTTTAATCTAGCATCGCGAGGTATCTTTTTATAAGCGATAAATGTATAAAGGTCATACATTTTTGATATTTTATTATAGTCTAGACTTATATTTGTCCATTTCATATTTTCGTCTCGTTTAAGAAAAATTTTAGAAATTATAAATGTGATTAATTAGAGCTTAGTCCGATATATGAAGAAATATAAATATATGTGATTTCATTTATTTATTCTCCTTGATATTTTAATTGTGACCTTGATCGATAAAATCTTGCACGGTGTTCCAAATGCATTTAGATTTGCGTAATAATATACGCGATAATTACTACATGTATCAGTGATATAATAATGCGTATGAGACTTTCATGCGTAAAATCGACGAACAGTTTGTGTCAATTTATTTAGAAATGAGAAACAACCAAATCAATATTTATTAAAAATTATTATTAAAATTAGATATTTTTCATAATATAAATTTCTCATAATTATAAATATCAATATTTATTAATAATTTATATTATATTTACTAGTTGGCTTTTATTGTGAATTAGCATAAATATGCACACACAATACAATGCAGTTAATAATAATTTCACAAGCGTGAATTTTAAACAGTCCTTTGAACATTCTCTAAATTCCTTTTTGAATGCAGGAGAGAGCAACATTAGAAAGATCAAAAATAGCGGTCATAAATCTCAAGTCATTGGTTCTCGATGGTTCCAAAACGCATAGTGGCATAACGCCATTAGAGAAAACAAACATGAAAGAAACTAGCCCGAAAAAAAAAAAATGGAAAAAGAATAGCCTCCCAGAGAACAAAAGTCACAAAAGTTTTATGAAAAGAACTCACTATTATTCTGTCCAACATAGTAATGGTAAAAACTCGATAAAAATAGGCCGAGGCCTATTCTCTAACTTTGTAACGATATCGTTATTGTGTTACCTGTCATTGCGCAGCTAAAACGTATCGGAAAACAGCTGTGATGCGTAACGATAACGAATTTGTCGTTAACAGTTAGGGGTGTTAACAGTGTTGATCAAATTCTTTCAGCGTGTCATATCCTCGTGTTAATCCAATGAGTGCAGCAGAAGAGCAAAATTTAACTTTGCAAACTTTTTAACGATATCGCGATATTTAATATCTCACAAATGTCCGTTTATTTAAAAAGTCACAAAAATTCGCGAAAAAAAAAAGCTGACGAGATAATTCGAATGACATGAAATTACAAAATCGCAAATGGCACGCGAAACCGACAATGAAAAATTCCTAGCTTCATTTAAAGAAATAAATATTCAAGCCCCATATCGATTTTTAGTTTTGTACTATCTATTGATCTTATCGTCTCCTGCATCCTTTGATTATCAAGAGAGAAAGAGAACAATCGTCTGCTTATGTCACAATAAGCATTACATATTTCGCCAGGAGGTGGCCTCTGACTCGAATAACCGAGAGAGCCGAGAGACAAGGATAAACAACGGTCGAGGCAGAATCGAATGCCGATTACTGTCTTACAGCATCTTGCTGTTCTGTGTTGCAGCATCGCATGCTGTTCTGACCAGAAATGCATAACAAATCCGACAATACTTGCAATGAATTACAATCCAATTCGGACGTGATTCTCGCTTTAAACGACAAGGAAAAGGGACGTCGCTATACTATGAGAAGTATATCTAAAGATCCAAATTAAGCAAATGATTACAAACGAACAGCAATTAATAATAATGTCTATTATTAATAATAATAGACATTGTTATTAATTTTTCAAATTCAATTTTACAATATTATTAAATAATGCTTTTTTATTGATATTAATTATGTGATCATTCGCATATTCTCATTCGTCCAAACTCACAGAAAAACCGAACATATTTTGTATAAGAAATAATGTTAACACGGGGTTGTAACAATAATTGATTTTTACAATCGAACAATTAAGTTTCGAGACAAATTTTTCATTACCGAACATTTGATCCGTTTGTGTTGCCATTTTAAGGAGTTATTCACAATTCAATGCTCAACGTATGGTGTAAGTTTTAAATTATTTGATTCAATAGTTAATGAGATACAGTTACGCAATGTCGTGTTGCAAAATTTTGTTTAAAAATCAGTGTAATGGAAGAAACCCTTGACAACGCGTCAACATTAATTTTGCGTTGAATTAATGAAGTCCAACAGATAGATACGTTACAAATGATTCAGCAAGCTCAGTCTTCTGAAGCCCTTTCAAAGTTTGATTCATGTTTTTTTTTTTTTTGTCATCTTCGAAACGTTACTCTTAAGCGGTATCTACAATGAGAATTTAAGCTTTAAGCCGTAAGAAATTAACCAATCATATTCGATTATTCTTCTCACATTCAACTATGATTGATCAATTCCTTACGGTTGAAGGTTTATTACACCTATTGTAGACACTGCTTTATGCATAGACTCTCCATAGGCTTGTCGAATCATTTGTAACGTTTCTGATGGAGACTTCTCTAATTTAACACAATTTTGTAACACTATTTTACGCGACAGTATGTCATTAGCTATTGAACCAAATAATTTAAAACTTGCACCACGTGTTAAGTATTGAGATGGGAATAACCCCCTAAAATGGCAGCACGAACGGATCAAACGTTCGAAAATGCGAAGTGAGCCTCGAAACTTAATTGTTCGACCGTGTATATATGAATTAAGCGTTGAACCGAATAGCATATTGCTCAATTATTCGCGGATAATCCTATTTGTTTTTAAATTTCTAAATAGAATTCTTTTTACTCTTGTTTGGTAAATAAATAGCCAGATTAGCTCTTGAAAAATGTGAAAAGGTAACAAGAGTATCCGTACAAAATATCTGACAGATAAAAAAAGGAGAAAAGGGACCGCTAAAAATCCGACTTAAAATTCAATAACCATATTTTTCTATTTTCCCCGAAAACCTTACATTTCGTAGAATGAGCCGAGTCCCCTAGATTCTCCAAAGAGGATAGCGCGCGAGAACCGTATGAGGAAAAATCAATAGTTCGAACGTACGGGAAAACAGCGTAAATAAAATTGTCCGTCCCATCTTTTCCCGCCAATAATCAGGCATTTTTTTTCACAAAGTCGCTTTGACAATTATCGTTGACACCGCGCCAATTTCGGAGAACAATTCCCGGAATAAGATCGTCGATCGCCCAATGAATTTTTATACTTCGATTACGGAGGATGAATCGACGCGATCGCGGAAATCTCATAGAGCGTCATCCGAAACACGATGTGCGTACCGACGCGCGTCCTCGCGCACAGACCTCGTTAAGTCGGTCGACGATATTTCAACCGCGGGACGACGATTAACGTCCGCGTGAAATTGTGACGGCGCGTCGCGCACGCCGATTTACGGCCAAGGCCGTAATTTCGGGATTCAGCTGACCGTTTTTATCTCGGAAAATATTCCCATTCTCGCTCCGTTTATGAGAATATATCTCGAGAATTTATTTTCGCGCGTTCAACGACAAATTTTCCACGAATAAATGAATCAAATAATTAAAGGGTAAATAAATTAAAGGGAGAAATCGATCAACTATTGTCCGAAATATTATGATTTAAACGCGAAAGCTCATGAGAGTGTAAACGGTCGATGTCGCTTCTCGTTTCTCGAATGGTTCTATCGTTTAAACGAATCGGAAAATGCAGTTTGAAAAACGCGAAAATGTGTTCTTCCTCGTGTCTCTAAATATACGCGTCACAGATTGAGAACACGATGCGTACAATTTTCTTTTCGACACAAAGTAAATTATGGCGAAAAATGCGAACCTCAATAAGACGATATCTTGCGAAAAGAAAGATGTCGGCGAAGAAATGTGTACATTAATATTGCGGTTAAATACAAGATGCCCCGAAATTATTTGGATCTTCTTTTAATACAGATTCTTTGACCAATTTGGAGTTTTCTGCAGCGAAAATATTGAGAGAGATCATCATTATTTACAAATTTTCAATTGTTTTGTCACATCATATATCTTTGTAACAAAGCTTTAAATTAAAATTCTCTCTCTCTCTCTATTAAATTCTACCTGAAAATAATTAAACAATGCAGTTTTATTACTTTCAATTTCACAAAGTCTAGTTTGCGAAAAGTCTTCCTTTGTCAATCACTTATAAATCGCAAATTATTGATGCTTCGATATCTTTGTTGAAAAAAATCACCCCTAAATTGATCAGAAAACGTTTAAAGGACATCCGATAATTCTGAGACACCCTATTCAAAAAGGTACCCGGTTTTACCCAACTTTCCCCCTATATATATCTATTGTATTTAACATTTACAGAAAAAATGTGTTATTCGACTATTCTCTCTCTCTCTCTCTCTCTCTTTTTTTTTTTACCGATCTTGTTTGAAAAAGATGGCCCGGCAAAACGCGCTTACAACGATATTGGCGCGTTAATATTCGTTGTTTGCACGGTATTTTCATTGGTTGTTATCCCGCGTTTAAGTAAACAGCGCTCTTTCTAAATACAGAGCGATATCTACAACTAAATATTTTCGAAAATACCGCGTTAAAATATTCACTTTAAAGAAGATAGTAGGGTTTTTTCTCTAATAGATATTATATATTTAGCGGATATTTGACATTTGCTGCCATTATGGAGGAGGATCACTCGCGTATATAAAATCTAAATAATGAACGAGATCGAACGATTACGATGACAGATCTCTTTATATTAATTATATCGAAATTTATTTATCATCGTCGACGATAAAATCAGAGTCAACGGTCTTCCAGAAACAGATCGATGAACGATTTAAGGGGGGGCTACAACCTATGCGAGCGTAGGTCCAATGGCCGACATCCGATATTCTCCTCATATTAAATTCCAGGGTTGGGAAGTAACGTGTTACTTGTAACGCCGTTACCGTTACAATTATTTTTTTTCGGTAACTGTAACGGTAATGGCGTTACAAATTTTATTTGTAACGGAAAAAGTAACTTCGTTACATTTTTCGGTAACGAGTAACGAATTTAACAGTTACTTTTATCGTTACTTTTTTCAAATTTTTTGATTTATTTAAGATATTATTCTTGCTATTGTGCGTGATAAAATTTTTATCTTAACCGTAAAGCCGTAAGCAAATCGACCAATTAGCATTCTTATTATGTTGTAATCTCATTTACTACCAGTTCTAAGTACCTTGCAACGAAAATTAGAAAATCTCAATAAATCTGACCTTATAGATTGCCATTCATTAGTTGAAGCTATTCAGCAAGGTTTAAATAAAAGGTAACTTATTAATTTGATTAATACATATGTTATTTAATTTTAAATAAGGATTTAATTGAAAAATATTATTTTATTTTAAACTATTGATTCAAAAGTATTAATTTCAATAAAACAAACAATGTCGCTTAATTTACTATATTTGATTTTAAATATCTTACAATATTTGAAACAAAAGAATTAATAATAGCAGCATGTTTACATCCAAAATTTAAGTTAAACTGATTAACCGGAGAAAAAAGAAAACGTGCTGAAAATTACTTGGAGGATTTATTGGGAATCCGATCAACTGAAAATTCTTCAAAAGCTGGAAAATCTGACGATCACGATGATTTTTTCATTTTTGAGCAAAAAACGGTGCAAAATGAATCTGAACAAGAAGAATTGCAACGGTTTTTAAAATCAAATAATTGTAATATAGAAATGTTAAACGACTATCCAAAATTTAAAAAACTTTTTATTAAATATAATACAGCTCTACCAAGCAGTGCATCTGTAGAAAGAATGTTTAGCATCGGTGGCTCTGTATTAACACCACCAAGAGGGCATTTAAATGATGATACTATGGAGCAACAAATTTTATTAAAATTTAATAAAGAATTTCGATAAAATTTAATCATTTATTTTGTAATAAACCTTAAATGAAATCTTGCTTACAATTTTTTAAAAGTTTTTCTTATGCAAAATAATTTATTAGTTTGTATTGTAAAAAAGTAACGGAAATTGTAACGACTCGTTACTTTTTAGTAACTGTAACGGTAACGAGTTACTTTTTAAAATTAGTAACGAGTAACGGTAACGAGTTACTTTTTAGAAAAAATAACGGTAACGGTAACGAGTTACTTTTATAAAGTAACTTTCCCAACCCTGTTAAATTCATATCATCCAAGGTCTTCAGCACGCGCGGTGCAGGTTCTCCGAGAGCGCACTTGCCACCTGGCGATGAACTGTCTCTCTTCCACTTTCTCTTCTCGCTTCTCTCTGTGTCTGTGCCTTTCGCAGTTACCCGACAAAAACTAGTCGCATGCTTAGCTAAATGCTCTCCCGTTCCTTGTCCTTGGCTCTCGTTCTTTTTGCTCGGCTGCCACTGCTCGCTACCGTTTCCATCTCGCTGTGCTCGCGTTTCTGATCACTCGGATAGAAAGGAAGAAATACACGATACGACACGGTCGCATACCGAAGAAGGTGACCGCGAATCTCTCCCCGAGCACGAGGAAAATTTTCCAGACGATTATGTAACACTTAAGACGGCAATGATGATGTAAACGCTTGTGTCTTGCTTGTAATTATGAAGATATCTATGTAGGCGCACGAGCGTAGAAATCTAATCCGCGCGATAATATATGCGGAAATTACTTGGCAACGAGCGCAGAATGGAATATGTGATCCTAGTTTAGAATCCAAGAATGGATAATATATAAATATAATCCAACAAACTAAGCTTTGCGGAATCAAAGGATTATAAAGATTGCATTGTTCAGTTAATTTCAAATGGAGTTTATTTTAATAGAATTTTAATTTTTAAGGCTTAATTATAAAGATATATGTATACGGTGGCAAAAATTGGAAACTTGTAAAAAATGATGACCTCTCTTGATCTTTTTATGTTTGAAATTGGCCAGAGAATCTGCTGTTAAAAAAGATCTGATAATTTTTTAGGACATCCTGTGTATATACACTCTGAGAAAGGATTTCTGATTACGAGACAAAAAATATTCTTGACATATTTAATCGTATCACAACCTTATGCAGTATAAAAATAAAACAATTTTAAAATTAAATCGATAATTCCTTTTCTTCTCTCTCGAATTAAATAAGATTGTCTTACTATCTTGAGACAAGAGTAACATATACAAATCTAAGCTTATATATTCTTGCGTTTAGAATAACTTGATGTTAGATCGCTACAAATGTCCATCTTCATCTTTGTGAAAAAATTAACGGGATAGCACCAAGAGCATTTTATTCTAGATTTAAGAATTTTCCATTTAAGATTAAAATATTCCTTTTTCAATAATAAATATGATTGTCGCTATATCGATCCTATTTTATGATAGATTGAAGAGTAATAGCATTAGATCCGGAAATCTTTTCTGTGGGTATATATATATATATATAATATATATTTTTCAATATAAGCAGTATTTTTAGAGAGGAAAGTACTTCTTATTATTAATGATACTCTATTGATATTGTCTTTCGGATGGAAAATTGGTTCTCTCTCTCTCTCTCTCTCTCTCTCTCTCTCTCTCTCTCTCTCTTTTCGTGTCACCTGATCGTCCGTATTTATCGCAATAAATATCACCAAAGTGTTGCAACTCGATATAATTTGGCACCACAAAAATCGACTTCTTTTTTCTCTCCTTATGACTAGAATACATATAAACACGTGTGACTTATATAACATGTAACACCCTTTGAAAGCGTTAATTGTCCCTTCGAATAATTCTGCACACAATCGCGTCTTAAAAAAAAAATTTCGGGAATGTTTGACAGAGATAAATCTATAATTTGTTAAAAATGTGGTGCATCAAATCGTATGTTTCAAATAAATATCTAAGATGAGATAACTTAAGACGATTGATGTCAGAGAATATTCGAATAAAATAAGAAGAATTAATATAAATATTCAGTATTTTACAAATATGTTCGTAAAGTTCAAGACGATTGATTGTTGTCGAGGTATAATAAGTTTAAATAATTCTCGTTCTTTTCGTGAGCATTCGTGCCCACGATATATCCAGGATTTATATAATATATTAATGTTATTTATAAAAGAAATTATAAGCGAATTGAAAAACAGAGCAAATAAAAAGTAACCGTAGTAAAAAGTAAGAAGAGATGTGTCTCATAGTTTCTAATTCATCTCCAATAAGTAATTATCCAATAAGGAATCTAAAAATAATTTTAAAAAAACCCTGGTGGTTTCTACAAATCTACTTTTCATCTCGAATCGAGGATCAAAATTTCGCGCGATACTTCTACAATATTTCATTCTTAAGTACAGAAAATTTTGGATTTTTTCTAAATTACTCAAACTGCCTGTGTTTACTGCTTAAATGTCCCTTAACACTAACATTGAATCTTATCGCGATATCGTTATCAACGCGAATATCATCCGCGACTTTTCCCCGATGCTAATCGACGTCTTCGGGGATAAGACTGTCAAGAAAGAAAGTCGCGTGTTGCGAGGGCGAGTAAACGGGAACGGCGCGCACCGTTATGCCCATATCGTTGTTACGACTGCGAATTGTTACGAGCGCGCGAATGAATAGTCGCATAGTCGCGCTATGAGAATTATGACGTCACTTCGTCACGCGTCATCAAGCGTCACAATCGCCAATCGCGCTTCCGTCCGCTGCTAAACGGCGGGACGCGAGAGGACGACGTCCTCTCAAGGTGAGAGACCGGCTGGCTAGTGATCGTAAACGAAGCCAATTATTGTTGACAGATAAGGATGCATCGATCTCGCTTCCCGGTAAAGAGAGCCGATCCCCCGGGAAACGTCGCACAGATAGCATCTAATTACGGGCATCGATGACCGACAATCCTCGGTTATCTGCGGTTTGTTAATACCGGTGAACCTTTCTCTCTCTCTCTCTCTCTATCTATCTATCTCTATCTCTCTCGCCGCAGGAGACGTGCGTCGCGACGCCGCCGTCAAAATGGAGTCTCGCGCAACCCGATATATCTTCCCTTTTGACGCGTACGACGTCTACTACGATCTTTTTCCATCTGTCTTTGCGCATTGTTATAGCTGCCAGAATCGTATAAGTCGTTTTAAATTTGATAATTATTTCGATGATATGTAAAAATAATAAATAAAAATTTCAAGAACTATCTTCGAGATTCTTATATACAGAGATGATTAAATTTATAAAATTATGAAAGAGAAGAGAGAATAAATGGACGAATAATTGAATGATTATTTAGGGGGACTATAATAATGAGAAATAATAAAAATATGTCAGCAATATTATCGATACATTTTTAACTAGGAATAAGGTGATCGGACACTAGTTTTAGATCATTTAATGTATTGATATGTAATCTTTGCTTTTTTCATTAAATGCCACCTATCATCGTGAATCCTAGATCCTTTTTCAACAATTGTTACACGTTCTTTCTTTATCGAATATGTATATAATGATGTACCCTTAATGTACATCAATAAATAATAAATAATGTAGAATGTAAATTAAAAGAAACCATTAAAAATTCATTAAAAGTATTATGATATCGCAACTCTTTCTGAATCACACTAGTCACGATGCAGATTTATATTTTTATCCAGAAAGATGCCAAACATACGAGAAACTATTTAATGGTTACAATCAATCACGTAGAATATTTTATAAACAATTTTATTCCATATAATTGTTGCTTTTTACTATTACCGATATGAAATAATGAGATTGAAAGATCTACAATTGGACGTCGAATACTTATTACGAATCGCAGTTATTAAAACGCTTCATCCTTTCTTGGAGGCACTATTGCATCTAGTAAATATATTCAAAATTATTTATAAACAAACGATAACGATTATGGAGCAATTATGGGGGAAAAAAAAATAGAATCGAAATGCTGGAGCGGACATTTTGACAAATACAAGTATCGCGACACGTTTATAAGAGAGATATTTTATATAATTATCGATGGTATAAAAATTATTGACATTATTATTAAAAAAAAAATTTATAAAATTATCTCTGCGAAAGAAATTACGCGCGCAATGCGTGAAGAATCACGATGATTACGAGCTCGAACTCGGGAACGAAAGCTGTATGAAGTTTGTTCCATTCTTTCGTACGCTCTCGACAGCCTTTTGCTGATGGCGTCTCTCTTTTTTTTCTTTCTCTTTCTCTCTCTCTCTCTCTCTCTCCTTCTCTCGTTCTCTCGTTCTTTTCTCAGTTCTCTTGATCGCGAAGAAAGACCGCCGCGTCATCACGCCATTCTCATCCCTACAATGGACAGGCGTGTGTCTAATTAGCAGTTGCCAGAGGCATTCACGGTAGAAAGCACTTGGAGGGAGAAGGAAAGGAATTCCTCTCTCTTATATAGGAACAACGATGGAGATTACGCGCTGCCGCCAAAAATGATACTACAACATCCCGCGCCGAGAGAGAGAAGAAGGGAAATATCGAAAATAAACTCGCAAGAATGAAAAGTAGCACACGCGTAATCGCGCAATAACGTTTCTATAAAATCACACGAATATTTATAATTTCGAAAAAATATTATATCGTCTACGCGTCTACGTCAATATTGATATATCCGCGTCAATATTGATTATCTGCGTTAGATCCATGTTCACCTACGGTCCATTTATCACCTAGATGTCCACGACTTTCTCTGTTCGCGCATCTAAAACAGATTTCTTCTTCATAAATTTCTCATTCGTCGATTCTCTCTAACATTAAGTAATAATTGTAATTATAATTATTAAAATTAAATTTATAATTATATAATAATATATAATATAAATTTTATAATATAACATTACATTTTAACTCACATATTATCGCATTAAATTTAATCCAGTTTCTCTTTATTGTTTTCTCTTGTAAAATGTAAAATTTTGCTCTTGATCTTGAATAGATAGATAAAACAAAAACAATAGAAATAACACGATTACTCATCTCGACGATAGATTGATGCATATATACGTTTCTTGTAACTGTTGAAAGTTTACGCGCAATATTGTGCATTGACATTGTAGTAACGCGTTTAATAAATAGACGCTGGATGAGAGAATCTTCTATCGGAGTATGAAAGTGATTTATGATGCATCATATAATCAGGGTTGGGAAGTAACGCGTTACTTGTAACGCCGTTACCGTTACAGTTACTTTTTTTCGGTAACTGTAACGGTAATGGCGTTACAAATTTTATTTGTAACGGAAAAAGTAACTTCGTTACATTTTTCGGTAACGAGTAACGAATTTAACAGTTACTTTTATCGTTACTTTTTTCAAATTTTTTGATTTATTTAAGATATTATTCTTGCTATTGTGCGTGATAAAATTTTTATCTTAACCGTAAAGCCGTAAGCAAATCGACCAATTAGCATTCTTATTATGTTGTAATCTCATTTACTACCAATTCTAAGTACCTTGCAACGAAAATTAGAAAATCTCAATAAATCTGACCTTATAGATTGCCATTCATTAATTGAAGCTATTCAGCAAGGTTTAAATAAAAGATAACTTATTAATTTGATTAATACATATGTTATTTAATTTTAAATAAGGATTTAATTGAAAAATATTATTTTATTTTAAACTATTGATTCAAAAGTATTAATTTCAATAAAACAAACAATGTCGCTTAATTTACTATATTTGATTTTAGATTTCTTACAATATTTGAAACAAAAGAATTAATAATAGCAGCATGTTTACATCCAAAATTTAAGTTAAACTGGTTAACCGGAGAAGAAAAAAAACGTGCTGAAAATTATTTGGAGGATTTATTGGGAATCCGATCAACTGAAAATTCTTCAAAAGCTGGAAAATCTGACGATCACGATGATTTTTTCATTTTTGAGCAAAAAACGGTGCAAAATGAATCTGAACAAGAAGAATTGCAACGGTTTTTAAAATCAAATAATTGTAATATAGAAATGTTAAACGACTATCCAAAATTTAAAAAACTTTTTATTAAATATAATACAGCTCTACCAAGCAGTGCATCTGTAGGAAGAATGTTTAGCATCGGTGGCTCTGTATTAACACCACCAAGAGGGCATTTAAATGATGATACTATGGAGCAACAAATTTTATTAAAATTTAATAAAGAATTTCGATAAAATTTAATCATTTATTTTGTAATAAACCTTGAATGAAATCTTGCTTACAATTTTTTAAAAGTTTTTCTTATGCAAAATAATTTATTAGTTTGTATTGTAAAAAAGTAACGGAAATTGTAACGACTCGTTACTTTTTAGTAACTGTAACGGTAACGAGTTACTTTTTAAAATTGGTAACGAGTAACGGTAACGAGTTACTTTTTAGAAAAAATAACGGTAACGGTAACGAGTTACTTTTATAAAGTAACTTTCCCAACCCTGCATATAATTACGTATACATATGTAATTGTGAATATTCTTCGGATGAATGCGCTCTGAGCGAGTGGATGTAAATTTTTCTTGCTTCTTATTTGTTCTTAATGAGAAAGATTCCCTAAATTTACTAAATATTATATAGATTATTAAAGGATAGATACTATATTCAAGATGTGCATGATAAACTCGTACAGGAAGGAAATTGTGGGTGTGTATATCCGGGGAGGTTTTCAAGTGTGTGACTTATTTGCGGTCGCATTCGTCGAATTCGCCTCGCGAGGGATGGTTGAGCCCTGATGAGCGGCTGAAGGGATCCGAGACTTTTTCTCTCTCCCGGCAGACCCGCCATCAGTGACTCGGGTGTTTCGGGAGACGATATATCGTGCCGATACACCTACGCAAGGTATACTTGGGTCGACCGTATCCGTGAAAAACTTTAATAAGTGTTTCTGCGTTATTGGATTTATCAAGAAATTAATATAGATAATTTTTTTTGAACGCGTGTCCTCTGTGATTTGGAATATTTCGTAGAAGCGGATCCAATGTCAATCCTTCCCCACCAGCAAAATACTTGTCCAAAAGTTTTATTCCCATTCAAAATTATAAATGTATGCAATGTATGCGATCATTAATTGTCGCTCATAATATTTTATATTTGTAAGTCGCGACTATTTTAAATGCCATTTGATGAAATATACAGAAGGATTCTACAAAATTTTTCAAAATCGTTATTGATAAAGTCTTTATTAATAGGTCTTATCTCGATATATATAAGACAGGAATCGCGAATCTTATCAAGGTATATGTAAATCTATCGCAGTGATTACATGATAATGAATACTCTATTCCTTCTATCTTTTTATGCAATCTGTAAGAGTCTTTAAATACATCGAACTTGCATGCGTCGGGAAAAAAAAAACAAGCCATAAGAGCAATTGGATACGTATCTCTCTCGGAGGCGTTATCGTTAAGCCGAAGAAAGAGAGATAGATTCGTTCTGATTTACATCTTACTAAATAGACGGCTCTTCGCGATGCTCGCGCTTCGGAATTCCAGGGCGATGGAGGGGCAGGGTAAAAGGACGGTCGTAGAATACTCACGAGGGAAGGAGAGGAGGAAAGCGAGAGAGAGAGAGAGAGAGAGAGAGAGAGAGAGAGAGAGAGAGAGAGAGAGAGAGAGAAGAGGCGACAAAGATCGACAGGGATGGCGAATGAATGAGAGTAGCGCCGCGCTGGCGCGACTATATCGGGTGGGGCTGAAAAGGAGAAAGGGAGACGCGCGACGAAAGAGCAAGAAGGAGAGGTTTATCGCCGGACGATTGGTTAAGTGGGATCCACACGGCTATGTAAGCGAGGTCACACGCATATATTTCGAGTACGTTTCGAGGAGACCGTGGTCGCGAATTCTTCGACAGTTGATCATCGATATCTTTCTCGGCATAAATATTTATAATAATCGTTTAAACAATTTTTCCAACATTCATAATAATTAAGATATGAGACAATTGGCTTCTACGCGAGAATATTGAATGATGATTACAGTAATCTATGATGTCATTTGAATGAATGGATCGCGAAATGAAGAAGATTGTATAGAATTCGTGCTTTGTAACGCATTTAACATATTTCATACTCTGTTTCGCCCTTCGATAGACCGAACAATACAAACAATTACAAAACCTGTCACGTTCACGGGTTTTTTTTTTTTTTTTGCGCTATCGATGCATGTAAACGACTTTAAGAAGATAGGTTGCACTTGAATGGAAACAAGAACGATAAGAATGGCAAGATGTAACGAGAAACAAACACGATCATATTTGAAAGAATAGCTAAGACTCGAGAAACCTGAAATAATCTAATGTAATCTAATGTATGAATAAAGAGAGGAACGAGGGGAAAGAGATAACATTCAAAAGCCGATTATTTTATCGCGTTTTATTGCCGCGAAACGCCGCGATCATCCCAGTTTGTCGCCGGAGAGAGACGACAAGACTTAAAGGCCTTATGCTCGGTTTTCACGAGTATCCGGTGTCGCTGAGTAATCCTATCCCCGGGCACAATCTAGCCCGGACATAGCATCGCTCGACTGGTAGCGCGAATAGTAGCTGTCGTGTTAAATGAAAAAAAAAAAAAAAAGAAGTCATTAATTTTCTCTCGCTCTCTCCGTCGAGTCTGTTGACGCGCGATCGTAAATAATGATTCGCGCGTGTGCGAGAATTTCGCACATTACTCGTTCATTTGTATATCGTATCTAATTGTTACAAATTTTTACAAAGTCTCCATTTTTTTTTTCAACCGCTTCTAATCGACACATAAATTACGTCGAGATCTTATGCGCGCGCGCGCGCGCGCGTGTGTAATCGAAAATAAAAAATGTTGAATTTTTCAAAGATATTACGAATTAAACTTGCCTTCATTCAAACTCAAAAGTAGAGATCATCAGAATTTTAATATGATTTTTCCTAAGGAGAAATTATAAGAACGAAACTCTTGCATGTCGACGCGTTTTATTTCGAGAAACTTTTATTATCGCGTGATTTTAAGAGCGCGCGCGCATCGCGCGCACAAGTCTCATTCGATTTAAATTCATTCCAACTAACTTCCCTCTCTTGCCCACGTATGTACACCCCACATCGCGATGTATCTGTCTATAGGTATCCCTTCGCCCTTACGATGGCGCGCCATTGTAACTTCGTCGGCCCGTGCCGAGTCGTCTAATATCCCTCCCGGCGTGTATGCGTGCGACTACCTGAGGATTCCAATAAGTAAAAATTCTCTTGGCCCGTGCCGCTAGTCCCGGCCCTAAGGAAAATACCCAAGCAAAATCGGTGACAGCTGAGCGTCGAGCGCAGCTCCGTGGAAGAAAATTAATATCTCGTTGCTCTCTACGAAATATTTACATTGTAAATTTTTTTAAACAAGGAGAAAAAGAGTATACGAGGTAAAATAAAAAGTTCAAGACGCGATATTAAATATATATATTTAAATATAATACAAATATATATATATATTAGATTATTTATAAAAAATAGTATTGAAAAAAGGATTACGTGACACCTGACAAATCTTTCCATTTGTCATCTTGGCAGCGCGTCGCGTAAGATTACGGAAGAAAGAGATTTACTTACAACACATTCGGCAGCTCGCAGGTACCGAGAGTGAGCTTGGGCGCTTACCGGCATCCAGATTACGTCAATTCGGCTTACACACGTGCCTGTATCTCAGATATATCGCACGCACGAGAGCGTTTAACACGGGACGGATATAAGGATTCGTGAGCGAGCTAAAGAGAGGTGCGAGTATAGAATAGGAAAAGCGTTCGCGTTCGCGTGTACAAGCTGCGAGCGTGCGTCATTGGCGCGTGTCACCGGAGGCAGCTGCCGGTTGTTCGTCCGCTCATTGTGTTCGAAGAAAAAAAGAGAAGAGGGAAAACGGTTCCCTGTCCCCCCCTCCCTCCCCCCCCCCCCCCGCTCCTCTCCCGAGGGTAACGGGGAGGTGCTTGCTGGTATATATCGCGTATAATGGCCAAATTGTAGAGCGAATCTTTCGAATGTGAGCGAGAGACGCTCTCAAAGCAGGGTAAGAATTAATCCATCGGCTTCTCAACTCTACTATAATTTCGAGCATTGCGTAAGACCTAACCTAACCGTCTATTTCGTCTATATTTTTTAATCGACGACGGTACGACGTACCGTGAAATATGGAGCCGCAATGAAAACGAAGCTGACAATAAAATTGCACGAAATATATTTTACCCTCTCTCTCTCTCTCTCTCTCTCTCTCTCTTTCAGATAAAAAGTAAAGAGTATATATTCAGATATCGAAAAAAAAAAAAAAATAATAATAATAATATTTAATTAAAATTTAAAAAAATCGATTTAAAATCTAAAATATTACTTGAAAAGATATCAATTATGATATCAAGAGACATTAGAATGAAGCTTAGATCGCAAACAGTTCCACAAATAATAATCGAAAAGGGAATAAACCCGTTTTCCTTCAAGGCAATCGGTCATAACCGTTATGTATCGATGAATAAAATGTACGATAGAATGATTGGGGAGACTGTATCTGTATTGAATAAAACACACGCAATAATTAAATCGCGCGACAATAAAGCAAATTCTAAAGAAGCGCGCGCGTCGCGCAGATACATTTCCGTTGTATTACGGAATATTTGTCGGATGCAAAATGGGTGTTACGCTATATTTACAGCCGAGATAGCAGTTGCTCCGATAAGTAAATGCGTGGAAATGAAAGATTAGATTCTCACATATTGTCCGTGCCCCCTCATATTTTCTTCGCTGCTGATTGGCGGAGAAAAATTTATGAAATCTAATCGATATTCTAATCGAAAATTTTTCAAAACCATCATCGGTATAAAACAGCAATTATATTAAATAAAATCGTCTATAAAGTAATCTTTATGATTGATTATACGTCAAATATTGTATTTTATCATACGTTTTCATATCTTTTTGGATAAATATATAAATTTTTCTTTCGCCAATGCGATCTAGGATTATCCGCGTAGAAAAGTTTCGGGGATATAATTGAAAGACAGCCGGATCTCTTTCAAAAGCATCATGGACGATTGAGAAATTTTTCAAGATTTAGATAAAAAATGTAATAAGTTCTAGAAATGCGATTCTAAGTCATCTAGCGATATCTAGCAATAATCCTATTTGGTTTCCCTAATCTCTTCTCAAAATTCTTCTTCGATTTCCATTTGATATTACAATTAAGAAGAATTTTGAAAACATTTTACCTACTTGGACATTTATAACAGCCCAATTAGCATTAGTTGATATTTAATTTTTGCGAAAACTATGGATTTAATGGACAAAAAGCGCCAAGTTAAATCAATTAAATGTTTTAAATTCTTTGTAATGATAGAATGAAATTTTACAACAATAAGAGCACCTGACGCTATATCATCTTTTCTTTTATTAATAATCGCGCTTTGCAGGCTCTATATCCATTTTCGTGAGAGAAATTTAAATGATTGTTTCTCATTCGAAATTAAAAAAATTAAATTAACTTCTGATATAATAAGATAATCCTAAGATAGATTAACTCAAGATTGACGAGGGGCCAGAATTCGAATTTTCGAAATATGGAATAAAATAGCATGTTTCGTTCGTTTTAATTATGTTCGATACAATTCGAAATACACAGCCGTTTCTAATTTTTTTCCTAATTTTTTTGAACAGTGCTTTGCATCTATCACAGAATTATTATTCTATACAGGGCGTTCCCTGAAATATTACATTTAAATCATTAAATTTCTCGAGGTGTAATTCGAGTCTAAGTGTCGTTAAAAAAATAATTATCATCTCTAAAACATGATAATTATTCATTCCTATTACGATAATTTGTAATATCCTGTTCATCGTTTTAATTCCTGTTTGAAATATTTATATACCACATCTCGCGCAAAAGCTTTTCATACATATTTCATTCGATGATATTTTTTTATTGGACCAAATATCTAGATAGTTGTTTTAATAATCCAGATATTTGGCCCAATAAAAATATCATTGAATGAACTAGTAACTATGTACGTTTGTGACAGCTCGTGACGTAGACTTTAATTGAAGTAACAGCATTTTTTTTTCCATATATAAATTCCCGTCGCCTTGATATATTTCCTTAAACATGAAAGTTAATTAATTATAATTGACGATATATTCGCAATTTTTTGCCAACTTATAAATGTAACCAGTCAATAATTTTTGGATTAAGGAAGTGTAAGTAATATACGATCGCAAAATTAAAGATAGATATTCGGAGAATGTAGTATTTAAGAATTCCACATATTAACAGTAATATGTTAAAATATATATATATATATATATATATATATATATATTGTAATAACAACAAAGGAATTGGTATGGTATGCGGCCTTGATGACGTATAGCGCGCTATTGTTGACGATATACAGGTCGCCGCGACCTTATCATTCGTGCCGTGAGACTGACAATGAGCGCGCAGGAAGCATAGCAAGACGCTCCCGTAATAACATCTATCATATTATTTGATGAAATCTTTCTATCGAGAGATATCAAACGCGTCCATTCCTTACAATTCTAACAATTATCGACCAGCAGACTAATTAATTCTCTAAGTAATGATTATCGCGTTTCAATTAACCATTAATGCAAATAATTTCGTGAGTACATCAATTGAGTACAAAATTATTTGATTCGTTAATCGCGACGTCTTTAATTAATAAGCAATCGGTAACGTATCGAAACGTATATTTTAAGTAATTTATTTAATCGAAATCAATCGCACGAGTCGACAAAGCGATGGTAATTTTTTATATATTGTATTCTTCGAATATCCGTTCCTTATTTAAACGGTAAAACTCCCGTTTAGGGGAGATGATCTTCAATGATCTTGCCCTTGACTTGTCACGATGATCCTGAGTAACATCTAACAAAATTATACTGGGTGGCCCATTTTAATCCATCCAGTCGAATATCTCAAAAACCAAGCCCGGAAGAGAAAAATGTTTCATACAAAAGTTGTGTGGCTTCAAGGGGGCCATAAGATGGTGACAATGATTTGACCTTGGAAAATCATTTGAAGGTCGTGTGAAGGTCAACTTTAAAATCTTAAATGGAAACCCCCATTTTTTATTTAGTATTCTTGTAGCTGACATCGAGATCTTTCCAAAACGCTATAATAAAGTAGTTTTTTATTAAGTACTTTTCGAGTAATTTTATATTTTAATCTGACATATTTTGATATAAAAAATTAAATATCTCATAAAATATTTAGTTTTTGATAATCTTACCGTAATACTTCTATGTACAGAATAATGAGACAAATCAATTAGTATATAAAAAAAAAATTGTTTTTAAGAAAATTATTTACAATGTATTTTTTTAAACAATTATTTGTTTTTTTTTTTTTTGGCACTAATTAATTTGTCTGTATTCTTTTCTATACTGTCAACGAGTACGCATTTTATCACAATTTTATCTCTCATTACAATCAAGGGAATATGTATAAAATAAAATTAAAGATAGATATCCGGATTATGTGTAGTTTATCTGAGAATTCCGCACGTATTTTAGTTCTTAATACGTTAACATATAATTGTGTAAATAACAGCAAACGAACTACTATGATATGCGACCTCGATAACCGTATAGCGCGCTTATTGTTGACGACCTTCAAGCCGCCATGATCTTATCATCGTACCGTATCATTCGTATCGCGAAGTTCGAGCGAGCAGGAAACATAACGAGATGCTCCATATAATTTTTTGCGAAAAATACCGAGAGATGCTAAACGCGATCATTCCTTATGATTCCAACAATTATCAACTTGCGGACTAACTTCATTCTCGTGATTTATCGTGTTTCAACTAGCCATTAACTCACGTAATATCGCATGATAATGCGCAGTGTCAAGACAAAACTGTCGATGCTATTCTCAATCTTTTCAATCATTAATTGAGTATAAAATAATATGACTTGAGCATTAATGCGACGCCTTTAATTAATAAGCAATTGGTGGTCTATCGAAATGCGTATTTTTAATATTTTATTTCATCGAAATTAATGAGTCATGAGTCGACAAAGCGATGGTAGTTTCTGACATGTTGCATTCTGTCGCGAACGCGAATATCTGTTTTCTTTATTTTAACTTATACGTATATTTACTTAGGGTGTCCCGAAATTAAATGTCAAAAGGTCCTTTAGAGATTTTCTCGGTTTCGCTTCATTTTGAAGAAAATCGTAAAAAAGCATCTGTAAAACTGTCCGCTTGTCTTCGTGGTAGCAAGTTTACATCGTTATGTAGAGTACAATCTAAAACTTACAATATAAAAAATAATTTTTTATATATATTCTCTGTCTCTCTCTCTTGTCTCTCTCTCTCTCTCTCTCTCTCTCTCTCTCTCTCTCTCTCTCTCTCTCTAATTAATTAACAAAATAAATTCTTGGAATTATTTTTGCCATCTATTTGTCTTACTATAAATTTCTATTATCAAAAAGATCTAAAACGAAAGGGGATTTTATTCGAAAAAGTCAATCGTGCGAATTAACAACGGCGGCTTGACGTCTACACATATGTTCGTCAGATGCGCGCACGTGTCATAAAGATCGCGCTGAGCGAACTGCATTTATCTTTACCTGCGTTCGTATGTTGTATGCGTACTTTTATCCTTATCCCGTATTTTTGTCCTCGATCGCTACCGATACGCGAAAAGAAATATTCCCAGTAAGCAAATGAGAGAGAGAGAGAGAGAGAGAGAGAGAGAGAGAGAGAGAACTTTCGATATTTGGTTACATAATTAAATAAATAAAATTAGTATACTACTGCGCAATCTGAGAAATTTCATTTTTATACCAGCTATATTGAATTCCCTTAATAAAATAAAAATTAAAAATAATTTCTGTATTTTTGTAAGAAACTAGAATTCTCTCTCAATTGTCTCATACAAAAAAAAAAAAAAAAAAAAAAATTTATTAGATATTGCTTTGTTCAATTATTTTTACTCGCGATCTATATTATCACAAAATCATGTTTTATAGATTTCATTAAATCTGAATTGTACGATATTTTAAACGCGAACATTTAAAATATCGCACGCTCGACATTTATGAAAGCCGCACGTCCCCCGATCTAACGAAATCTATAAAAGACTTGATCTCGCGAATAAAAATAATTAAACCAATAGAATAATATTAATTATACATTATCATTGTTATAAACACTGTTTATACCATTATTACTTTTTATTTAATTACGTTTCTTCGTTGATTTCTATCGATGAGATTATTTTAAATATATTGACATTAATATCGCGTTTTTTTTAAAGACGCGAAAAAAGAATAGAATCATTCAGATAAATACGATATTGCCATACGAAAAGGCACGTGCCTGTCAAAATTACCTCGCGTTTCGTTCTCGTACCGGCTTCCCCGTTCCCTATTCAATGTGAGTGTAATATACCCAAGCAAGGCCGCAGCGGCGTGCCACGCTGTAGATACGATCGATCGCCTCTGGAGCCACAAACGCGGCAATTTAGGCTACGGTATCCCGGCACTCTATCATAATAGTTTCCTGGAAAGTTCGTATATATACGCGGCTAATACTGGCATACGCGATCAGCCCCCACCGTGGCCTTTATTCTTCCCGACAGTTGAGAAAACGCGCTCTTTCAAATGCGGATAACGGTAAACAATATTATGAGGATCTTTAACGGAAAGAAATATCAATATTCAACGAATGTAACGAATATTTGTCGAATTTGATTTCTGTATCGTCAGGATGTAGATGTCGATTAAAAAAAAAAAATAATAATAACCGCTATTAACTGCTCGAGTATCCTATACATTGCAGATGGTTATCGATGTTGCTTTCTATTGCAATTGTAAAAATTAATGAAATATGAAAAGAAATCGAGGTTTCAAAATGTCATCGCATGAAAAATTTATTACTTTTTATAAACGCGGAGGAATGCACATAAAAGAAACAGAAAAAAATAATTATAATCTTGTAAATTAATTATAGACAAGACTTGAATTCTCTCTCTCTCTCTCTCTCCTTTCATGCGTGACTTTTGCTCGATCGAGCAACAGGTGGTGGGTTTGACCTTCGCGGAAGGTTCGTTCTCTACGCAGATTGAAAAATTCTCTCAACATTCTTTTGATTATCAAGACGTAGTATCTCTCATTCAGGTTGTCCGCCGTTATTTCATCAATTAATTTCATCGATTGATTTTCATCGAGATTACAACTATTGGATTAATCGCGATTCGACGCCTAATCGTATCTAGGAATTTTAAAATTAAGGCGAAAATAATAGAAACAAAGCCGTTCGAAAAAAAAAAGAAAAAAAGAACTGAGACAAATAACGAAATTATTTTCACCTGTTTTCGACGATATTCATATATGGTAAACGTTTGCGTTCGTTCGTTTATCGAGCATTCACACACCGTTCCACATGGCGTAATATATTGTATATTGTGCCATATGAAAACAAATTGGTTTTTTTTTTTTCGACGACTCTCACTGTACTCGACACATTCGCGTGTGTGCATTGGCTCTATGTAACAAATTAAAAACTCGACTATTGCGCGAAAATTGTGTCGTATTTTATACGGTGGAAAAACGCACCGTTTGATTCGGAACGATGTAAACGGGCACGAGAAATGTCGTGGAAAAATTTTTCATTGCGGTTTTATATGAAACAAATCTGCGACAATAATAATCATGATATCGACAAATATTGAAAGCAATTACTTTTAAATCTTTTTATCCAAACTCTCCATTTCATCCATGTAGTTCGCTTTATATATGTCACAGATAATAAAACCTGCTTTTATTAATAATTGGAAGTATATTTTTACAACAAAATATATTGGCTAAATAAATTGTATCTAAATAAAGTTAAATTCCTGAATTTGACGAACATATTTACACGTTTACGATGGATTTCCAAAATCTTTCAAATCCTGGAATTTTGATTAAATAATACAGAGTACATATCGTGATTAAGTTAAAGTAATAAATAGCCTTGAGCCGAGTTTCTTCCTCTCCTTCCCTTTTTATTTTCCTCTTTCACGTTTTAGCTCCCTTCTTTCTCTTTCTCTCTCTCTCTCTCTCTCTCTCTCTCTCTCTCTCTCTCTCTCTCTCTCTCTCTCTCTCTCTCGTCACTTTTCTTTTTCTTATCGATAGTACAACTTTACGAACGTTAAAAAATAATACTAAAACATAAAAATGGGTAATGAGAGGGTCGCGAATAGAGGGCGGTAAATCATTAACAGTTCGCGACTCTAGGACGCAATTACGATAGCGCATCCGTCATGCTAGCTGTCTAAAATAAGAAAGAGCAAAGAGGCCAAGGCTGGAAAAGCGTGTAGCTTGCCCCTTCTTTGTTACTTAAAGATCTTTGTTACCAAGATTATTTGGGATGATTTCAGAATAAGATTGAAAAAACTTTTATTAATAAAACGATTGGAAAGATTTTGAAGATGACAAATGCGGAAAGTCAATGTTGCGAATAAATTGTTTTTAATACACGACCAAATTATCTATTCGCAATTCGATTTTGATGTCGAAATCCAGAAACTTGATTCTCTCAGTACACTCGCTATTATTTAATTGCACGATTCATTGTCAGGATTCATTGGAGGATGCGATCGTAAAAGTCGCGACGATCTAAGTGACCTTGTATATCGATAAAAAGGTGCAAAGGTAAAATCAGCTGACTAACCGAGCTAATGACTTTCTTATCGCCGGAAAGAAACTTATTTGTCGATAGTTGGTAGCCGATCGTGTCCTTGATTATTGATAAGCATGCAGTATGAGTTTTCTCGTCGATTACAATCTCGAATACGACGCGCACTTCTTATCTGCGATACAACACGAGGCGATCGTGACAGAAGCCGGTAGATAAGGTGCCTTTCAAAATGGCCGTCGTTGGGGTCGTGCCCCCGCGAACCAATCTCAGAGACCCGCTGTGCGAACGGTCGATCTCGTGCAATCGTGTAACGTGTAGAAATTAGAGGGAAGTGAGATACTAGAAAATAAATCTTCCTAAAAAAAAAAAAAAAAAATGACGTATCCTTATATTTGTCAACAATTAAGCGCTGCATCTTATCAGAGCTGATATGAGAGAGAATTGAGATAGTTTACTTAGGTTTACTATAGTTTATGTGTTTATTGCACGTTTTTATGCTAAATCAGTCTGCACCAAGTTTTTAAAATTAAACATCCGCTTTTTTTCCTGCAACTATCTTTGTCTAATTGTATAATCAAAATCAGCTGAATCTTCTTGATAATATTACATTATTATTTTATACGCTTTTGTAGATTTCTAAATCGATTTAATTCTTCATTCTCTCGAAGCATAATGCGATCAAGAAAATTATATCAGTATATTCTGTAAATTGATAAATCTTGAGATCTGTGAATTTAACATCTTGCCGTGGTATCAATTGAAGAAATATGAGAGAATGTTATTGACTTATATAATTTTTTTTATAAATATCTTGTATGAAAATGCTTCACGTTGAAAGTTTTAGTTTAAAAAAATAAAAGATAAAGAATGTTTTTAAAAATGTATAGTTTATAAATAGATATTAAAAAATAGTCTTTTTTTTTCAAAATTTTAAACAGTACAATTATACATTTTAATAATTTACAATACTTCTCCATATTTTTATCATATTTTTGCAATTTTTATATGTCAATATACAGCGGGGATTAATTATTTAATTTTTCGCTTTTAAAAAAAGCCACTTTATCGAAAAAATTTGAAATAAAATCGTTGCAATTCTGATAAAAATTAATTCTCAATAAATGTCTGTCGTAAAAAATTTCAATTCTAAACTTCAGTTAGAGGCTGGATTGCAGGAAAAAATCGTACATATTATAACAGTCGCTTTCAAGGCGCAACACCTTCTGTAACTAATATTTCTAATTAACTGGCAACGATGATCTTGAATCGTTACGGTGGAATTCATTTTATAGATATATTAAAAGAAAATCAAGATGGGACAGGTTAACGTGTTCAAGAATTAATACACTTTGACGGTAATATATCAAGCATTATCCAGAGAATATTCGTAAAAAAGTAAAAAAAAAAAAAAATAGAGAAGTAAATCGGGCAAAGAGAAAACGTCACGCTTTTCCCTCTGTCTAATTCAGCACGATCTTCGTATATTTTTGAAAACCCTCGGCAGGATTATCGCAGCTGGCGCGACGATATATAGGACCAGATGGTCCTTCCTCGAGTTGCCGAGCTTGCGGGCCACCGCGGTGTACGAATGAACCGGCCGAGAAGAACGAGACGGACAGGGAAGGGAGACAAAGACGGACGGAGGAGAAATGGAACAAGGGTGGAAGAACGCGAGCGAGGGGGAGGATGAAGGAACGCGAGCGAGCGAGAGAGTGTGAGGGAAACGAAATGGTGTGGGCTCTCGAGTGGGCTGTTCTCCAAATAGCTCCACCTGCCCTCGAGACGCCGGCAACAACAACATTGTGCTCATCTCGAGGCCAGGCTCGGAGTGCCGAATTTTTGACCCGCGCCAGGATCAGAGTAATGATACCGCGACGCCTGATCGGCACGTGGCGCGCACCTGGCCCCAGAAGCAAAGCGGCATTCTTCGAAGAAAATTTTTATTGCATCATTCATCGTTGACGGACAGAGAGAGAGAGAATTCTCTCGTAAAGATCTTACGCGATAAGATCGCTAAGAAATTCGATGGTAAACGCGCGAAATTGCGACACAAAAGAGCGCGATCTCCGTCGTGTAAATCGAGACATATCTTGACAGGCACGTTACGGTTCCTGGAGTTTAATAATTCGTGATTACGAGACTTAAAATATTTTGATGTGAGACTTGCAGCAAACGCGAAGAAAGCGGAAAGATGCGAAAGAGAAGATTTTACGAGGTACGATACGACGCGCGATTATTATTCTCAACAACGCGATTATACGTAATTTGATCGAGTCGCGTTTAAATGTGGAACTGAATAATTTGTCGATAATTTCTCCACCACATCGCCTTTCCTTGCTTTATCAACCGATATAAATAAAAAAACAGAAAGAAATCTAATTAAGATACACTTAATTGATATATTATACTTTCTTTTACAATTTTTTCTAACCGATCTATAAACCGTATAGATGTGTCAAATAAATTATTTGACAGTTGCATGCTCGTATTACATTGGATATATTTCATTGCTGAAAAATTATAAGTTTTTACGATAATAAAAAATATCCGAAAATACACTCGTAACAATCGATTTCATATGCAGGATAGATCTTTATTTGGATTATTATATCGCGCAATTATAAGTATTTTTAAATGTAATAAATAAATGAAGGAAAGTATAGAAGAAGACCTTGCGCAGAACAGAAGGGAGAGTTTCTGAATAAAGAACAATTGAAAAGATTTTTTAATTAATTGAACTAAAACACCTAAAACCTGAAATATCTGTATTCATCTTTTAACGATATAGAAAAATAAAGAGAAAATTGTTTGATTCAACATTTGCCGTGGGATTGTTGCAATTACTGAGATTATTATGGGACAATATTTACCGAATTAATTAATCCAGCTTAATCGTCATCAAAATTGTTATACATTGAGATTTGCGTTGTTGTTAATTATAATATTTAATAAATTGAAACAGAGTTTATCCCGTTACATCTATCTATGCTCTGTGTGTGCCGTGTTTAATTACAGTTATAAATAAAAACAATATCTTTCAAAAGATTAATATTAACGAAATATGTAATGTTTCTATATAAAGGAGCAAATATTACAATGCAATGAACAGATTCAAATTGAATTTTAGGGACTTAGTAAATAAATATAATATTCATACCTTCCGGACTTCGGCTCTGTAGAAAATAGATAAATATTATTCGCCTCGAAAAATATGTGTCACTTATTGTTAGCCCAACAACGGTAATTAATGATATAAATTACATATGAAATTTTTTATGGGATGGACGAATGAGGCAAAAACAAAGTGTTGGACCTTTAACACGCGAGCGACACCTCCTTAGTATGCAATTTGAAAACTCAAAAAATTTGAGGACTAGAAAATCTATTCCATTTCTCTCAAAATCACTCTACACTTTCCACGCCCATACGTGATTTGTCGTATCAAACGGGAATACGGGATTACGATTTCAAGGAGGCGCATTTTACGTTAGAGGAAAGAGACAGAGAGCGATATACAACACCGCACTTTCCAATTCGTCTAATCCCCCGCCGTCCTCGATCCTCATCGTATCTCCGCATCACCTCCTAGAATCTTGTATCTCGATGTCCGAGAGCGATGGAGGGTAAATTCCGATGTATGTATTGGAATATGCTGGAACACGGCCGCGTACACGAAGCGCCGGCAGCCGTGTCGGGGTATTGATTTACAATGCTTACTCCGCTCTCTGTAGTGACTCCCATAATTATAGCGCCCTCCGCATCTCCCTCTCCTTCCCTCCTTCTCCCTCCCCCTCTGTCACTCTCTCTCTCTCTCTCTCTCTCTCTCTCTCTCTCTCTCTCTCTCTCTCTCTCTCTTCCGCTCGCGCCCCGTTCTTTCGTTCATCTTCTCGCCGCTCTTCTCTGTTAGCGATTACCGATATCTCACTACCATGCCATTTTCTCTCTTTTTCTCTTTCGCAGATTCGAGAACGACGTCCGACGCCCTTGACTGTTGGCTCGTGAATCCCTAAAATAGGTGAGTATCAATGGATTTGGGACAAAGTGACAGCATGGTTAAAAATCCTTGTTTTCAACAACAATATCGTAAGTCTTTCTTTAACAGCGAGACACTTCTAAGCCTCTCGATTGACAGTTGACGTAAGGCTTGTAAGAATGTAACGGCAAAGGATTATTTATTATATATGTGTAATGTCATATATGTTACAAATTATACAAAAAAAAAAAAAAAAAAAAAAAAAATCTAAAGCTTTCATTATGTATATAACAGTATATTTTCTAGTTTTAAAGAAATAATTATATTTATTATATAATTAATATAATACGTAAATAAAATATAATATTATTATATTTATTACACGGTAATTATTATTCTAACATATTAAATAAAATTCCTTGAATTGGGAAAAATGTCATCGTGTATACGTTTTACTTCGCATATTATTTCAAATTCGATTTTGAAAAATTAAATATTAAACATCGGTATCTGTTAAACGTCGCGGAATTTTTTTTTATCCTTATTTCGCGCCTCAATTCATCACGAATGCAACAGATGTGCGTACAATTGTGTGTTGTGCATTATATTAACATTTCGACAAACGCAATGGAAGTGTAATTGTGTCATGTAACGAAGAAAATATCTCACAAAGAATTTTTCTGCAAAGATTTTATTATCGTTTTTCTTTCTTATTACAGATATATAAAAATGTCGCAAAAAGAAAGATATATATATATAAATGCCAATTTTTCATAATAGTACACCCACAGAAAAGATTTCCGGATCTGATGCTATTACTCTTCAATCTATCATAAAATAGGATCGATATAGCGACAATCATATTTATCGTTGAAAAAGGAATATTTTAATCTTAAATGGAAAATTCTTAAATCTAGAATAAAATGCTCTTGGTGCTATCCCGTTAATTTTCTCACAAAGATGAAGATGGAAATTTGTAGCGATCTAACATCAAGTTATTCTAAACGCAAGAATATATAAGCTTAGATTTGTATATGTTACTCTTGTCTCAAGATAATAAGACAATCTTATTTAATTCGAGAGAGAAGAAAAGGAATTATTGATTTAATTTTAAAATTGTTTTATTTCTATACCGCATAAGGTTGTGATACGATTAAATATGTGAAGAATATTTTTTGTCTCGTTATCAGAAATCCTTTCTGAGAGTGTACATAGATTTCTCTAAGCGGTTAGATAAAGAATGATGAGAAGAAAATCGTTAGAAAACAACAAAAATACATAACAGAGATTTCGAGAAAGATCATGAAACGTCGCGACGGTATGGCGCAGTAAGATGTCACCTGTTGAATCATCTTGTTTAACGGAGTTTCCTGGAAATTATACGCTCTACAGCGAGAAAAAGCATAGCAACAACGAGATAAAGGAAGCAAAATAAAAAAAAAGTTGATAAAATAAAGAAAAACTTCTTCCTCTCTCGTCTTTCTCCAAAAAAAAAAAAAAAAAGTAGCTAACCAACTAACTCGAACTGCATTTCTTTTTGCAACTCCATTTTTTTTTTTTTTTATAGTCAGATATACACTTCGGCGACGTACGATTTACAAACATTTACATTGTAAAGAAATATAAAATCACAAACGAATTATCCATTAAAAATAATAAAAAATTGAATTAAATTTTTATTATTTATTGTGCAATATTTGATATTTATTACTCTGTAAGATTTTTTATAATATATAGATATTGTTCTAGAATTCAGTAATAGTAATTACCGTATTGTCTTCGATAGAACATACAAATACAGAACAGGTAAGTAAATAGTGAAACCCGCTTACCTAAACTAAGGGCGAGAGAGAAAGGAAGAGAGAGAGAGAGAGAGAGAAAATTGGAGAGGATTACGCACGCGTGCACGCGCGTGTCAGCAGGCACGCACGAGCGAGCGTTTATACGCGCGACGACGCGCCCCCGCTTCTCTTTATTCCCCATTCACCCCCTTTCCCTTCCCTCGGCATATCCCGAGATCCCGCCACCTCGCCGTGCACTTTTCGTCTCGAAAGTGCCGGACAATTTATGCTCAATTACGTTCTAATTATCGTAATGGCACGACTGGTAGCGCACAGATGTTACCCGGGGTTAAGTAACTGTTGCGGCATCGCTTCGATCGCTATTATCGACTACGAAGATGTTGGGAAAGGTACCAAAACCGACGTGCTCTAATTAATTAGTTTACTTGTCGAAGATTCATAATTCGTGCACTCGTTGCTCGCTTATATGCTAAATCGAGTCCTTGGAATTCGAAGCTTCTTTTTCGGATGAACTTTTTTTCGTAGAATGTCATTATCTAGATAGCGGCGAGAGTTATCTTTTCTCGATAAAAATACGATGATTCTCTACAGGCTTACATGGTTTTAAACCTGTTTTTATCTTTATTACTTCTTCCGCAATGCAGTTAGAAAGATTAAGTTGGAATGTTTCGTAAAATAATATATCCTGATCAATATACATCTATGATAATACAATATATGACATTTTACTTTAAAATGTCAATTTAGGAATTTATATATATACATATATATATATAAATTCACAATTTTATAGTAATTACTCCGGAATTATAATTATTGTAAACTATAGGTATATTAGGATTTATAAATATATTGTAATATTGTATTAATCAATAAGTAACAAGTGTATTGTAATAAAATAAATAATAAAATTACACGAAACTGAAAAGGCGCATAACACAAAGTTTATTAATAAATTAATATATGATTGATGAGTACTCGCTCTTCTAAGTTTTTATTTTAAAATTATTCTAAAATTTAAATCTTCTGTTCAAAATCTGTTTTTGATACGAAAGAAATGTGTCAATAAATACAGAAACTTTTTATTTCCAAATTTCGTAGTCCCAATTATCTTCGTCAATTTTATTTTGATTTGTAATATAAAAATTAAATAATGTACGTAAAAATAACTAACAATAAGCCAATAATTCAATAATTAGCTTCTCGCTCGTCAAATTTAATGTCCGCCCTTTCGATATTGCAAAATCGCTAACCGACGATATTATTGAGAAGTTCGGGATTTGATGTCAATTGAATATATTCGCGAATTTCATATCGGAGTAAGATATTTGCAAAATAAATTAATAAATCGTATTGCGAATTCCGCATTTTTTTACTTCTTCGCGCGATCGTTGCCTCAACAAAAGAGCCTTATCGTTATCTCTCGTGTCAGGTAGACACTAAGAATTCGTACTCGAAAAATCGAAACGATCTCCATTGCGAAGAAATCATTTCTCATCAGTTCTTGTTAGATTCATCTACGATGTCTATTCGTTCGATGCTTCGTTGAAAACTAAGGGTTGTCATTACAGAGCTTGAACTAAACCCGGGTTTTCTTGATAATTTCTGATAGCAATAGTTTTAACAATGATTTAATGACTGATTTTTTTAAAATCGAGTCACGAAATCAATTAAATATTGTAGTATATTTTGAAGGGAGAATTTCTTTTTTTCTCATTAAATATTCTTCTATTATTATTATGAATATTAATATTTTGTCTTAATATTTAAAAAAAAAAGACACAATTATTAGTAGAACATGAATATAACATTCTCAGAAAGGATTTCTGATAACGAGACAAAAAATATTCTTGACATATTTAATCGTATCACAACCTTATGCAGTATAAAAATAAAACAATTTTAAAATTAAATCAATAATTCCTTTTCTTCTCTCTCGAATTAAATAAGATTGTCTTACTATCTTGAGACAAGAGTAACATATACAAATCTAAGCTTATATATTCTTGCGTTTAGAATAACTTGATGTTAGATCGCTACAAATTTCCATCTTCATCTTTGTGAGAAAATTAACGGGATAGCACCAAGAGCATTTTATTCTAGATTTAAGAATTTTCCATTTTTCCATTTTCCAATTTTCCAAGATTAAAATATTCCTTTTTCAATAATAAATATGATTGTCGCTATATCGATCCTATTTTATGATAGATTGAAGAGTAATAGCATTAGATCCGGAAATCTTTTCTGTGCGTGTTAACTATTGTGTATAGATAAATATTAATTTATCAAATAGATCAATTTAAATTGTAATTTGTTTCGCATCTAGCGACTTTTTTGACAGAGAATATGGTTACAAACGAATATATCTTGTTAATTAATTTTTAATTAATTTTTAATTAATTTCATTTTTGGTCTCTTTTGAATAATTATTTCTAGGTGTTGGATATCCCGTCTCATTCCAGATCATCAATATTAGTTTTTAAATTAATACGTTAGATATTCTATCTATATAATAAAATATATGCGCAAATTGTGACACATTATTTGATAAAATTTTTGTATTTCTTTTTTTAATGTTATATTACTAATGCATACAAATTATTGTTCTCGTACAAGCGACAAAGGCGCATATATTTCATTGTCCTTAAATATACTCGTTCGTAACCACATTTTCATAAAAATTGTTATATCCATATATTTTCCAATAAAGACAGATATTTCTGAATAGTGAAGAATGTAGGAATAGGAAGAATATTTTTTCGCGTAAATTTTCGTTCTTTCATTGGATTGTGGACAACTTTTAAGAAAGCCTCGAATACTACGATGGACACTATAGGAAGGAAAAAGCGCGATAGGCCCTTATGATTTTCGAACGAGGAAATGTGACAAGCCATAATAATCCGAGAATTTGAAGAGGAAGATGCATCGGATAGGGATGTATGGCGATTAGGAACGAGAAAACAGCTTGTATAAGACACGTTATTAATAATAAAAACGCGATAATGGCGAATAATTGCTCTCATTACGATTTTCACGCGTATATATATCTAATGACATTTCTTACCATCTGCGAACACGTTTCTTTTTCCGAGTGCAAAAAGTATGCGCGTCGTTACACGGTTCTTTCACAGGATAACCAACAACTAATCATACGCGATAAAGATGCACAGAGAGAGAGAGAGAGAGAGAGAGAGAGAGAGAGAGAGAGAGAGAGAGAGAGTTAAAGGGAAAAAAGAAAGAAAATATAAAAGAGCAAAAAGAACGAAGTGAAAACTATAATAGAGAATACAATGCTTTCAACTCTCTTGACGCTGCTCTTTTACTTTCTCTTTCTTTTTTCTCCTCAATATTATTTAATTCTTTTCTTTGAAATGCATATATCGAGTAGTTATTACAATAAAAATCCAATTATTTTTTTTACTGAATATTTTACTTAAACAAGAATTATCCAAATTTCTTAATGGATAAGCAATATGCCTTCACTCGACGATCGTAAATTAATCGGAATATCACGCGTGGCATTACGATCAATTCTGATTAACGTTGATTAAGCGACATTTGATGAAAATTTTAACTTTTCGTCGGACACCTCGGTTATTGGTAAATTTCGCGAAAATAAATGCGGTAATGAACGTTACGAAGGGTCGTGACGGCAAGTGGCACCCCTAGCTCTCACCCTTCGACACTCGTCGATGTTTAATGAGACAATCGAGAAGCGGCAAGGGGAATAAGAGGGAGGACTGCAGCGACGGCGGGTTACTGAAAAATTTAACCTATGGTTTCAGCAGGGGAAACTGATTTCGCTTAGCGCGTTACGCAGGGCAAGATAATATCATTATAAATAATATTGTTATAAATAATTAAAAAATATCAATTATAATTTCATAGAAATTTTTTATATAAAAATAATATATATATATATATATATGTATATATTAGAAATATGTAAGAAATTCATATCACAATTTTTCTGCAATTTTTCTTTTAAACTTAGATATTCTCTCTCTCTCTCTCTCTCTCTCTCTCTCTCTCTCTCTCTTTTTCTCTCTTCATATAAGAATTTCATATTTATACAGGGTAAAAGGTACGTGAAATGATCATCCCAAAATGAAACAAAAAAAATTGTTTCTAGATTATTTAGAGGCATTTTGCAGGTTGAAAGGTGTGGCCATTTAGTTTTTTAAATCTCCTAAAATTATTTCCAAAACTCTGTGCAGAAAGAGTTCGTTTGATCCATTTTATATGTGCCCCTTGGAAAAGGGGGCGCAAAACGATGCGGAATCTTTAGTTTAATCCATTTTTCTTTACAAATAATAATAATATTCCTGTAAATCGAGATGATAATTTCAATCGCTAAAATCAATTGTATCTAAATACTGTATTCTTCTATAATGATAATATTTATTCGGCGATTAATAGAGCAGCGAGGGATTCTTAAGCATAAAAAGGATAATTATCCCGAGTCTCTTTCGTCGGCGTTTATTCAGAATTTTATTCATTAATTCGTTATTGACGCGTGAAGCGCGCATAAGATGTACAGCGCGTGTCCCGCATCCGGTCCCGGTGGAAACGTCGCGGAAATCGCGAAAACGGCTCCCATGGGGAAGAACCGCATCGAGTCGTTATCGAGTCGCGTTATACGCCGAATTAAAGGGAAACGCTATGGGGTCGTGCTCGAGGCCACGCCTCGTTCTCCGGTTCTCTATATTACTTCTCTTTCTCTTTCTCTCTCTCTCTCTCTCTCGTCCGGGCAACGCGGACAAAACGGTCGAGCTATGTATTTTGTGTGTCGCCGTCTCGTCGGAAGCGATCTGTTTCATTAGATATTTATTCCGCGACGAGATTGCGGAAAAGCGGAGACTAAGTGTATGGAGTTTTACGAAATATAAAATCGTATGGAGAGATCTCTGTCCGTGAAGAATTTTTTATTATTATTTTTATTATTATTCTATCCCGGTAATCTGCTTCCAATGTCAATATGTATTGTATATTCCTTATTTTCCTTTCCTTTCCCCTTTAAAATTAGCATTTTTCTTTTTAACAAATAATTTCGAAGATTCAATATAATTTTAATATTCAATGTTTTATGATAATTAACACTCTGTGTTTTCTAGAAAGAAAACCTGCGTCTATTAATTTTAATCTTATTACACTTAGATACGTACGTATCATGCGATGTTTGCTAAAAAATTAGCTAAAAAAATATTTTACCGCCGCGGAAGAATTTGTAAAGACGAGATCCGAATCGTTGTTCGCGTATTTGAAATAGTTATTTAAAATAATGCATCGAATTTCGAATAGCTAATGAAACTGTTGAATACGGCGACATACGGGCGAGACACAGTATCATGATAAATATGCTGTCGTCTCTTTACTAATCAAGCTCCAGATCTGTCCGGACCAGTTTCGTGATTACGTAATTATGCACTTGCGATGCGAGATAATAATATCTTGCCCAACACGTTCTATCCCCTCATATTATCCATCTGCTATTCAGGATCTATATATCTTTTTAAGTGTTGAAAAATAAGATGTTTACTCTAGTCGATAAATGTGCGATGTTGAAAATTCAACGCAGCATAATCATCGTTATGCATATTTAATGATTAAAATTTTTACAGAGATAATTTAACTCGGCAGCACCTCATAATATATTCCCAATATAAAAATTGAAACTATTTCCAGAACGAAATGATTTCGAAATCTTGTAGAAAGTGAAAAGCAATTTATGAAGCAAAAATTAATGTAAATATAAAAATAGATTCTATTCATATATATTTGTCGAAAAAGCGAGTTTCTCTCAGAAAACAACACGCGCGATCACAATCTCACAACGATATCAAAAATAATGGAATGATAAATGAATTATCTTACCGAGATCGCAACTGTTATCTCACAAATTGTTTTTATACAAAGTAATTTTATATATAATTAATATTTACAGATCATGCATTATTATTTTTGTATCGGATTTGATTAAAATATATTTTACTTCGATATTTTTAATGCTTTATTCGATTCTAGTAAGAAATTCGATAAAACACTTTATTAAAGACAATGCTAGTTTTCTGGATCTATAATTTTTATAAAAATGAGAAAACATAATTAACTATAAGCGCAATCAACTTTGACGCTTGCCGATCAACACAATTAATATAATAAATGTGCTAATTTCTTTTTCGCGCCGATAATTTCTCTCCAATATTTTCCGAAGCTTAATGAATCATGACTTAACTTTCCTTCAGCGAGAAAAAGGTAAAATTTCTCGCGATCGCATCGCATATCGTTGAAACGTCCATCGAAATTATTAGCGAACAATCAGACATTTTTTAATTCACGTGATTCATAATATTGTTTTAAATCCCCCAAAAAATGCAATTAATCGTACTCGATTAACGTGATATTACCTTCGGTTCTAGAAACTCTCGATATTTTTTCAATGTTTATTTATTTGAATTTATTTTTTGATAAAAAAGACGAGGTTGCGAAAAGTTATTTTGTAAACGTAACTCGTTACCCATTCTAAAAAGAAATTTATATTAAAATTTTCTATTGGCTGTTGAAAGATTAGACATTCATTGTGTTGACATTATAAAATATTGAATGCACAGAAGTCACGTCAATAAATAGATTCGTAATAAAATTAAAATGATAAGAAAGTAAGTATTGAAACTCGTTGCCTAGAACAAAATTTCTCTTACCGAAGAAAAAAAATAATGCTTCAAATCTTTATCGGAAAGAGGTGACCACAGCATTAATAAATAAAGCAAAAATAATATGTTACTTTTCAATCCTGTGAAAGACGTGTGAAAAATCCGCGGGCACAGAATAACGCGCTATCACTGACCGTACGACAATCGAAACGACTTATTCATAAAGAATCGACAAGGATGACGAATAGGAATTCGTGACATTGATAAAATCAACGATATTCATCGACTAATGTGATACGGTATCAAAATACCTCGACGTTCTCGATAATATTTTCTTCCGGTGCTCATTCCATTTCGACATAATTTTTAATTTAATATAAGGAATTGTCGATACACACTCCATCATGTAAACAATTAAACGATTGATTTGTATGCTCGTCGATATTTAAATATAAATATTTTTGTAGTATCTAAAAAACGCGGTTAATGACTTAACGCGAAGATTTAGAAGACTTTTATAGGTTTAATTTATATATAGAAAAATTCAGACCCTATATATACTTTTTGTGTCTTAAATAGGCAGTAAACAAACAGTTTCCTATTTAGTTTAAAAAAGAAGAAGCTTTGGATAAAATTATAAGTTAAATATTTTTTTTTTAAGAAGATAATCTGACTGTTTAAGCATCGAAATAGCCATTAAATATAATAGAAGGATTTATATGAAAAATAGAAGAAAAATTTTAACTTGGGTCTTATATCTGAGATTTCATGATTCCGATCCCGATATATTTTGAAAATTTGATGTGTAATTTTCATCTAACGATATTTTAAGAAATTTATGAAGCTGATATGATGTTAGAAAGATAGAAAATTATATATTCTTCGCTTATGTTATCGAAATAAAGTCTTTTCTTTTCAATTTCGGTAATTTTAAGTCAAAATATTCTACATGTATGTATCTCGCACATCTGTATATAACATCCTTTTTTTTTTAATATCTTATTTTTACATCTTATTGTGTCTCGATTCAAAATCATACGCAGTGTTCAATCGGAAACATTCCTTTAGCCAATCATATTAATTGGACATTGCATTTAAGCGCGGTAACATGCTTGCTTAATCCCCGATTAATGGCTAATGGATAAAGCGGACGAGTTATGCTAATAAGCGTGCGCGGGCGCACCAAAACGCGCATGCGTTCATGAATATTCACGCCGCTATATCTGATTACGTCATTGATTGCCGGCGTTCGAAAGTGTTTGCAAACCCGTATCGATGATGCCTGGCAATACGTCCGTTCCCTACACGTGGCGCTTTATCTCACAAAAATCACGGAGATACGATTTAACTCGAATCTCGGCAGAAATTACACAATTGATCAAATTCTTTTCATCGTTTAATGTATCCTTCGTATTTTACATATATTAATGAATTTATTAACATTACACGATGTTATGCAATGTTTAACAGCGAAAAAGAAAGTAAGAGAAACATGCTTTTCACATATTTCAAAAAATTTTTAATTTGTATTATTATTAATGATTGCAGATGAAAGTTAGCTTTTCATTTTACGCATTAAAATAACGATCTTGAGACACGATTTCGATAACTTCGATAACATAATTTAACAAATACTTTTAGCTATTTCTTTTTGCAACGGAACACAAGTAAAAACTGCTATTATAGAACGCGGCTTTTTCTTTTCAAGTTACATATTAGCATTATATCATAAAAGATAAGAAATTTCCATAAAAATATATTTATTATTAAAGCTAAATTATAAAATTAAAAATAAATTTTGTATTGTGAGAAACATCTTTGTATGCATTTTCAGAAACTGATAAATACTTAATTAGAATAAGCATACTGGAACAAATATGTACAAATATTTATCTTATATATTAAATTGATAGTTTACTAAAAATAGATATCAAAATGATTAAAAGGTTCTACATCTAATCTCAATTGAATACATTTCTGATCATAAATTAATCCATAGGCGGAGAAGGGGTGTCTACCCTCGCACCTGCATTCTAAAAAATTTACGCTAATCTAATCAAATCCTTATGAGCAATTATTTATACAAAAGAACATACCTTATCGATAATCCTTTCCCTCACATATATTATAGAAATTAAGATATTGATTGATCTTATATCAATTCGCTCTCATCTTTTCAAGAAATCTCTGAAAGATTTTAACACCGTCGCCTATTATTTATTAAAAGATTATTAACAAATAAAAGCTTAAACGCTCAAGTATTCTTTAATAAATAAAAAATTAAAAACTAATATAAATAAGATTTATAAGATGCATAATTTGTTCCAGATCGATTTGCAACGCAAAACGAGATTCACTTCTCATCATTCGGTGCTTTCAGTGCGAACCAGGATCCATATAATTATATTATTAATTGAATATAGGTTTAAATTTTCCGCACGAAACGAGGTTTAATCTACATATCCGGCGTTTGAAAACCACGCATCTTTTTTTTTTTAATATCCACTTTTTTAACATCCTCTCTTTTTAATTTCTACCTTTGAAACCGAAAGCACCGGGCAATGCGGGATTACCGTATTTGATGCAAAAAAATTGCAAATCCATGCGGGTTGTACAATTGTAGATCTTATTTGGCCCTGAAAGCATCGAATGATATTAAGTAAATTTCATATTTTCGCGAAAAATCCCAAATGTAGAACCGCTTTCACATATTCAATAACGATATTTACACCTAATCTGAAATTAGCCAATGTTAAAATTATTGAGGAGGGAAAAGCGGCTTCGCCCACACATTAATTTTTATAAGAAAAATTTTACTTTGCGCGAAAAATTGTGAAAATATTTAACTAACATTTGTTTGATTATACCTTGAAAATTATATACGAGCGCGTTTCAAATAAGATTAATCCGAATCATTATCCTGAATATATATATGTAAAGATCAAGGTAATCGGCGAGAGATGTTCTCTTTTGTAATCAATTATCAATAATTCTACCAATCATGTATTTTATAGATAAAGTTAAAAATAATATTAAGTTAAATTAATTAATTTCATTTCTCATTATATTGCTTTATTTTTTTAATTCAGAAATAGTCATCAGCAATTTTTTATTTTTACCATTCAGAGTTGAAAACACCTTTAGAAAATATATCATCCAAGTTATCGAAATCTCTCCGAGATTTTGCAAAAAGGGAGAAGAATTTTGAGATTCATTAAAATTTTTACTATAAAAGCACAACTCGCACTGATATCTCATATTAATTGAAGGTAGATAGCAAAGAGAATAAAGATATTACCGTCATACTATTGTGGAAAAATATATCGATACGTATACATTATGATTCGTGTTTAACAAGCTATTAATATTATGAAAAACATATATATACGATTACCTTACATTACGTCGTATAAGGAAGAAATGTAATCCTTGAGTGATAAATAATAATAGTAAATATAAATTACTATTAACGTCACAAATAAGATCGTATATTTCTCCATCTTTTGTCGAATATCTAATTCGTAAATAGAGAGATATAATACAAAAGAAATGTGTCGAGAGAATGTTTCGGTAAATTTGGCCTCACCTTGCCTAAAAAAGATATTTAAAAATCACATTTTTATTACATTTTTCCTTTTATTACACATATATTTACATAGCGACGAATAAGAATTATTAGATACGTATCTCTTTAAACACATATCTCTAAAAGTTACCACCGTCTATTCAAAAAGAGAGAGAAATAAAAGTATTTAAATATAACGTATTTAAGTATAACGAAGAGTTTTTTTACTCTGTCACCCGACGTATATTTCCCCGGTTTCTCGACCGACGTAAAAACGTCGTTTTGTTACATCACACGTGAACGTTAACGCGCGCAATTAACTTTCGCGTAGCCGCGATTAAACTAGGGGTAGGGGGATGAGGAAGCAAGCAGGGAGGTGAGGGTAAATGATTGTCTCCCCCGGTAGCAGGGCATGCGAAAATAGAAAATCCGATTGGCCGTGGCGAAAGAGAGCGGAACAAAAGCCTCATGCAGAATTCAGTGTCGGCCGCTCCTCTATAATCGGAGCGTGGGTATCGACCGGTTATACCTCTACCTACCCGACAGGCCAGGCCAGGCCAGGGTAGGCAGGCAGGCAGGCAGGCAGGTACACCTGCTCGATATGTGTATGCGTGTGCTTTCCCTTATTACGTTACGGCTATTGTGCCGGCACAAGCGACGAACGATCTCTCTCGCCTTCAGGTATTTCGAGCCCCTAAGGGGCCACCTTGTTAATCTCACCCACCGCTCGCCATCTTTACGCCGGGAGCGGCCCGAGATCTCGCAGTCGATACGGCGGCCGAAACTACGATAACGCGCCATTAAGGCGCGCCACTTCGCGTGTATGATTGAAAGGTAGATCTCGCCGAAAGTTTAATAAATTCATCCCGCGTATAATGCGCGTAATTTTGCGAAAACGGCCGGCCGCAGCACTTCGCGATCATCGTCATTCTCTCGTTTCGGGTTATCGGAAGCTTGCTATCGAAACGTACACGTTTGTGGAAAGATCAACAGTTTTGACGATCGGAGAAATTTTTTTTTTCGCACTGCTTAAAATTAGATTATTAATTGTTATCTTTTCTCAAAGGATCTAAAAACAATTGAAAGAAAATAAAATATATAATATATGTATAATATAATATAAATATCCAAAAAAGAGAGAGAGAGAGAGAGAGAGAGAGAGAGAGAGAGAGAGAGAGAGAATTGAAAGATACGTCGCGTCAAAAGTTTTAGTAATACATTCGCGACAGCGTATCTGTATTTTCTTGATGGATGAAAATTCGAAAACCAAATTGTTGGTTCTGCAAGAATCTTTGTTCTCCGATACTCGAGAACCGATCGTATTATTCTCGCGCGCGAGAATACTTTGTTCCTCCCGGCGGCATTGAAACGTGACGTTCCCGAATTAGAGACCATTTTTTTTTTTTTCGCTCACCGCTACGGCCGACTAAGCGAGAAAACGCGCCACGACCGCACCTGGAGACGTTCCAAAAGAGGCACACTCACGCGCGCGCCGATGCAACATTGTTAAGACGGATCGGAGGCCAGTTGCATTGCAGATTCTCGTGCGATCCGGAGTAGCCGCACTCTCAGAAAGGATTTCTGATAACGAGACAAAAAATATTCTTCACATATTTAATCGTATCACAACCTTATGCGGTATAGAAATAAAACAATTTTAAAATTAAATCAATAATTCCTTTTCTTCTCTCTCGAATTAAATAAGATTGTCTTACTATCTTGAGACAAGAGTAACATATACAAATCTAAGCTTATATATTCTTGCGTTTAGAATAACTTGATGTTAGATCGCTACAAATTTCCATCTTCATCTTTGTGAGAAAATTAGCGGGATAGCACCAAGAGCATTTTATTCTAGATTTAAGAATTTTCCATTTAAGATTAAAATATTCCTTTTTCAATGATAAATATGATTGTCGCTATATCGATCCTATTTTATGATAGATTGAAGAGTAATAGCATTAGATCGGAAAATCTTTTCTGTGGGTGCGCTGTCGCGCGCGAGCCGCCATTTTTTCGGGACTCGCTCGATGATTCCTCTCTCACGTCTCCGCCATCGCGTACATATTATATATGTATATAATCTATTTTTTTTCTTCCAATATATATATATATATATATATATATATATATATATATATATATGATAATCTAAATAAATAAAAAAAAATATATATATATTTTTATACATACTCGTAAATTTATTTTTTGATGATTAACTTTGTTCGATTTCCGATACATTAGTTCCTCGAAATAAACTTTAAAAATTCTTTTAGAATAAGATTTTCTGTATAGAATATTTAACCTCTTGAACTGACTTGACTTTCCTTAAGAAATTCAAAAAAAAATTCGGTTTGTTTTTCTAAAAATACTTTCGAATAATTTTCTTAGACACGGTATATAATCGGGGAATAGAAGAGAACATTCTCATAGACCTTTCTTTCGTTTTTCTTAAAATTTCTTTTGATAAAACATCTGGTTGAAATCTTACAAGATTTCGGATCAAAAGAAACTACATCCCGCGATATTCTCGGCAAGCTTGCGAATATTTAAGTCGCATGATAATTATGTAATTTGCTAAAGTGATACAACTCAATTCGCATTTGTCGGAGAAAGGCAGTAAGGAGAGGCGTAAACAGAAGTCCCGGGATTCGAGCGGACGAGAGCGGAAGTCGAGAATGTGGGGCGGTGATGGGCCGCTTCCGGTGGTCCCCGTGTACAGCTCCGTGAGCCAAGTCAGTCGGGACTGTGAATGTCTGTCAGCGAAACCGCAGGCCCGTCTGTCTCATCATTCCATTAAGCGATACGATGCGACGCCCGGCTGTATGCCGGTAGAGGCTTTCCCCGTGTCTCTTGACACCGAGAAAAATAACCTTGGAAACTGGGTTCTACGACGGTGTCGAGGACGGGTAAGCTACACTTATAGGGTAGCTATATTCAATGCTCATCTTTCGCGATTAACGCTCTATTAAATTATAAAAATTAAAAAGGATATCTATCAAAAAAATTTAATAAAATGAGAAAGAGCTCACGATATTGTACAATTTTATTACATATCGTATATATTTCCTATCTCGATTCGAAGTAAATCATTGTGAAACGTACGTTGATAAAAAAAAAAAAAAAAATGCGGTGATGCCGAATATCTATACGAAAGAACAATGGGAGAAAAGATAAAGGAGTAGAAAAAAATTCGGGGAAAGAAACTGACAGATACACGTATCGGGAATTACGAGGTTGAGATGAGGTCCGCGCGGCTTCATTGCACGACGAGGTCACGTGAGCGAGACGGGTCACTTAACTCTCGTTCACTCGCGTGCATTTCGTTTCGGCTTTCCGGTATGCATGCGCGCGTGTCCGTCCATCCGTGTGCATGTGTTCGTCGCGCTCGTGTGCGCGGAGACGCGTCGCTGCTCTAGCTCCAGTCGTGAGAGAGGAAGAAGGCCGCGAGAAAAGGATGAAAGAGGATAAAAAAAAAGCGCGCACGAGGCCGCGAGAAAAAGGAAAAGGAAGAAGTGCCGCAAGAAGAAGGTGAGCGAGCGAACGCAGAGGCTAGAAAAAGAACGACAGGCTGCAAAGACCTCCCTCCCCCCCCCCATCCCATCCCTTCTCGTGTACATAAAAGCTACGTAATTACAAGCGTCTCTCTGTCTCTCCGCTTGTCTTTCATGCCTGCCTCTCTCTTTCTCTGTCTCTCCCTATTCGCGCATCGTTTCTCCTTGTCTCGCTCGCGGCTTCGCGAAGGGGAGCCGCGGCTGTGAAAGAGAAAGAGAGAGAGAGAGAGAGAGAGAGAGAGAGAGAGAGAAAGAGAGGGAGAGGGAGAGGACGATCGCCGGGTGCCACTCATAGAAGCGTAACAATGGCTTTCCATGCCGGCTCAACCAACCAGACGACCGACTGACGATCATGACGAATCGTTCCCGTAGGATTAGTGGGATCGGTCGGTGGGTTTGTTCTCTCTGATCCTTTCCCGATCTATTGTTCTAATCGGGTCTTTTATTTCCTCGAGACGCGGGTAATCTCACTTTGCTGTACCCTTCGTCGCAGAGATGCATCGATGTTTCTTAGAACATTTTTTTTTTTTTTGTTTTTTGACATGCCTATAAAACTGTTGAAATTTTATTCTGACCGTATACACAATGATGGTTTACAGCTTTACACGCTGTACAAGAAAATAGGCGAAACCATTGTTGCTCTTATAATTAAAATAATGAAGTGCGTTTTACTGTACTTCGTGTGGTTGTGCATTTAGGAATAGAGTGATTCCACAATGTGCAACAAATAAATACACGCTATTTTAAAAATATTTTTCATATCAATATTTTACATTACGAGAATATCACTCGTGATAATCATAATTCCGGAGATAAAAGTCACCAATATTATGCATAAATTATTGTATGGATGATATGGAGGCATTTTGGACGTCTGTATATAGATGTATAAGCAAGCAGGCACTCCAAAAACAATCCTCTATCGCATCTTCAATTTCTCACGATGAGCAATTGTGTTTGAAACTCCTGCTTGAGGTACATCCTCTTGTTACCTTAATATTTTCTTCATGCGGTTGATCGGCATAAATCTCTTGAACATCTCTTCCTATCTGATTCTCGGTATCTAGATAATTTTGAGAGTAGGAAAAAAATGCAAAAATTACTCGATGGAAAGATGTCACTAATAACGTGATGCATGAAATCGCACGCAATTGTCTAGAAAATATAAACGTCATTCATACATATAAGAGTGTAAAAATTATTAGACTAACCCAATTTTCTTTTTCTTTGAGTTGAACATATATTTCTCCAAGAGACGTTTTTTAAGAACAATTTTTCTGGGGGGAAAAAAAAATTATTATTATTTTTACTCATAATCTAAGAAGAAAAAAACCATTAAGAAAAAGTAAAAAAAAAAAGAAAAAGAAAAGAAGTAAATTAAGAAAAACTTTATCCAAGATATCAAGTATACGCATATTAAACGCTTAACTTTAAAAGGCCTAACATAATTTAAAACTGTGTTTCCATGCAAGTGCGAAATGTCAAAATAACAGCTTACAATCAGCTGTTTTCTGAATAAATCAGTTTGGTCTTTCAATTTAAATTACTAGTATACAATTTCTGATAAAAACGTTAACAAAATTTTACTATTGTGTAAAGTAACACTTCTTACTAATTAAGAAGGTATTATTAATGATTTATAATAATAATGATAATAAAAATAATATAATTTTTTGAGAATAATTTACGAAAAAAAAATTAACAAATTTTATTCTTTTATTTTAATCTAATAATTTTCACATAAATATATTTATGTATTGTATGGCAATCGAAATATCAAAGATTGTTATTGTCTATCAAATGAGAAGGTCATGAATATTTATTATTCGATTAAACATATGATCTATTACACGCGAGAGAGAGAGATTTCGTCGTTCTTACTTTACAAATGTATCGAGAAGTATTTTACTTAAACATTATCTATACGCTGTCATCGAAACGAATTGCAATCACGTAACAAGAATCCATGTCTATACCAGAATTTACAACAAGACAGTTCGAAATATCTTGACGATGCAATCTCTACTGCTTTCGACAGGCTTTGCACGTGTTCGCTTCGCGAATATAAAAAGACGCGAAACTCGAAACTTGCACAAACGACGTGATATCTGAAAGTGCGAAATATGGCTGTAAAAGTTTCCGCATACGTAAAAGGAAGATAGAATCATCGTTCGCGGATCTTTTTCGTGAACTTTTCATCGCGCAAGATACTCGACAACCAAAACGATAAATTATTCTGGAGTAGAAAATAACTCCATCGCAAAAATGTCGACGTTTCAACCCTTTGATCAAATTCAATCTTTTGCCGGGATCAAATCTTTTCTTCGATTCTTTCTTTCGAATTAAATCTATAGAAAATAATCTTCCCATACATCTAAGCCCAAGGAGAAATTCGAACGAAAATATATCGCGGCAAAAATGAGATCGCAAAGAGATAGGATTTAAGAAGAGAGGCCACGAAATGTCAAAGTCTAGCTAATGGAACGTCAAAATCTTCACTATCGCCGAGATCCGGCGGATCGATGAAAGTGTTTCGCATGTAAACGCGATTCTCTCCGCGACGCGCTAAGGCAGGCTAGCTAAAAATAAAAGTACAAAGTTCGGATTGGCACGTTCAGCGGCCTCGTTGACTGTCTTTTTTCGCGGGCACGCTCGGCAAATCTCGCATATCTAATGAGCCTCACGCACACGCATATACGCGAATATTAACCATGAGCCTCTCCCTCGTTTAAATATTCGTGCCGACACTCGGCTCGTTGTCGTTGCCTGCACGTCGAGCTCTCGGCCCGTGAATCCTGCAACAAACGGAGCTCATCGCATCGCACGCGGTGAAAGCCAGGAAGACGGCTGAGCGAGGGAGCGAGATGGAAGCAGAAGTTTCTTTATCGTGTCTGATGAAGTGCCGGTCGGAGAAAAAGCACCAGAGAGAGTGCATTCGTTTAAACGAAAAGAAGAAGTATACGTCAAATATGACATATATAAAGAATAAAAAGGCTAGCATTTGAGACTAAGTGAAATTTAGAAAGAGAGAGAGAGAGAAAGTACAAAAATATATATATATTAGTAAAATTTTTCTTTAAATAAAATCAGGAAAATGGAATTAAAACACAGCAAAGAATGCGTGCGATGTGTTATGTAGTTTATTAATAGATTGAGATCGGTTTGATGACATAAATAGCTGGGTACACAGGAAGAGAGAGCGTACACAAATAGTTCATATGCAGCAGGATATTTAATCGATTATTCCATATTACATAATAAACCATCTACTGTCATTATCCGTCGTATAAATAGAACGGAGGACAAATATTCTTGTACAAACTGCTCAAAATATCTAACATTGGTAAAAATAACCAACAAAATTAATTATTATTCATACATTCCGTATAACGTTTCGATACGATTTTTCCGTAAACTATCGCACGCGGATGGTGTATTATAAAGTTTTTCTGAAAGATTACTCCAAAGTCTCGGCGCGCAAAGTAAAAAAAAAAAAAAAAGAAAAGAAAGAGAAAGATACACCGGGTACACTCTCTCACAGTCAACCGTAGGAGCGAGGAGGAGCGACTTACACATCAGAGAGATGGAAAGGGGAAAGAAACGCGGAGTAGAGAAAGAAGCGCTCTTATACCACCGGCGAAGCGACGAGAGAAAGGGAGAAATAGAGAGAGAGAGAGAGAGAGAGAGAGAGAGAGAGGACCAATACGAGCAAAGTGAAACAGAGGAGCGAACGTAATACGAGAGAGAGAGAGAGAGAGAGAGAGAGAGCCGAGGAGGGGGCTGGCAAAAGAGCCGAAGGTCTCGCGCTCTCTTGGCGTAGCTACAGACAGATAATACGTGCGCACATGTGTATGTGTGTATACTCGCACGTGGCTCTGCGTATGTGTGCACGCGCGCGCGCGCGCGCGTGGAAGCGCCGACGTGCCCGCTAACGCTTAAGAGACCCGTGGAATATCGTGAAGCCTGCCTCTTCGTGCACCGATGCACCGCGTTGCATCCTCGCGCCTAGCGATCTCGAGATTCGCAACCTTCGGAATTATATATATCGACGAGATAGGAGGGAAAAAGCGCGAATATAGGATAGAATTTGAGACTTTTGAATGATCGAAGCGTGGCGATTAGATCTGAAGCGATTTCATATATATCTAAAACGTAATATGGTTTATCGTGTCAAAATGCATATATAATTTGTATAATCAAATGCTCAAGTTTATAATTATTATTAAATATATTTTTTATCATATTATTAGATATATATTTCATTCATTTCTATTTTCTCTCTTTCCTATTTCCTTGTACGTATATGCGCTGATCACGAAACCGCGACGAAGTCTCATCGCTTGCCAAGAACTCCCTCGCAGACAAGCTTTAAACAGGCCACCAAGTATGCAAAGCCGCTAACTTGTCGAAAATTCACTTGATCTATAAACGTATCTTATTTAAAAATGTTCATCTACGGTACCTCCTGAATTTCGACGAGAACGTTTATTTTGAGACGAGCGACTTTTTGCGAGACGCTTCGCGGTCGAGAAAGTCCTTGAATTTGCACCAAACGCAACAACGAGCGACGACCGCGACGGCTCCGTTAGAATTCCGCTAGCCGGAGGGATCCGTGCAAGAGAAAGAGAGAAAGAGAGAGGGGGGGGAGGCAAGAGGAGAAAGGAAGAGGAGAGAGAGAGAGAGAGAGAGAGTAAAATAGAACGAGAGCAGCGAACGACCGCCGGCACCGACGAGAGGGATCCCGATAAGACGAGGAGGAGGTGGGAAAAGCGGGAGGTAGAAGAAGAGGTTAGATCTTATTACGGCCTCGCGCACCTCGTGGCTTACGATGCAGGCGAGAGAGCCGGGGCCGAAAGTCATGACCGAGGCGGAATAGACGTCTGGCAAGCATACGAAGATGTATTGTCGATCGCTGGATAGAAAATGACGCTTCGAGAGGAGTAGGTACGCACGTAAAGAGATTCGCGCGCGATCCTTTCTTTTTTATACTCGACGTGTTTCGCGAGGAAGAAAAACGAACAAGATCGTGATGGCGAGTTCGCCACGTGGGCCTCGCGAATTTATCGCGCCACCCACGTGGAAATCGTTTTCATTCAATTCCTAGAGCAAACGCGTGCCTGAGATGCATGTATGTGTGTGTACATATATGATACGTCATCTAATTCTCTTTTTTTATATTTTGCTATGACAAAAAAAGAATATATACATATATATATATTTAAGGAAATTCCATAAGGATCGGCATAAAATAGGCTTAATAGCATGTAAATGCAGCTATTTTATTTCTTGAGAATTAAATTGCTCGAAGATTAAATTTCGATATCAGAGACTTGCAAATTTTATGATAGGAGCGATTTCGAGCGATTATTCCTAAGCTCTCGGATTGATATTAAAAATCTCTCCCGCTCTGTTGTTTTCCTTTTATATAATCACCTCTCGCAAAGGACACAACTTTAAATTAAGTTTACGATACAGTTGTAATCTCTTAATATTTAATATAATGATGCAGAATAATGCAGATGTATATCTGTATCGGCGGAAGGAACCAATCCCCGTAGTCGGAACTGCATAATCATATCGGCGAGAAGACGATATATTGTATATTAGCGAGCAAAGCCGAGCGACTAATTGTAAACATCGTAAAAAACGGCGAAGGATGGTGAAAAGGACCCGAGATCCAATAACGCGCACACGATTCTTGATAGTGAACGGGGAAAGAGCGGCGACGTGAAAATAGAAGGAAAAAAGGGGAGTTCGAAGGAGCCGAGCGAAACATGCCAGGTCGGAATGCACGAGAACGAAGGGAGAGAAAGCGAGAGGGTGATAGCAGACGATCTCGTTGTCAGTAGCACTCCCCGTAGAATACGTAGGACCTCGAACTCGTCCGCGGATCGATACCGGGTTCCTGGTGGACTCGCGCGCGAAGGGGGGCTTCGGCAGGGAGCTCGGGGTGGAAGAAGCAACGAGGTGGGAGGCAAGAGAGACGGGGCTGGGAGGGGGGGGGGCTGCAGAGTGGGTGAGTGCCGAGGAGAACGAGCGGTGGTGTTTGTGGGGTGCGGGGGTGGCCTGGCGCGCACGGGGACGCCTCGGGGGTGTTTCTATGACGACGGGAATTATCGGCAGGGGTGGCTTGCCGCGGGGGGAAACAACTTTCCCCTCCTCGCTACCTCTCTTTCTCACGGGTTCGGCTTCTCTTTTCTTTCTTTCTTTGCCGTGTGGCGAACTTCTGATTCTCGCGACGCCGATCCCGCGACGATGGTCCACGCGAAAGGGTTCCTCTTCCTTCCTCGGCGATGGGGAAGAGTATCGCGGATCGGTACGCCAACCAAGTGTTCTTTAGCTCGCCGAGGACTCGCGAAGGAATTTTATCTGCCACTATATGGTACCAAAAACCGACGATTCACGAGCCTCGAACATACAATTTTATGTTATTTCGATATATGAATTTAGAAATTTCCACCCGAACAATATCTTGATAAATTATGTTCCTTTCCTTTTCTTATTAATATAAATTTTTCTATCAAATTTTCCTATTTCCTTATCAATATCAAGCAGTCTTAATTCTTCACTAATATTGTAATCCATAAAATTGCGACAAATCCAATTGTTTTTACATATTTTTAAGTATACAAACGTATTAAATTTTATGCCAAAAGAGAATTCAACGATTCTTCAATGAAAACACTTTAATTTCTACTATATCCCTAATTTTGTATAAATAATATGATGAATAATCAGAAGCGCGTCAACAGCATACTGTATAGTTATTGGAGAGTTAAGAATTAAATGATTCACAGTAATTGACGTTTCTAACAGCATAAAACATTATGGAGTTTTGAGTATCAATCTTTTCATTGAGTAACATTCGCCAAATTCGCGAATATCCATTGCTCTCTAGGTTAAAAACATAAAATATATAAGCGTGTATCTCGTAGAGGATGTACATTTCGTCGAGGCAAGTGTAGAAGACGAGAATTTCGGCGTACGAGTCCATTCGACACATGTAAGTATCGTAAAGAAAGACGGGGTGACGACGACTTCGAAGATCGTTTATAGCCAAGTCGACGTAATTACAAATCTTTGAGGGACAAGAAAATACAAGCCGTTCAATCTTCTGGCTACTCTCACAACCTTCGTCCTTCGTGAGAATGCGTTTTGTTCAGCTATAACGGCTTCGAAGGAAAGGCAAGTTCGATTATCTCGCAAAGGGCTTATTATTTACGCATTCGATTGCTAATGAGCGGACGCTAATGTCGTTCCGTGATTTACCTTGAAATCACTGATTCCATAACTCAAATGCCGATTCTTTCGAGATCCTTAACGAGAGTTCTCCACGAAGATACTCGATAATTTCGTCCTCCATCGTGATTCTGGAAAGTTCTCTGAGAGATGGTTTATGCTACTATGTTATACATCATACCACTTTCCTGCGCTCAAGATAATAAATATGTAAACATTAAAGAAATAAAAGAAGAGAGGAAAATTAAAAATAGAAAAAAAAACAGCTTAAGAGACTAGATCTGCAATGATATGTAATATAGAAAATGAAGAGAATAATATTTTTACTAGAGTATTATATTCCGTTGTTTTGTACGATCGATTCTCACTGATTATTCGATATATATCGGCTGGATTTCTACAATTTTTTAATACTCTCCATTTTAGCTACGTGAAAGGATGATGTCTCAAGAGAGGGGAGGGTAGATGTGACAATTACAATGCCGCAAGCAGATGAAAGCACGCGAGAAACACCGTCTTAGCGGAGCGGACAAGTTCGTTGCATCAGCACTCATATTTTCATATTCATGTGACACGAATTCACGGAAAGGAATGTATGTACAAGAATTTTTCTCGCCCATGTTTTTTCCAGGTTGGCTCGTAACTCATTCACTGCCCTTCCCTCTCTTTCTCTCTTTCTCCATCCGACCCCATCCGGCGATTATTACGAGATTATTACGACATGCGATCTACCTAGCTCGTATTTTTTTGCATAAGAATACTGTATTGTTAATACTATATATGTTATTATTAACGCGGAAAAATTATTGATGCGTAATGGATATAATCACAGCAGCTAACAAGAAACACTATTCGTATTACAAAACAGTCTCATATAATATGTATAATAACACAGAAAAATATAATAATGATAAATATAATTTCGATATTCGATAACAATATTTAAATATTTGATTAAATGTACGTACGGCGTGTCTTCGACCGTTTCGCGACGTATGAATTGGTTTTTGCTCGCACGAAGCTCTCGTAAAATAATAACGTTTATCAAAATATCACTGTGCGCTTAATGAAATTTTGTACATTTGCATTGTCGATCATTGTTGATCGTGAGACAAAATCTGATAACGTAGGGCTGACAATTGTTGCGCTTTGAGACGCGTGCTTTGAAAGCGGATAGATCTGATAAGAAGGAAAATCGTCAAATTTCGACGTGTGTAGAACCGGGAGGAAGACATCGAATACCAACGATCTCACCTCGAGATATCGATAGCGAGGCCGAGGTCGTCGGATCTCGTGTCGTGGAAAGTTCCACTCGCTTGAGAGAGGCAGGCAACATGCGCGGCGTGGTGCGCGATTTCGATCGTTCACGCGCAGACGAAAAACGGCCAAATTATATCTCGGCTTCGGAATGAGATAGCGATTTCACTCTTGTTGCATACGATTCCATACCATTTCGCGGCTCTACCGTTTAAATCCCATCACGATCGCTCGAGCGGAAGCCGAGTTATAGCGAATACTCGGAATCCATTTTTTGAACTCTTACACATGACAAATTTCGACGTTTATCAAGAACCATCGGCTTTCTAAGCTTGAAAAACGTTCGATAACGACTTAAGATACTATTCGCGTTTCGCTATCACTAAAAATATCGCCGAATATTATTTAAATATACCGAGTAAGCTAAATATTCGTTAAATTACGAAGATTACAATAAGTTTGAATTCTAATATACACTAGATTTTTTTTCAGTATAGTATATCCTTTTTATACATATAGTAAAGGTAATATTTTATAAAATGTAATTTAGAATACTATTTATCATTACTAGACATTTTCAATCACAAGTCATACCCTTATTTAAGATATTCGATTTGTCAAACAATTTCCATTGTCCGGACGAACAAAAAATGCAGGAGAATTAGTAACACGGAAAAAATAAAGAGATAGAATGGCTACAGACAGAATTTCATGATCTTTCGCAGCGATGTTTCAAAAATAAAGATGAAAAAAGTGACCTGGAGGTCGAAAGAAAAGCCCTTCGGGAGAAGGTATAAGAAAGGAAAGCTGAATTACTTTATCACAAAACGGTTTCGTAACAAATAAGAACTTTGAGGAAGGGCCGAAAGCGATTCGCCTAAGCCAACCAAATGGTCGGGCTGACTGGTCAAAAAAGCACATCACAGCTTGTGGCCTCTTGCTAGTAAAGCCTAAAATTACTTTTGCACCATAAAATAAAATAAGACGGAAATTCCAGCAGAAATTCTCGAGAAAAACAATCGGATTTGAAGAATTGCAGAATAATCTGTTAATTATTTTTTTCGTATTATATCGTTTGTTTGTAATTGGAAGGTATTTATTTTGGATTTGAATATCTAAATCACACGACGATGATTATCAGTGAATTTAATGTTGTTAATCTCGAGACACGTGTCCGTATTGATTGACGGAAATTTGGAAAATCATTTTATTATTATCAGTGTTTGTTAAAACGAATGTTTCATTAAAAAAAAAAAATAAAAAAAAAGACCGAGTGTTTCAAAAATATCTCGGTCATTCCCCTCGTAGCGCCATTTCCAGGCCATTTAACTTCCCCCTATCTTTTTTTATCGATTCTCTTTCCTTTATCAAGCTCTCTCTTATCTCCGTATGTTTATAATGTCACATAATATGTTATATAAATTATAATAAACAATTCACAGATTTTTAATAAACCAGAGAAATTATATTAGATATTCGAGATTTGTTTTAGACATCGCATGTTCATTTTTTGACACAAAAAACATATTTATTCATTGCTTTAATTAAAAAAGATATTTCTTTCTGATGTGAATCGTAATCAATTTACGATTCCATGAATTCACTCGTCCAAATTCCTCAGGATTCTCCTCTTTTAGTATTCCGAACGGACTGTACGAAAGTCATCATATTCATTGCAGCAGAACGTACTTAAACGAGCCGCGAGGCGAGTCCGCGCGATTAACACAGGCCCGATAACGTGACGACGTCGAGTCGCGACCGTATTATAAAGAGACACGCGCGTACGCGTATGCGTGCGGTATATGCGTATGTGTGTTAGCAAGGAATATGCGTGCGTTGGCGAGAATGTGCGTGTGTGTATACATGTCGCATGTGCGCCAACATTGTGCATCGCATAAAAAAGCGACGCGGCGTGTCGAGCCTCGTTTACACGTTGCACGCATCCGTCAATGAATCGATATGGTAACCGGAAGAAGGATACACGAAGCTGAAACTGTATCTCTCTCGAGATTTTATCTTTACGTCGTATACGTAATAAGAGGAGAAATCGCGATTTTAACTTTCTTTCGGTTTGAAATATACATGCCATAATGAAGATTCGTGTAAGTATCGGATCTAATTAAATCGAACAAAAAAAAAAATGCTTGTTTTTTTGTTCTTAATTGCTCTTAAGGTATGTATTTTTCACGCAGCATATTTTTTTCTTTAAATTCTTGCATGTATTTTAATGCTTTATTCCCTAAAAAATGAGCTGGAATTGTTTTTCGCGAAAAGGAAAGGACATACAAGTCGCGTCTAAATTCTTATTTCAATTATTCTACCTCGTTAATCTCAAATTTGCATAGATGTGACGTCTGTGCCGAAAACTGTACAGTTTATAGAACTCTTGGTAAAAGGTCCTGGCTCTAAAAAAAAATATGTCGCGATTAACTTTTTATGATACTACATAAAATACTTGATTATGGTACTACATAAAATAGCATAATGCTATTTTATGTTTCATGATACGATACGACATAAAATTAGTGTTTTACACACTTCTTTACAATTAACGCGTGAGATGAAATTAATGATTTTGCGCACCTAGAATGTTACAATTTTGAAAAATATAAGATGAGTAGAAAAGCCGTAGCATATAAGCAGTAGAATCTAAGCGAATCGACGAATCACAGAATCATGAATTTGATTGATTCGCTCATACTATTCTTATGTTTTTTATATTTTTTATGCTACGGCTTTTTAATGTGTAATTTTCTAGACAACCCATTTTTGGATATTAATTTTGAGTATCGTTCATGTATTATCTGTGTCTCTATCCGTTATTGGAAAACATAAATCTTCGCAACTAGTTGAGATTCACGAATTTTCTTCAAAAATAACACAGATTTAACACGTAAAAGTAAATGGGCATATACTGAGTGAACAAACGGTGAATGTGAATTTTCACGTTTGCTAATAGCGATACCTACGACAGGTGAAACCAGGACAGCCATTTACAATTGGGCAGAATATATATATAAAGATTGGGTTAATACATACTTACATTCTTATACTTACTTACATATATACTATATATACACTTCCAATTTGTCCAATTGTAAATGGCTGCCCTTGTTTCAGGTGTCACCATATGAGATATCGCCGTGTTAGTAGTTTAAGTATAATATATAGAGATCTGTGTCTGTTCATTTATTTTCGCGTTGTATTCAATATTCAATAGTTGGGTTGTATTCTTATCGATACTGTGCGCACATATTTTTTTTAATCTACCATCTTATGAACGAATTAAACATTAATATAAGTTCCATTCGCAATAATTACACAATCTTTCAAAATTCAATAATGAACATACGCATTTGTTGTTTATTCATTCATCCATTTTGTTTCGTACACTTTTTGAAACGTTTTGTTTATTGCCGATCATTCTCTTTCATCTTGTGCGATTTCTCGCACACCAGACTCAGTCCTTGCTTCACTCAAGGAACAAACTCGCTCGTTCGAAGGAGCGAGATAAAGTGTCGTGAACAAAGATAGAGGAGGAAAGACGCGACGGGAAGAAGGAAAGAGAGCAGGGAGAAACGCAGAGAAATACTCGCTTTTGCAGTGCACGCGGCTTCTCAGAGTGCCGATACGGCCCCCGAGGGTAAGAGGGGGTACGATAAACCGGAGTCGCATGCTAATGCCCACGTTACCGTATCCAGAGAGATTCGCGGATAGGAAAATATCAGGAACCTCTGTCTGTGAAGCGTGCTGATAGCGCATCAGTCCTCGGTATTCTTCCTCGGTCAGCTTCGTCACGATATGATAATTATCATCGAATATCATCGATCTTTGCGATTTAGGCCCCGTACTCGGCGCAAAGACGATGATAGAAGATCACGCGTCACGTCTCTCTTTCTCTTTTTCGTTTGTACCTACATTTATATTTTCAATGCGCTGTATCCACAGTTGATGGAATAATCGTGCATTTTCATGAATCTGTAATAGTGGAAATTGCATCTTACTATTCTTTTAAATAATTCATAATTTCTGAGCATAAATTTCCGATTTAGGAAATATAAATGAATCACAGATTATTTATCTATTCTCGGATCGATGAACGACATATTCATTCGTTATCCGAACGAATGTATGTATGTAATTAATTTTTTTCCGAAGAATGCGCTCTCTCTCCCTATTTCCATCTCTCCTTTCGTATAATCTCTTCGTACGAAAAATTAATCATTAATCGAACATTTATAACATTATGAAAAATAGCGCCCATTTGCTATCAAGCGATCTGACAAATATCAAAGCAAAATTTTATGCGTCGGATCTTATTTAACTAATCAAGGCTTTTGTTTTTTTATCGCAGAAGCAAGAAGTCATGATTTTTTTGGAAAAAAATGACATTATTTCTAATTTTTGACATCATAATTAAATATGGCTGCAGGAACAGAATTAATAATTATTTCGGATGATCAAGAAGTTTGAATTCCTTGCACGAGTGTGTGAAGCTGCAAATTAGACATATATATTCAAACATGTGTGTAAAAAGAACAAACAATCCTTTCTGTTTTCAATAATTGTACTATTTTCGCCCGAATATTTCCTTCCGGTTATAGATTTTGTCCAAACTATATATACGAGCTACTCGTATGTAAATCTCAAGCTGTTTTGAATTGATCGGTCACACAATTCATTTGAATTCCTTTTATCTAAGCTATAGATTATATTTTTTAACTTTTTCACGATAATAGATTCGAGTGAAAATGATCACCGTTGTATAGAATATCCTGCATGCAGAACATAAGTTATTAGCGTGCTCTATTACAGCTTTTCGTATATAATACACGTACGATGAAAAGCGCTATAATGAATCTTCATAAGGAAAGAATTAATCGAATTAATTTATATAATTTTCCGAGTGTGTAATATTTGACTGAATAAAAATCAAAATCTCTCTGCGTGTAAAATTTGATCTTTTAATTTATCGCATTCTATCCTAATCGATCGATTATTTTTTTCGCAGATGTAGATGTAGTTCTCATGTTCACATTATCATGTGTAAGAATTGCGTGATTTTATATGATGAAAGCTTCGCGTCTGCGTATGACAATCCGATACACGCACAACATTGATCGACGGGACGTGAAAGCACGAGTTCGCATAAGAGCGAAAAGAATCTGACGATAAATCGATAATTCGTTGGAAAAGCATAGACTGAAGCGGTTGAAGGTATAACTGTCAGCGAGTTTCGTTTATTTCTCTTCGAGCAGCTTGTATAGCTGGTATCGGTACAGTCCGGCGAGCAAATTATCGCACGTGCCCTTCCTTATGTCGATGAATTAGCCGATATAGGAAAAATAACTTTCTCGATAAAAACTCATTTCGGTACAAAAATCATTATTTATCTGAATCTCATTAAATATTAAAATCAAAATGAATTAATAGTCGCGAAAGATTTTGGCCTATGGGTTTATACCCTACTTTAATACGTGTACTAAGTACTACATTGGGCCAATCATAGTCATTTTTTTAAAGAATGGAACGGCTGTGATTGGACAGTATAGTATTTAGTACGTATTAAAGTACATCGGTGTAAACTAAGACAATGTAGTATTTCAACTGGATATAATTACTTCGGAACATTTATTTGCCGATCGCAAATTAGCCTTTATCTTTCATATACAAGCAGATTTAGAAAGAAACAAATCTTAGAGAGAGAGAGAGAGAGAGAGAGAGAGAGAGAGCGAAGGGAAAGCTCTTTATGAAAGATTTATACGAGAGGAATTAGAATATATGATTTCAATATTTTTGAAATTTAAACGCGTCTCAAATTAGAATTTGTAACGATTTTGTAAACACTATATGCTTTTCTTTCCTTTATCATAAATATGAAAAACTTTTATACGAGAGTATATAATATATTATCTTTTAATTGCCTTTAAAAGTATATTTTCGACACTATTTCATTATTCGTTGTGCGTGAATGTGCGACAATCTGCGAAATTTAATAAAGTTTTAACAAAATATCGCGGATTATACATATCATAATCGCTGTACTTTGTCAACTATGTGGTGTTCAGCAAAAATTCGGAAAAAAACTGTCACATTCTTTGTAATGCGCATGCGCCTCGCGCAAACCTCGAGACGTCCTTCACGTGGAAACTAGTGACGGGATTGGATTCGTGTTTAAATAAATGAGCATGACAAATGGTAAGGAATCGTCTGGCGAAAGTCTCATCCCGATATCTCATACCGTTCCCGAGATATTAAATAGCCACTTTTCGCAACGAACGGCACTGCATTCTTCATCCCAGGCATAGCAACGCGCGCGCCATCGATACCGCTTGCGGCGAAAACGTGTCAGGGCCTCTCTCGCTCCCAGGCACGAACGCCAAACATTTACAGTGCGTTTATGTTACGAGATTTTTAAACAATATAGATTCATATAAAAATGGTCATATTTTCGTTTTAAGTTTTCAGTATCGCATCTGAATTCGTATTAGAGATGTAACTAAATGAATTAGGATTAGTTATTATTGTGGCTCTTGCACAACGCATGTCGCGTTGTTTTGTAAAATTAACAAATAATTTTTCATCGGCAACGCATTATTGTAAAAGAGCCAAGTCGCCCATGTTTACGATTGTATCGTAACTACAATAATTTTCCGCTTGTTATTGCCTTAATGAAAAAAACCGCCGCTCGTATTAATGACGGTAAATTGATTAATTTAAATGTATTTCTCGAATAACTTGAAAATATATATTAAATAATACATAATCGCATCAAGTTACTGCTATTGTTATCGTACAAACTGCTTTATTTCTTTAGTTTTTTCCTAATGATCTTGACATGTAAAAATATTTTATTCGCGACCGTAAGGCTATAAGTAAATCGACTAATCATAGTCAACCATTCGCATAACGTATAGTAAAAATATTTGACTGTGATGGATCGATTTGCTTAAAGCCTTACAGTTATGATTAAAACTTTTTCACGTGTCATGGCTTTAAAAGAGAGAGAAAAAGAAAGAGAGAGAGAGAGAGAGAGAGAGAGAGAGAGAGAGAGAGAGAGAGATATGCCTTTTTATGGTTATTTTAAATACAGTGCATCGATTAGCTGTAGATCGAATATTTGAAGAAGATGCTTAAGAATATGAATTTGTCAATGCAAATTTTGCGTTTGTCAAGTTAATATAAACAATTATGAATCGATTTAATTCTTGCGTTGCGGTGAATTAAGCGGGTTAAATAAATTAACGTTATAAAAACGATATTTCTAAAATACCGTCACAAATTATCAGCATATTTCATATCTCGAGTCCGAGAATAAGAAAGTCTGGATAATAGGATCGTAAATTTTTCGTAATCTAAAATTTAATATTATAGCCGATTAAATTTTCAGGAAAGTATCCTGTGTATCAGATAAGGATATGCGCAAGATGACAATCCGCATGCAATGATACCAGAAGTGAATCAAATTTTCGTTAATGAATTTGGATAGGAATGTTTGGATTTACATTTTTGGACTCGTGCATTGTTAGATCTGTGTTTTTCACAAATAAGTGGACAAGACTCCTACGAATTTCTAGGAATTTTTATCGAAACTCTTTGCGCTTTCTCATTTTAGAAAAAATAATACAGATCTGGTTGATGATACGGGTACGGGGACAGTGCCGTCGCATTTATTTTCCGACCTTAAAATATCTTTATGGTTTTCGTGAAAGATTAACAGATCATGTAGGCGATTTCTCGAACTTCGAGGGACGTTGTCGTTATTGTTATCTATCATTGCGCCCAAAATTTTGACAAGATACGCGCGTAATGATACGTGACGACGTCGATATCGTTGATCGTTAAAAGTTAGAAGATCGGCCTATTGTTGTATGAATATTGCACTGGCCACTTTGACCATCTGATTTAAATTTCTTCGATCTTTTGTAAAATTTTTTTTAAATCAATCTATTCCAGATCAGATAAAAATGCTGAAGAATCACAAGTACATATTTAATATACGTACAATTAACGTATGTAATTAATACCTGTGCGCTTAGCGATGGAGATTATTTTGAATACTTCTTATAATTTCTCATGTAATTATAAATTACATTCATATTGAATCGACAATGGCTTGATAATACCTAAACGACGAATTGCCAAGGAGACCCATGTTTATCGGGGCTTAGATTCAAAGTCTAAAATATTGTGTGAATTTTCAGGAATAATACAGAATATTTCAACTACGGCTATTTTACGATAGCCAAACAACATTTCTATTATAAATATATGATTATTATTATATATATATATATATGCATTTTTTGTATTTCTGTCAAAAAATATTATATTTTACAAGATACTTATATATTTTATACACAGTACGTTTCTAGGAAATAGCAAAATCAAAGAGATTTAATTGTAATTGATGAATCAAAATTAAGTTCCGATATACCGCAATCATAATCTGATATATTTTAAACTGCGAGACTGCGCTTATCTCCGTATAAAGCTTCGTCTACTCTTTATCCCTCTATAATTGCACCACATGCAACATCGCGACAGATACAAGAGACGAAGGAAAAAATACTAGGCCGCTCCCTATTAAGAGATCACGATTGATACCGCGATTAGTACGACGGCGGTGGCAGCGGGTGTCAATCGTCGAGAAAGAACAAAGAGGAACACCGGCCCGGTCAGGATGAAGGAAGGGAAAGGGGACGATCGCGCCGTAGCCACGATACGCGCCATCTATGCGAGTTACTACTCCGAGAGTGTATCCTAGAGTTGGGCAATTCGATGCCGTCGTGTGACGGTCCGAAAGTGCCTATAACGCGCATTTTCCAACTTACGCATCGCTCACGGGGTTGCGCGGCATTCCGTGCACGGCGATTGATTGCGCTCCGTAGAGAGGCGAGCCTCCGGTACCGGGACGGAGGGGGAGACCCGAGTGGGAAGTGCGGACGAAGGGGAGAAACAGAAGGCAAGAGAGAATCGCACGGACTTCCGAAAGAGGGTACGGAGTCGCTTGCGAAGCTCGCGCGAGAATAGAGGGAGGGGGGGGGGGGAAGGGAGGGAGGGAAGAGGACAGCGCGAGAGGCCACAAAGTACGAACACAAAGAGAACGAGAAAAGAAAAAGAGGAGAAGAAAGAGGGAGAGAAAGAGAGATGACAATGGAGTGGAGCGAGAGCGCGAGGGAAGAGAATCACGCGCGCGGTAATGGTTATAGGAAGAAGCGGCATCGCCGCACGGCTACTTGGCTCTCCAGGGCCAGGATATTTCAATACCGACGGTGGTCGGGGCGGCCACCGACGTGGGGCCGCGTACGGGGAAGGAGGACGACGCGGCCATGTGTGTGCGTATATAAGCGCGCGCGCGCGCACGCGCTCTTACATAGACGCACGCTGCTACACGTAAGTGCGGACTCTGTATATACAACGTCCCCGCACGCCGCCCGCCCGCGTCCCTCGTCTATGTGCCCGCCCTTCGCATCGTACGGCTTTACACGGTCGTTCGGCGACGAGAAGAGAGAGAGCCACGGTAGCGCGCTCCGCTATTCGGGTTTTCTGCGTTGGGGTGAAGAGAGCGCGAAGGGAGGGGAACACGTTTTCTCTCTCTCTCTCTCTCTTCTTCCGTCTCTCTTCCGGTACAAAGAGAAGAGGGGGAGATTCTCTCGCCGAGAGAAAGAGAGAGAGAGAAACACGAAGAGACTTTATGCAGAGCCCGAGGATTCGGGGGAGAGTGGGGGAGGAGAGTTGGAGAGCCCGAGCGTGGCCGACGGATTCGCCGGTAATGCCCGCCTTCTCGACGCGTCAAGGGGAACGCGACGTGGGCTGTGCCAGGCGCCGATTGGACATCCCGACGAACGTGGTTCGAGACCAACGCTGGCGCCCCAAGGGCTCCGCCAATCGGGCGTTCTCATCGCAAGTTTTTTTATCCCGCTATTTGCACCGAGGACGGAGAAGACGGTTCCCCCCCCCGTCGTCGCCTCACAGCCTCTCGCTCGCACTCGCACGCTACATCCTCTCCGTCCTCCTCGCGCGCGCTCTCCCTGTGCGCTCGTCGGCGCAGGAGAGAACACTCTCGTTTTGGGATCCGTTGAGGTAGCACGCGTTTTCGCGAGACAGAGAGAGTTACAGTGTTCGTACTAGCGAGTGTGCGCTCTCGCGTGTATATGTGTGTCCGGTGTACGCGCTTCCCGGCGTCTTTTTCCCGGAGTATCCGCGACGACACTTGGTTTCGTTCGTTTTCAAGAGTAGTGTACAGCCCCCCTGTCGCAGGTAGGATGTAGCGCCCACTATATATATATGTATGTGTGTATGTATAATACACACACACACACACATATATATATATATATATATATGTGTGTATATATATGTATGTATATACGAACCGCTGCTGCTCGCTTGGTGTACGTGCGTGTGTATGCGATTCGAGTACAGTGTGTGACAGAACGTCGCAGGAGGATGCAACGTTGCCGGATGTCGTAGGCGCGAATACGCGTACGACTGGTACGGCGCGGTGAGGCCGCCCGAAGAGAGGAGCGGACGCGCGCGCGTTGCGCTCCGGTAGAAAGAGAGAGCGAGCGTCATCGTTGTCGTCGTCGTCGTCGATCGATTTCGACTCGCGGAGTCGGAGGTCGGAAAATCGCGTCCGAGACTGCTGGCGTCGCTGTCGCCACCACGTACACGGATTCGCGAGCATCGTCGCGGTGGTGCACCAGTGACATTTGCGGTGCGGTGCTATCGACGAAATAGATTTGGCAACGTCGCATCATCGACTGCCTTCGTACACAAACGCATGCATACACATACCTAGAAAGGAACTTGGGGTGGCTGGCTGGTTGGCTGGCTGGCTGGCTGGCAGGCAGGCGGCAGGCTAGCGGGCAAGCAAACAGGGCAGGCAGGCAAACAAGCAGGCCAGGCAGACGGCTTTCTTGTTCCGAGGACGGCGCTCCTAGTCGCGCCGTCTCTCTTTTCTACCTCCATTGCGCTTACTCTTCCTCTCCCCTTGTATCCTCGTCTTCGGTCAATTCAATCGCGCTCTCCCGTTCTCTCTCTCTCTTTCTCTTTCATGCGGCTCACGCCGCACGTACCGTTGAGAGCCTCTCCCTTCCCCTGCCGCGCTCTTTCTCTGCCTCCCTACCCCCTCTCCTTCCCCTAACCTCGAGCGGCTTGGGCGAATCCACTAGGCTTGCGAGGGGAGTTCGGCAGACCTCGGCTCTAGTCGGCCTCGATCCGTAGAGTGCGTTAGACGCTGCGAGTCGATCGCTCCGGTTTACGAATATTCGCCATCCGGGGTCACCGCGCGTACATCGCAGGGCCCGCGAGCGTCGTCGCGCGTTACCTGCGCATAATCGCGAGCCGCGACAATCTCTATTGCGGCAGTTTTACGTCTTGAATTTGGGACGCACTCGACCAGCGTATATCCGTACGACGGCCATGTTTGGTGTTTACGACGTGAGGGGGAATCGCTGACGTCACGCGGCGAGCGGGCCGATCTCGCCCGAACCCGAACGGCGCGGCGACTACGGACGACAGCAGCGACGGCAGCAGGGCAACAGCATCAACAACCACGGAAAGCGTGTGTGCGTGTCGTGCCGTCATCACGCCGGTAGTTATCGAAACGCGCGCGTTCGATTACGACGAATGAAAAACCAACTGCGCGATTGAGAGAAGACGCCGTGCGCGTCGGCAACGCGTTTGCGAACGCCATCCGTTGGATTCTTTTCTTGCTTTCGCTCTCTTTCTCTCTCTCTTTTTCTCTCTCTTGACACGGAACGCGTCGACTTCACTCACCGTGCTCGATGCGGCTACTGGCCTTTCGAAAAACATCGGCGCCTCGCCGTTACCTCCTTCGTCCCTTCTTCCCTTCTTCCCTTCTTCGTCTCTATCTCCGTTTCTGTCGCTGAAATAGCATATCTCTTCTGAAAATTCGCCTCTTCGAAACTGATGGTCGTGAAGCATTAGGCGATACTACTACGTTCTCACGTAGACAACACGGACGCGTCGCAATCGCACACGAATCTGACAACGACGATGCGCGACGCGAGGATGACACGATCGCCGACTCGAGATATGACCCTAGATACGATCGTACCACGTGGTTAATCGCGCACGTGTTTCGCGTCTCCGCTCGCGGCGCATGCCGGTATCTGTATCTCGTATTCGAAAGGTACGATCGGTCGGCGCAGATCGATTATTTTATCCGCGGTATATACTGTGATCTCTCTCTCTCTCTCTCTCTCTCTCTCTCTCTCTCTCTCTCTCTCTCTCTCTCTCTCTTTTTCTCGACTTCCGGGGAATGTGTATGTGATCGATCTTCCGTGGCAGTGTGTACCGCTACATATGGTGTTTCGTAGGATATCACGCACTACACGACGCATCCATAGACTGATCAGAGGACATTTTCACGCTCGTGCGGAATATCGGGATTAAAGATTCACACGACAGCCATGGAACTGGGCGACAGAGTTTACGCCGCGGAACGCATCACGAAGAAGAGGAAAAAGCAGGTTAGTATTCGCAGGTTTCGCGCTGTCGCTTCCAGATGGCGCCATCGGGCGGAATCTGTCTGCGCGGCTCTGTTACTGCCTCTCTATCCTCCCTCCATACATCTTCTTATCTTTCTCTCTCTCTCTCTCTTTCTCCTTTTCTTTCTGACAGCTCTTCGGCTGGCGCTTCCACAATACAAAGCGCGCCGCGTTTTCACGGTATTGGACTCATTAAATACGCTAACGGGTGGTACAGTGTTTTCTTGCATACGCATTTATTGAATCTCGAGGAACACAAAGCTCCAACATCGACCACCGATCGGAGAATTCTGCTATCGGCAAGATTATCGATCCGGTCTCGTTACAGAACCGCGTACAAGCGCGATTCTGTGCCTCCTATTTTGACGCCGCTTACGTTGCGATACGCTCGGCATTAATCACGGGGAAAAATAATTAAATCGTGTGTCTCTTGAGAAGAGAGGAGTAAAAAATAAATTTTCTCGAAATCTATTCTCTTAATTGAGATATGTCAGATATTTTTCGTTCATTATGTTGCCGTTTTCAGCGATAGGATATTTTATAATAGCAAAACATTACTTTTTTTAGAATATATATATATATATATATATATATATATATATATATATATGTGTGTGTGTGTATATGTATTTATATAGAACGGTATATCTAATCATTGTCGGTCCTTGATATCGCAGAATCCCTGCGCAGTATGTTTTCTTGATACAGGAAAAAAATAGAAAGGAAGAAAAAGATAAAAGAATGTACACACTGTATAAACATTTAACTATGCATTGTATATAATTCATCAGATATAAATTTACTTATGTGTAATGCAAGTAATGATAAAGAGGAAGAAATATTTCTTATTATAAATACATACTTAAAAACAAATTACAATAAAACAAAGTAAGAGTAAGAATTTACTTATAAATTTAGATTTAAAAGACATGAGTGTGTAAAACAAGAGAAATAAAATAAAAAGACATCCAAAAGTAATATAAGAAACGTCAGTCATGTATATTCAACGCTGTTTTTTAACTGATAGGAAAGATAATTCAATGTAATTTCTTTTGAAATGTTAACGCTCGAGTAAATAAGTGTTTATTAATCGAAAAAAAAAAAGACTACATTCAGCTATCGCTACCGAAACAGGAAGCTTTAGCAAACCTTTGCTCTGTGGTTTTCCACCGTCACGGAAGGACTTGTATACACACAACCGTATGCACAGGACACGCGGTCTTGTATTTATAATAATTGATTATATTTGGTAAATCAATATAAATATAATTTTTGTATAAATATTCATGCGCACGATATACAGAAAGAGATGTTTATTATTTACTGCGTTTATATATGCATTTGAGTGATATATTTTCCTTCAATTTCTTGAAGGCGATGCGAAGACTGCGATAATAATTAATTAAAATGTTAATACGATAACTTGGTGTTATATTTATAGCGATTATAGTTTTACTTTATATATATATATATATAAGATACATTAATATACATTTGTAGAATACGTTTGATGCATTTAATGATTATTGTTATCTCATTTTTGGTTCATATATAGAGTAAATTTTTTGTAAATTACGCTACTAAAGAAAAAGTAATCTCAACCATTCTGACTATATGCTCCTGGTTAACGGGAATTCCCGGAGGCGGACAATGGTAAACTCGCTGACGGATAGGAGAAAGGCTCCGTATGACGATCAGCTGGTAGCAACTGGTGGCGTGTTTCTCTACCCAACACACTGTATAATTCCGAAACAATTCGTGAGCGTAATTCTTAAAATTCTTTCCGATCCATGGAAAAGCTATATAAACTACATAGAAAGTCTCAAAACTCCATCGGATATCCTTTTGATAGCAGATTCCTTGGCTAATTTGAAAACGTCAAATTTGTCCTTAGCAAAAATAGCGCTGTTAGGAAAGATTTCCGCAGGTTTTCAGGACACTCTATGTGTTTCGGGGCATTATTTTATTTCACTCGGGGGGAAAAAAAAACATGAATTCATAATAATAAATAATTAATTAATTTAGTATAATTAATATAATTTCATAAATTATATCGTAAAAATAATTATAAAAATAAATATGATTTCTAATTGGAGGTGCATACAATTATAGTTTGTTTAATGAGAGCCTAGAGATACGAAAAATAATGCACGCAAAATGATAAAATAGCTATGATGTCTACGATGATGCCTTTAATTCAGAAATAAGTCACAATATTAAAATGTCCTAAAACGTTACAAAATTATACAACGTAATGTCATTGAAGTAAAGGTACATTGTAGGGACATATATTCGAATATATTAAAGACATTAACAAGAGTTGCGTACATTCAAAAATTGAAACGATTCCGAACTATCCTTTATTCAACATCGGCGAAATCCTCTATTTTTTTATGAGAGATGCTACTCTCGTTTATACACGAAATTGTTTCACCGTCCAATTGTGTCAAAACGAATAAACTTGTTAAATGAGTCGTATAAAGCGTTAACAGAGCATTCACTCTCGCGAATCGACGATACGATTGTTGTACTAGCATCGACATGTAACAATATCGCCTCGCGAAAGGATGACAACCTGCTATGCGCTATCACATTGTCGATCACAACGTCGATCGGGCTCGTTCTTGCCGTTACGCGACGTCGTATCTCTCGCGTGTGTCATTGTTTTCCAACTGTCACGCGGCTTGCGCATTGCGATGGGCCGGCGTGCCGTTTCTGTCGTTGGCCGTTGGCCAATGGGTGAGCCTCTATCCATGAACGTCGGCATAGCCACCGTGCTATCGACCGTTTTACGCGAAGGGTTTATTAAAATTAAATGTTGAATTTTTTGAGATTTATTCAAAGATTTATTTGATATCGCGCCAAGAAAAATTTATCTCCTGTGCATACAATCAGTTTAAAAGAAAAATTAATTTTCTTTGAAAATTGATGCAAACTATCATTCGCGTCTGGCTCTTTCTAGCCCACAATATTTAGCCTTACTAATGACTTTATTGTAACTTAAATAAATTACAAGATTCAATGCGTTTAATTTGCATTTAATCCTCGGAAGGCTGTAGTCTGGGTCAATTTTAACCCGTAGCGAAATTTTTTTTATACGCATTCCAGAAAAAATATTATATTGGATTTTTATTTTATTACCTTTTCATGTTTTTTTTTCTTTTTCAAAAAATATCACATGATATAAGTGAAAGAGAAAAAAAATTACTTTCGTAATAAAAATAAATATCTATTCTAAATTATATATGTGTATAAAACATATATATATATATATATGAATTATTCGATTATCGCATGAGGTTTATAAAATGGCGGAGAGGTACAAATCACGCAAAAATCTCAAAAGAAAAAAGAAGCTAAAAAAAAAAGATTAATATCAAGAAAATTAATCTTGAAATTGGAAAAAATTAAGATAAAGATTTTAAGATCGACGTTACTAAGCTTAATGTTACATTTAATTCCAATCCGATTCTTTTATCATTTCGTTTTATAATCAGTGCTTATATACCGTCCACACGCACATACTCCTTTTGCACTTTTATTTCTCCATGTTGTCGGAGAGGAGATCCACTGATCCTCGGCATATAAACAAACGCATTCTACCTGTCTATTTATTTCCGCGCGCAATCGACCCGATTTTACAGCGTAAAACTCTTACCGCTGACTGACAGCGAATGGCGCCAACGGCTTTCACCGATCACCTGGTTTTATCTGCCCGGCGATCGTTGAAAAATCGTACGGGACGATCGATGTAACGGCGAGCCTCTCGCGTCGCAATTAATTATCGCGCCATGATAGCTATAATTACACATGCTGATAAGCGAATCGGCTTTCCCCGATTGGTAGATCTTATCGGTAAACGATCTGTTCGGATGTGCACACGGTGCAAACGAAGCGCGCAACACGTGGACGGCATAACGATCCGTTTCTCGCGTAGCTGATGTGCAGGATAATGATAGATTTAATTATAGAAGTAAAAGTGATTAACGCACGATTATATATTTTGCCGATGGCGATTAATTGAAGGAATAATGATTCAGAGATTGATGTCGGAATATTGTATAGCGATGCGATGCTTTATCGAGAAATATAGAAGACTAGAAGCACACATTTCTTGCTTGAAATTTTTTTCCTCTTCTTGCTCTTATAATGTAAAAAATACGAAAGACTCATTCTCGTTAGCCATATTAATTGTCATATTTATTTATACTTTTTAAATTTTTATACAGAGATGTATTTGTGCATTTTTAGGAATATATTTATCAATTAATTTATCGTCGAATATGGCGTTAATAGATATTTGTGCCACGATAATACGCTCTTTCACATGTTATTCGATGTAATAATATTTATCGTCATTGTGTAATTATATTACTATATTAGTAATATTTATCGTGTTTTTCTTTTTTTTTTTGTAGGGCAAGATTGAATACTTTGTCAAATGGAAGGGATGGAGCAAGAAGTGAGTATAAAATCTGTTAGAGATATTTGAGATATGCAAAGCTTGTAATTGGAATACGCATTATGCAACTTTTCTTGTTATTTTAGATATAACACATGGGAGCCGGAAGAAAATATTTTGGACGTCAGATTAATCGAGTTGTATGAGGAAAGTCAGAAAGGCGGAGATGTATCCACTAGAAGACAAAGGCGAAGGGATACCAGATATAACGTAAGAATAAATGATATATTTATATATTTTCGTGCATTTTATTTAATTAAAGAAAAAAGAAATTTTTCACCAGAAATGCTTTTCAAACACAAAGCTTTATGAAAAATGTCCTATTTTTTATAATATATCAAATTCGTAAAATGCTACATCTCTTGATTATGATTTAATATCGCAATAAATTTTATGACGTTAAGTAAGTATAGGTAGTCATAAAATCTTTTCTCATTTTGTTGAAATAGTTTGAAATAAAGAATTAATAAAATCATAACATTGGATTAGTAACGTGTTCTTCTTGAACACTATCTATAATCGACAATAATCAACCGTTTATTGTTAGGAACAAGTACTAGCTAATCTAATAGTCGAAGAGGAACCTGATGAAGATGAAAGAGTAGGCGAAGTGACAGCTAGGATGAATGGACAATAAACAAAGCGTTTCGAAAAGTGTACAAAACAAAATGAATGAATGAATAAACAACGAATGCATATGTTCATTATCGAATTTTGAAAGATTGTGTAATTATTGCGAATGGAATACAACCCAACGCGAATATTGAATATAATGCGAAAATAAATGAACAAACACAGACTTCTATGTATTATACTTAAACTACTAACGTGGCGATATCTCATATGGTGACACGTGAAACAAGGGCAGCCATTTACAATTGGACAAATTGGAAGTGTATATATAGTATATATGCAAGTAAGTATAAGAATGTAAGTATGTATTAACCCAATCTATATATATATTCTGTCCAATTGTAAATGGCTGTCCTGGTTTCACCTGTCGTAGGTATCGCTATTAGCAAACGTGAAAATTCACATTCACCGTTTGTTCACTCAGTATATGCCCATTTACTGTTACGTGTTAAATCTGTGTTATTTTTGAAGAAAATTCGTGAATCTCAACTAGTTGCGAAGATTTATGTTTTCCAATAACGGATAGAGACACAGATAATACATGAACGATACTCAAAATTAATATCCAAAAATGGGTTGTCTAGAAAATTACACATTAAAAAGCCGTAGCATAAAAAATATAAAAAACATAAGAATAGTATGAGCGAATCAATCAAATTCGTGATTCTATGATTCGTCGATTTGCTTAGATTCTACTGCTTATATCCTACAGCTTTTCTATTCATCTTATATTTTTCGAAATTGTAACATTCTAAGTTCGCAAAATCATTAATTTCTTCTCACGCGTTAATTGTAAAGAAATGTGTAAAACACTATTTTATATTGCATCGTATCATGAAACATAAAATACAAGCACTATGCTATTTTATTTAGTATCATAATCAAGAGTACACAAATAAAGAATTAATAAAATCATAATATTGGATTAGTAACGTGTTCTTCTTGAATCCTATCTATAATCGACAATAATCAATCGTTTATTGTTAGGAACAGGTACTAGCTAATCTAGTAGTCGAAGAGGAACCCGGTGGAGATGAAAGAGTAGGCGAAGACAGTCAGGATGAATCGACAACAGGCAGCACTTCAGCGCCTCGTTTGAATCCTGTAGCTCCGGACGAAGACACACTTCCGAGTTCCTTGGATGGTCACGAGTCTCCGATACCGCCAGAATTGGCATCGACATTCAGCGTCGATTCTGATAGTTCCAACAGTAGCGTGGATATACCCCTATTGCCCAGGAAAGAGTTGGGCACAAAGAGGAAGGCAGAGGTCCTCAGCAAAGAATCTGGCAAAATCGGCGTGACAATTACCACGAGCAATCCCAACACCGGTAGTGGTAGCCCGCCGCCAAGCAAAGTTCCTCGATTATTGCCTTTAAAGAACAATCCAACAACGCCGTCTTATCACGTAAGTTTCGAAACACGAAAATGTAATTTGCTAATAAGTTATGACATTGTGGGACATTTTAATCTTCTCTCTCTCTCTCTTTTTTTTTTTCTTATATATCGGCAAAAATTTCTTAAAATTATATAATGTAATCCAAGTTGTGACTTACGTTGCATCGGGGTATCAAAATTTTGATTAGTATACATATTAGAAACTCATACAATTTGTGTATGCAGAATTTGTGTAGTATTGTGTTACAGAAAAATGAAAATGTTCCACTGATGACCATATGGCTTCAACAATGTTAAATTTTAAATGGATCTCAGTATCACATTGTTCTCGGTGATATAAAAGTAGAATTCTTTTTTTGTTACAGAATCACAAAATCAATGGTAGAAGACCGTCGTCCTCCAGCGTAAAGTCGACACCGGAAGAGCCTCTTCCAGCGGTGCCGACGACGCCGGCGCCAGCAGTACAGGATAAAAAGCGTCCTGAAGCTGACGTACCTCATGGCCCGCCGCCATCTCTTCCACGTGCACCGCCCGCACCCCTGTCTCCCCAGATAGATACACTCTTAGAACAATCCTCAATGAAGAAGAGGCATTTATCGGAGCAGAAACAGGACAAATCGAACGGAACAGTTGCTGACAAAGCGAACGGTCATAAATCACCAAGTCCCACAGATTCTTACACCAACAACAATAGGTTACCGACTGTTGTAAACGGACATCACAGTCATAATAATATTAACAATAACAACAACAACAATAACACTTCAAGCGTCAAGCAGACCGAAATTCCGAAGTCGGAAATCTACGCCCCGCTTACAAGCCCCAGCACGGATTATTGGCATGCGAGGAATCCAGTGGCGGATCAAGTGTTTATCACAGACGTTACTGTTAATCTGAAAACCGTTACCATCAGGGAATGCAAGACTGAAAAGGGTTTCTTTCGGGAGAGGGATCCCAAAGAAACTCTTTGAACTCTCGAGAACGCGATATCTATCAATAGTGCTGCATCGGGGATATCTGCTCCGAATTGTATTGAATTATTGTAAATAAATATAAATTATTTTCACACGCCGGATGTTAAGCCTAGGATGTAATCGTAGTACCAAGCAGATTTTTTAATAATTGATGAGATGACAATGATATCATAGTATAGAAAACAGAAAAAAAAAGAATCACGATGATAGTCTGGCATCGCGCAGAGATCTTTACAATCCGTATGCATTGACATCTCAAGAAACTCGAATGAACAGTGAAATTAGATCGATCAATAGTAGAGAATTGTTTTCTGCCAAATTGAAAATTAAAACAGTCACTTGCAAACATACTTTACTCAGATCTGCGAATCTGTGTAAATTTATTGTAAAGATATTGTAATAATAATGTATGATGATATTGTATAATGAGTCGAAAATGCACATCATACCTATTATTACAAATGGCATTTGTATATTTCAAAACGCTTGATAGATTTTAACCACATGCACGCTGAAGATCTAGATAACATTAAAGGATAATACATCTTCTAATTGTTTTCATTTTTTGATTCTCTTAGAACTTTGCTAAGAGAGAGAATGTTATAGATAAAACTATTATAATAGAACTTTTGTTTTTATTACGGGATACATATATGTATTTATATATGAAATAGAAAAAGTATTTTTCTAATTCATTTTTAGAATATCAAAACTATTTCGCGGAAAGCTATTCCAAGGGGAGACGTTCCAAGTTATATTATTAAAAAAAAAAAAATTGTTTTGTATATCCCATTTTTCTCTTTATGTATCTCATTTTTTGCTATGCATTAGCAAACAGTGTCGCGAAAGAAAGTTATAAATTTGATTCTGATTGTATATATATATATGAAAGTAATAATAAGCATTTCACTAAGAATTTTGAATGATCGCAAAATAATATTTAATTAATTCATAGAAGGATTGCACGATATTTCAATCATATTTTTAGTCTCGATGCGTCGAGCTAACTTACGATATCGTTTGGCAGGTCACATGTATTTGTCAAATTTTGCGATTTCCTTTATTTGTAATTAAATATTTTCATTCATTGCAAAACATCACCTGTACATTAACAGTAAGATCATTTTCTATTTCTTAGTGAAACTATTTTATTTGTATATTTTGATTGTCAAACACCATAAAAAGGGTACTCTATATGCATCTCACGCTTTCGTAATCAATGATGCAGTCGATAAATTACAATATTGTCGAAAATTGATATAGAGAGTTTCGACCAATCTTTCCCGTTAATACTATCTACAGTACAGCTGCTCTTTTTCTATCATGCAGCAGAATTGTAAATTTGTTTTATGATCACCTAAAAGGCGAGAAAGATTTTACTTCTAAATTTATGAGGAGACGAAAGACGCTAGCGTCACTTAAAAAGTTATGATCAAAATGGCTTGTGCGGTAATGTGATGTTTCGACACAATGCGAGATAGCTTTAAATCTTTTTTTTTTTCCTCGAAACTGATTGAAAAAAATGACCGTCTTGCTTAGAACATAGTATCACGTTTTTTCCCTATTTACTTCTCTTATTCTTATTTCTTTGAATTATTTTTCTTATCATTAAGAATAGATTTTTTTTCAAGATATTTAATTGCGTTTGAATTCTTCTTTCTTCTCTATATCGAAGCGCTATTTTGTTATGTAAAAGTCACTGAAGAATTCAATTATACTGATCAATTACACTGAATTTAATTCAAGCGAAATCGAGAATTATGCCTGAGGAATAATGAAAGGAAATGTAAGAAGATGAGTGAGTTAATAATTCATTTTTATAATAATTTATATATTCTTTCCAATACCAATATAATAAATTTAAAAATGAGTAAAGTTGAAAAATATCCTGAACATTTCCCCAAAAGGCTTTCTATCGCGTAATAGACACGTCAACGATAAAGTGTGATGTGATAGCATGATGCAGAGAAGAACAGTGCGATAGACTCTTTTACGTTAAGTTAAATATATATTTCTATATAATATTAAATATGTATTAAATACATAAAAACAATATTTAATATATATTTAATATACACACACACAGCCACACATTTATATTACACACACACATATGTACACTCTAATTAAGTTTATGTATACGTTGCTTATTTATTATAACTAACACAAAGATTTTTAGGTTTCTACGTTCTTATATATAATATAGTTGTAATTAGACTGTGTATGTGCAACGGTGTCCCCCGCACACATTTGGAAGTGAGTTTGACATTCAGCATGTCCCTTGCGTTAGCACGATTACCGCGATATAGATAAAACTCATGTCAATAAAATTGTATAAAGATCCGATACGATTTTATAGAAATTTTTTAAAAAATTTGACGACTTTGTGAAAAACGTGTAAACAACAAAAAAAAAAGATCTGTTTTCTTTTCCTTTTTTTTTTAGATGGGGCCATTTGCGTAAAATTAGATTGACAGATTCGTTGCAATTATCAATCCAAGAGAATAAACTATACATTGAAATTGTTGTACTATTGTATATTGAGAGTGTTTCTTGTAAAAATTGTAAATATTTGGATGAAAACTGTACGTGTCTTTGCTGTGACGAGCGAAGCGCATGAGGATGGCTTATATAAATCTTTGAATTATCAATTGTACATAGAGATAAAGAGAGAAATCCTTTCTCTCCCTCCCTTCTCCTCTAGTTGTAAACATAAGATTACAACTATAGGTCTCTATAGAGAGAAAAATCCTTTTCTTAGCTTTAGAAGTTCAAGATAGACTGTGCGCGTACCTTCGATATTGTGTTTCTGTACTTATAAATATTCCAACTACAATATTATACGATAAACGTGAAACGATAAAGCAGCGGTTACGCAGGCATATACGATACGTGAACCCCAGTAGATCCAAATTCAACAGTAATTTTAGTTCTGTCTGGTACAGATTCCTTATATTTCAATAAAATCTCTACTTGAAGTCACGTTGTTTTTACATTCACTTAACATTTCCTTAGAAAATGCATTTATATAATAGTTATTAACATGAATTTATTATTAAATCCTTTCGAAAAAAATTGTGGCGATCATCGAATGAGTGTTCATGGAATAGGATGAAGTAAAAAAATTTGTTCTTTTCTCTCTGTTTGATCCTTAATTTCAACCGATTTTTTTACTATATGTTTAAAGTGTTCAAAAAATTCTAAAAAAAAAAAAAAAAAAAAAAAATCATACATTGACATTTATATAAGATTTTTTTAGAAGATTGTTACATATTTATAAGATTTCATTTTCAAGTAGCTTGAATTGATATCAGAAGTGAAAAAAATTATTTGAATTTTTGTCTTGCATAATATGTTTATAAATATAATTAATTTAATATAATATATTATAAATTTGTTTTTAAAAATATATTGAACTAATTTTTTTCATATGCATAAGCACTTGGATTCGATAGAACAGATCGATAAAATATATCAAAAACTCTTTGTCATTATCCTGCATTAATGAATGTATACATATAACTCTGTTGATTTCGACTGAATAAACCTTACAACTAAAATTTACGACTATTCATTAATCCGACCGATAAGAGAATTTTCGGTATATTCTATCAATCTATTACTATCGATCGCAAGTGATAACATACAAAAATATTAATTTACTTTGACGTATTATATAAAAAAAAATGTAATTTTTCATTTATGACGTTACAATTCAACATGAGGTTTTTCGTAAGCTTTTATTACAGAAATAATATCCTATTTCTTTTTTTAATTTATGTGACTTTTCTACATTTCTCTTTAATATGTAAAATTTTGGTGATAGAAATTCTTAACAATTTTTTTAGAAATTTAATTTTTAATAAGTTCCTCATTGATATGTTTGATTGATTAATCAAACTGATTAAAAAATGATTCTATATCTATCTCTCTCTGTGCATATGTGTTATGCAACTATTTGCAAGTTTATCTGGATAACATAAATTTTCCTGTTTTAATTTAAATTATTTTATAATTGCTTTTGTTACATAAAATATGAATAATTTAAAATTATTTAATTGATATTTAGTCATGTAACAAAATTAATTTATAATTTTACTATTTATAATTATTTTATAATTTTGTTACATAAAATATCTAGTTTTAATGTTTTGATATTCGATGTTTTTATTCGATATTTTTCTGTATCGATATAAAAGAATTATCGGATGATTTGATATCGAATACAAACATGTCTATAACAATCAGAATAAGACATAAGAGAACAGAAAGAGTAGTGTCGGTGTCCAGTGTCCAGAAGGTTATGAAGGCTATCTCTACTGCAACTTGTAACATTTTGATCGCAGTACCGCAGTTGGTGCTAATATATTTATACTGATTCATGTGTAAGAAATATGACTGAACGTTCTTGTGGTATCGTTACCAATGGCCATAATACTGATATCGTTTTAAGACCCTACAGGTACTACAATATAATCTCTTTACGTATCGTTCTTCGAGAGAGCATTTGTCTATATAATGTTATTGCATACCTTTTCTTGTAGCAATCGGACACTGTTGATTATAACGCATTTCAAAAAATTTGGGACATTATTAATGATAAATCGTGAATCCCCTGTGAACGGTTATACAAGTGATGTATTCACGATAAAGTAAGTGATAATAATTACTGTAATAGTTTAAAATTGGATATATACCTAAATCCAATTCAAATTTTCAGGACACTCTTTGGTAGTGACAACAATGACATTCATGTAGCCGCTAGATATATAGCGCAAGAAATTAATATTGAAAAACCTTTATTACTATCAATAGCCTTAAAGGATTATAACGTGAAGACTTTAAAATCTATCGTTGCTGCTGTGAATCAAATAAAACCGTGGTAATAACGATTGAATCGCTATGAGCTTAATTTTTGGACAATTCGTTATTGGTCCACCCGGTAGTGGAAAAACGACATATTGTAATGCGATGTCTAAATTTCTGGAGTCTATTGGAAGAAAAGTAGCCGTTATTAATATTGGTATGTATAAATATTATTATAATTGCTTTCTCTTTAATTAAATGTAAATAAGCAATTTTTGCACATTAGATCCAGCAAATGAAAACATGGAGTATACTCCAGCAATAGATATATCGGAATTGATTAAACACGAAGATGTTATGACAGACTTAGCACTTGGACCGAATGGTGCTTTAGTTCATTGCATGGAATTTCTAGAAACCAATGTACAGTGGCTCGTCAGAAAAGTTTTGGATTTAAAGGATCACTATCTTATTTTTGATTGTCCGGGTCAAGTGAGTTATGACAATGTTGTCTTAAATTATTTTATGATAATGACCAAATAATACATTATAAAATATAACAGGTCGAATTGTATACACATCATAAATCAGTGAGTCGAATAGCAGAGAAATTGAACCAGAACCTAGTGAGATTATGCAGTGTGCACCTTGTAGATTCACATCATTGTAGTGATCCTGGTAATACATTTATTTTAATGAAATAACTAATTATTTGAAATTATTAGTTTTATTGCTTATTTAATATAGTTGTATTTTTTTTATTTATAGGAAAATATTTATCCTCCCTAATTCTTTGCACAACAGTGATGTTACAAATGGGTTTGCCTCATGTAAATGTTATGACAAAATTTGATGAAATGAAGAAGTTTAAAGATTGTCTAGCATTCAATATAGATTATTACACAGAAGTATTGGATTTAAATTATCTCTTAGAGCAACTGGATGAAGATCTCTTTATTACAAAGTAAGCTAACTGTACTTAGATGTATTATGCTCAAATGCAAATATGTTCTATTAATTCATAAAATATTTTATAGCAAGTTTTTAAGTAATGCAATGTTTTACAGGTACAAGAAACTTAACAAAGCACTAGTATCGATAATCGAGGGCTATAGTCTCGTCAGTTTTATACCACTAGATGTTTCTAATAAAGCATTGCTGTTACAAGTGAAAAATGCGGTGGATAAAGCCAGCGGATATGTTTTCGGTGGTAATGAGCCACGAGATGTTCAAACATTACTCGCATGTGCGGTAGGAGCTGTCAGTGAAAATGAAAGAATGTCAACATTGGATGAATATTTATGAGCACTTCTAATTCTAGTATACATCAATATTACATTTGTTTTTATATAACTGTTATGATAAAATTGAACAAAATCAGAAAGTTTAGAGATTGCCCAGCATTCAATATACAATTTTTATACAAAGATACTAGATTTCAGAACTATATCTGTTAGAATAATTGAATAAAGATCTTTACTAAGCTAATATTTGTATTTAAATATATTATATTTAAGTGCAAATGATCCATTAATTCACGAAATATTTTATATAATCTTAATATGATTATATTTATTATCTTTATAAATAATAAACGCCATCTAAAATCCATAAAAAAGTATTCCTATTGCATATATACATTTTAGTCCAATTGATTAACGAAAATTTGCGCTAGATCATCATAATCATATACTCTTTTCAAAAACGTATCTGTCAATTTCAATCCAGAGATAGTCTATTAAAAAAAAAAAAAACATGTTATTTAGTAATGTATTGTGTAGTAACAATTTCATATAAATAAATTACTCACAATAATGCCTGTATTCAACATAATTAAACAGAGAGGTATATCCATAGAAACCCCAGGTTTCAAAGTGCCAATCATTGTATTGGATATCCCACACCAAGCTATGGAATCATTCGACTCTAAACTCAATAACAATTCCATACTTCTTTCTCTATATATAAAAAAAGTAAAAGAACCGTAATTATATTTACATAATATGTCCTGTACGTTTTTTGTTTTAAATCACAATTTCGCACTTACGATGTATTTATTATATGACATGTACAATTGATTGGTTCTTCAAGATACACTTTTAACGGTATGTCCTTTATAATGACTCTCAGATCTCCATATTCAGGTGCCTGAATTAATGTAATTTTATATACATATAATTGTACTTATCGATGAATAATGTAACATACCATTCTTTGCAATTGACTCGTTTGCAATCTCCCTCTCTCTCCCAAATTGCTTCTCCACACAATATCTAGTTTGCCAATATTTGTAGCATTTTGCATCATTTTCGGATCTTTCAATAAGCTTAACTGTGGTTTTAAACAGTATAAATATTGTCTGCTACAATTTGTATCTAGTAGATTCACATTTCCATAAATAGATTCTTCTTTGTCGTTTGTATTCAATGTAGTTACTAAAATACAATATGTATGAACTCTTAATTAATTATAATCATTTTAATCAACGACAACTTACCACTAAATAAATGAGATGATTCAAGAACAACTTTTTCTAAACAAATTGGTCCAACTTACCACTAAATAAATGAGATGATTCAAGAACAACTTTTTCTAAACAAATTGGTCCAGCTGTTAGATTTTGTATTTGTGCCTCAAGATATACTTCATCTGACTTTAAAAAATATTGTTGTTAAAACATATTAGAAATAGAGAGAGAGAGAGAGAGAGGAGCAGAATAACAATTTGCATGAGAATATGTAACTTTAGTTTCTATAAATAGATACTTAAATATTACCTCTGCATTATAAAATTTCGTCTTCACATCCAATGGTTTAACTACCTGGAATTTAAAATACTTTCTAAATGATAGTGGAGGTCCAAGCTGATTTGTGTAAGACACTTCACAAACCAATCTGGAAATATGAGAAAGATGTATTTTCCATTTGAACTTAAGAACAAATTTGTGTATAAGAACATAAGTATTCTTACATATGTGTACCTATTTCCTTAACCTCATGGTGAATAACTTCATCTACTGTACTATCAGGTGCTAATTCCTTTCCTTCTAGATTATTACCAGAGAGAGAAATGATCTGTGTGCTTGTCTGTAAATCTGCCTATGGAATATATTAGAAAAATTGGACATTAGAAAATATAAAAATTTGACATGAGGAAAAAAAAGTATTGTAATTATTATTATCTTGAAATATAGCTCTAATATATTATTTGGGAACTTACTTTTACGGTAACATTTTTAACCATTTGATTACTACCATTATGTACACATAGATAGCTGGAAAATATCTCTCCTAAGTATATATTCCTAAAATAAAACAGAAATATTACTTGAGTAATATTATATAAAGATTCGTTTAGAATATTTTTTTCTAAATACAAAGAAAAATATTTCCAAACTAAGAAATATACCCAAAACTTTGAGGTAACACCATAAATTGTCCTATAGCAAGCGTTTCCATGCCTTGCAATGCTGTACAATCATTCTTGAGTTCATTGTTTAGTGTATTACCTGGCAAGTCTGTTGAATCGCATGTAACAACCATAGGACTTGCCAGAGTAGGTCGTGTTAATCTCATCACTGTAAGAATAGTTTATTCGCAGCCTCTTTCTACTCTCTTCATGCTATTATATTTAATTAATAATCATATATATATAATAGAATAATTCTGAAAGATTGCAAAAGTGATGTAAATTTTTATTATTTAGCAATATATTACCTTTCAATGCCAGTAAATGCTCGCTCTTCGTTTTAGCTTCCATTATTCAAATAAATCGTAAAAAATTAAAAACACCATTAAAATATGTAAAAGTTATTTATGTACATCGCGCTGTCAAACTGTCATCTCAGAAAATTCACCGAACCTCTTTATCTTATGTCAACGAGCGCGTATCGATTCAAAACGAGATTAATCGAAATGATTGAAAATCGATACGTGATTTCAAATATTCTTTTAAAGAGAATTTTTCTTTCTATGTATAAAAATTATTGAGATTGTCAAAAAACTATGAATTATTATTCATATATTATGTATCTTTTTTATCTACAATATTAAGCCTTTACTGGGTCACTCATTATACATATTTAGAGAATGTTTCATAATTTTGTATGATAATCGAAACATTTCATGCATACATTGTACAAAAAAATACATATATATATATATAGGTATATAAATTTTAATTTACAAAAACATATCTTTTTCTTTTATTTGCTCTTAAATACAAGTAGTATTATAAGAAAAAAAAGAGATATTTAAAACTGCTATATACATATAAAATTAAAACTATATAAAATTTTGATCTGAGAAACACAGGCAAAGAAATTTTGCTATGGATCAAAATTGTCATGTCCAATTAATTTTTGATTAATTTATTTAATTGCTTTATATAGATATAATTATTTATCGTAAATAAAAATTAAAATTAAAGAATAGAGATAAAAGTAATATAATATAATAAGCCATTATTTTATTTTAGAAAATACAGTTTCCATTGTTCCCGATGAACCATATTTTATCCGAAGTCGATATCCTTGTCGAAATCGAAGGGAGTGTGATTGGAAAGAAGGAGGAAGCGCTATGGCTACTAGATCGATACTAGAGATCGAGGAATTTATTTCATATGTATTTAATCAACTATGTTATAACTTCTAATTATAATCACACATCTGCTGTTACGTTATAATACATATTTTTCTAAGTTAAAAGTACTATCGTTCGTACGTTAGATACGCTGTTTGTGTGCGTCTCCAACTAACCTCTTTACATCGCATTCTAAATTATGAAACTCGAACCAGTTGATCGCACCAGTTGATTTGCTAATTGTGCGCTATATAATTACTGTTTTATATTTAAACATTACGTAACTACTACTTCAAGTTAAATGCGATACTATTATTTTAAGCTATTCGAATTTTGTGTATGATTCACTCTCTCTATTTTGAATATACTATATATATATATATGGCTGTGCATTTCTTGCATATATAATATATATACTTCCCGATTATAACTGTTTCGTTTTTTTTTTTTAGCGTGTTATAGAAGATAATTATGTTTGATCAAAGAATCATAGCAATCTGCTTTCTCGTGTGTTTTGTAATAGTATTTAACTTTTCTCTTCATCGTATCGAAGAGGGTCATGTGGGGGTATACTTTCGGGTGAGTTATTTCAAATATTTCTGCTATTATGTCGAAGAATCTCATTACTCTTTAGTTATTATATTTTATAAATGTTTATTAGGGTGGCGCATTGTTACCCCAAGTGAGTAATCCAGGTTTTCACATGATGATACCGTTGCTGACCACATATCGTGCGGTTCAAGTAACTCTACAGACGGATGAAGTAAAAAATGTGCCATGTGGAACCAGCGGTGGTGTAATGATCTACTTTGATCGTATAGAAGTTGTGAATATATTGGACGCAAATAGTGGTAAGTTTTAAGGCAGTTTGTTCTTGCAATTTTTCTCAAGAATATGTTAATGTATTATTTTATATATTTGTATTTTATATATACTTTAACATATATATTTTTTGCAGTTTACAATATGGTGAGAAATTTCACAGCAGATTATGATCGCACGCTAATTTTTAATAAAGTGCATCATGAATTAAATCAATTTTGTTCTGTGCATACGCTCCATGAAGTGTACATTGATTTGTTTGATCAAATTGATGAAAATTTAAAAACTGCACTTCAAAGGGACTTGAATGAATTAGCGCCTGGTCTCAATATACAAGCTGTAAGAGTAACAAAACCAAAAATTCCTGAAACAATCAGAAAAAATTATGAATTGATGTAAGTGATTATTCTGTTAATTAATTTTCTTTTTTAAATTTTGAATTTTCTTTTGTACTTCTACATTTTATGTTTATTTATTTCGATTTTCTATTATATATATATATATACATATTCTCTTAGGGAAGCAGAGAAAACAAAGCTATTAATATCTACGCAACATCAAAAAGTAGTTGAGAAAGATGCTGAGACTGATCGCAAGAAAGCTGTTATCGAAGCTGAGAAGGAAGCACAGGTTGCAAAGATTCAGTATAATCAAAAAATCATGGAGAAAGAGTCTCTGCAACAAATGGCTGCGATAGAAGACGAGATGCATTTAGCGAGACAGAGGAGCCGTTCAGATGCCGAATTTTATCAAATGAAAATGCAAGCTGAAGCGAATAAAATACTTTTATCTAAGGAATTCTTAGAGCTTAAGAAATACGAAGCATTAGCGCGCAACGCGAAAATATATTACGGACAAGACATTCCAAAAATGTTCATGTACGGTGGTTGCTCAAATGATCACAATTTTGTTTCCAGTACAAATATCGAGGAGAAACAATTGTGAGAACCAGATAATACTGTAATACGTATCTTTCTTTCTTAATCATTAATATACGGAATGAAATGAATGGATTTTATTTTCTCAAACCGATGCTCTTATATGGACATTCTTCTACGAAATACAAATTGCAGAGTTTTGGAATTTTCATAGTCATGCATAAACAACTTTTTAATTTTTAATATATAAATAATTTTAGTATATATAATTTTAGGAATCAGGAGTGTTACTTATTTCTTTAAATTGTGTGTGGAATTAAAAGTTTGTGAATATATTTATTAAATTTGTACAGAGATACATCATATATGAATATACATATAATCTGCTCTCTTTTCACTATTTATTATTGTATTGCTTACAGAAGTTACTTATAGAAGAACAGTTTCCAAAAGTACAAGACAATACAGCATTATGTAATAATTATAATTATTATATCAATAAATAACGATGGTGTACGTAAAAAAAAATATCTTGATCAGATCCAGATCCAGAGTAGGGAAGAAAAGAAGGAAACTGTTTAAATTACGGCCTTTTTTCAGTTGCGTTTCTTCTAAAATTTTATAGTAATATTTTTATTAAATTATACAATTTTCTATTTATAAAACTATATGTACTAAATGTTTCTTTCATATATGATAATAATTGTTTTGGTGCATTGCTGCTGTTTACGAGAAAAATGAAAATTATCTTCCATATCTATACAAATTAAAAAAGAACAATTCGGTGTTATTTGATCTTTTTGCCCTGTTCTTTTGCTCTTTTGCTCTTGCGCTCACACGCATGGATCTTTGATTCTTCCGGCGGTAAGGATTTTACGTCATTTATATTTTGATTTAGCGTACGTAATTCCTCTAGCGCTCTCTTAGCTAATTTCCCTTCAGGAGTCGTCGCCGGTTCCAAAAGGAGCATAGTCAGAGCTTTTTTCAGAAAATCTCTGGCCTCTTTCAGCCGGAAGACCAACTGCGCTGATGAGATTTCGCGCGTGGAATAAGATTGATTCGCCAATATTATCATAGACAAATGTATTTCATATAACATTATACCTGAAATCGATATTTATAATAATATTGACAAATATTATACAACTCTCATACAATCTTACAACATATAAACAATCTTTATATACCTTTTGAACGTGATATGCCCGGCTCTACTATATTTAAAACATCGTAGACTTCTTTGCATATATCCAGCATCTTCTGTACAATTTTTCTTCGCGGATTGAGAGACGTTATCTCTCTTCTACATGCCGTCAATAATTTCTGCTTTAACGATAGCATAAGGAAATGATTTGTATGCAATGATCGGGATAATCTTTTAAGCAAGTCGTCGATAATCTGAAAAATAGATCAAAAAAATATTAGATGCAAAAAAATTGAAAATAAAATATATATATGTCTAATTTGACATCTTATATTTTGTGCGAACCTTTACGTCAATATCTTCGCACTCGTCGATGAGTGTTTTGCATATGTTCAACGTAGCTCTGATAAGACGGCCGCCGTAAGTCCTCTTGCACATCTGGCATTGCCATCGACTCGTTCGCTCGTATGGTACTATAACGGAGGTATCTTGCATTCTCACAAATTCTTCTTTGCAGCGCGGACATAGCACGCTGCTCAAATTCGATTGCAATTCGGAAGGGTCTTTGCACAAAGGACACTCACATTCAAAATATTTTCTTTCTCGAAGATGCTGTCTTCTCTCGGCTGTACCCTAATATTGTGTTATAAAATTAAAAATTATTATTCTGATGTTGACTTAGCACGTCGTCATCAATGATGACTCTTAGAAACAACGAAAAAAACGAATATATATGTCATCACCACTATTAAGAAAAAATATCGTTTAATTGAATCATCAGATAATATTGGCGCGATAATCGGGGAGATACTTTCCGAGATAATACTTTATTGTGTAATTTCCGAATCTGTGCCATATTAACTGACCAGTAATGATGAAGTATAATTGAAAAGAATAGGCTCGTCCTGCTTGATCGGAATACTCGCGTAAACGGTCAGCTGAAAATTGTCATCCACGGTGAGATGAGTGTTACCCCTGCAATCGTGAGCCATGAGGGTCGCCTCGATGTACAAACCACGAAGAAGAAGATTGTCCAAGATGCCAGGTGATCTCAACTCGAAGGCATTCACGTCCAAGATGCCGCATAATTTCTGCATCAATTCAGCACTCGGTGTCTCAATTTTATCGGGCATGCGAAGTTTTCGAATCACCTGCACATATATATATATATATATATATATATATATATATATATATATATATATATATATATATAGAGTCAATTATCTAAATAACAGTAAAACATTCTTGATGTTTTTAAATGAACGAAAACACTCTTCAGATAAAGATATTTCGAGGATATTTATGGGGCAATTTTCTCTATTTCTCTCTTGCGTAGAAAGTAGATTAGATTAAAAAGTCGAATGTTTTAATTTTAATATATAATCTGATTTACATGAAACTTACGTCTACAACCTCGACCTTTCTTTCCGTCCAGACGGGTGTGCCAATTCTTTTATTTAGATGAGCTTCTATATGATTTATCCTCTCCCATATAATCGGATTTCTGTATTTTGTTAGCCATAATCGCAAAGCCAGCAAAATTTTTGTCGCATCAATTCCCGTTTCCGCCAACAATTCTCGATTGTCTCTAAATATTTGACATTCGTCATCTGTATGATGATTTGTCCGAACCTTTAAAAATAGAAAAAAAAAAAGAAAAGATTAAAAGCGCTATTAAAATTAGAAGCGATACAGTATGTTATGTAACGCGTAGCGGTTCTCAAACATCTTATATTTTTCTTAAACAAAGTTTTACACGGCCATCAATTATTCGCGAATTATCTTTTAAAAGCGCAAATGTTTTTTTTCTTTTTAAGAATAAGATTCTGAGAACTGCTGATTGTAATTCGTTACCTCGCATGCAACGCTACACAATGGTGCAAAGTTACATCTGGAACAAGTATATCGGTTTCTTGCGCTCATTTTTGGTAACGAGCGCAAACATGCGAAGCAGAAACAGTAACCCTTGTTATATGTCATCGGACCGACTACGATCGGTTCTTCTCGAATTATGACTTCCCCGGGTGCCACGTTTTTAGTCGTCACAAGATATCTTATAAAAATACAAAGGATATAGTTATCTCAATACCCGGAAGAAGCTCATATATAATATATATATATATATATATATATATATATATATATATATAAATATATATAATTATGGATTATGTTCGTATATGTTCTCTTTTTCTCTTATATATATGTATCCTCTGTCCGTTTAAAAAAAAAAAAAAATAAATAAGAAGAATATAAAAAGATTATTAAAACTTTTTTTTATTTCTTATAAAAATATAAGAAACATAATGGAAAGAAATTATTAGAAAAATAATTTTTACACTTTTTAAAAATAAAATTGCAATTAAATTATATAATGTTCTATAATTTATAATTAGACACATAATTTTATACATTTATACATATATGATTATTAAAAAAAAAAACAATGCAAAAATTATTCTTATTTTTCAATTATTATTATTGTTTTTCTTGTGTAGATATACGGACAGAAATTATTTAGAATATATTAGAAAGAAAATACATATTATATATATATATATATATATATATATATATATATATATATATATATATATATGTGTGTATATAAATATAATTTATATATATTTAATTATATTTTATTATATATGGACTTTTTTTTCTTCTGGATACAGAATAACAGTGTATTTGCTTTGTTCAAAAAAACATGAAATTTACTTTTAAAGATAAACAAATCAAACACACAAATCTACTTTTTCTTTTCTATTTTTATTCCATTCTCATTAAAACTTTAATAATAAATGATATCGTTAAACAAGTAAAAAACGTATATAGATAAGAACATAACATTTTTTTAAATAAACATACTTTGTTATAATCTGTTTATGCAATAATTATTACGTACAGGGAGATGAATCAATCGATATATACGCTAAATTTTATGTTTATATATTACCTTCCAAGTTTTTTCGAATGTGCAATCTTATACTTTGAGGGGACGAGCGCCATAATATCTACTAGAGATTACTTCCTTTAGATTTACAAAACTGGCACCGGGATAACTGGCATTTGTTGAAAGCGAGCACATCAGTAACACGAACCGCCGTGCACACGCAACGTGCTGTATTATTAGACACCGTGTGGCATTGCGTGCAATCCGCCGGTACAGAGCAGAGAAAAAAATACGCACAATACAACACACATTGGCAGTCACAACGTAAACAAATTGACATCGACCTCTAGATATGTACTTTTCGATGTTTGAATTTAATTGCGCGATTGCTTCATTAAAAAATGTACGCGTATTATCAAAAACAAGGTGAGATATGTACATATCTTGTCAAGATATCTCGCCAAAAAATCATTTAATTTTTTTTCCGAAGAGAGAGAGAAAGAAAGAGAGAATATGCTTTTGAGATGTACTATATTATTAATGTATATAATTATTACTCCATATGTATTTGTTGGTTTATATTTTTGCTACAGATTTAGAAATATTCTCAAAATGTCGGATGTATATGTCATCATATATATATATATGTTCTTATCGAGATTTTTTGCATTGTATGAGATAATTTAATAAAGTTTTTAGTAAAAGATAAATATATTATATATTTATATATATTATATATACTATATATATTATATATTTATATATATTTATATATATATAATTTAATAAAAATAAATATGTATTAATAAAAAAAATAATATACTTTAAAAAAGTTAAAATATATATGTATTTTATGATACATCGAGGATAATATTTCTCATAGTCTGTCGGATTTATACCATATCCAATTTTTATTTTTACAATACATATTTTCTCATATAATATCATCTATGCAAATTCTTACCAATTAGACAAAAATATTTTTAGTGCATTTTTCTCTTCATAAATGCTCTACAAAGTTCTATTTATTGATTAACAAATAATAACAACATATCGCCAAATTCAGTTAGCATCTTTTGATAATAAGACAAAAGCGTCAAAATACATCGAGACGCTTAATAATGTAAATCTCTGTACACAAATAAGAGAGAGAGAGAGAGAGAGAGAGAGAGAGAGCTCCTTAAAATAAATTTATTTATAAATTACTTATAGATTGTTCCAGCTGGATGAGAGACTCTCTTGCGACGATTCCTATTTGTCCCTCGGCTGTCTCCGGTGGCTCTAAGATTAATATTGTGGCGGCTTCTTTTAAGATAGTCGCGGCTTCTGTCATTTTAGACTTTAGTCCGGCCTCATCAATGACACCGGCATTCCATTGACCTTTTGCTAGGAAAAGTAGTGGCGCGTGCAATTCGTATAACGTCATGCCTGTCGAAAAAGTGATAAAATTATTTTCATATGTATTTATGTCTCGCAATCGAAGAAAGAAGGTGAAAGAAGATCTGTATAAAAAGTCCGTGTACCTCTTATACGTGAGTATCCAGGCTCCACAACGTCCAATACTTGAAGCAATAAACGGCATATGTCAACTTTGTGCTCTAGTACAACATCCGGCAAATCATCTAGCAAATATTCGTCAACTCGACCATACATTTGGGTTAATGAATGTCTAAGGGAAAGAGAAAGAGAATATAAAATTTTTCAACAATAGTGTGAAAATGTGAAAAACAAAATATATGCGAGTATATTTTGCGATTTTATCATACCTTAATATCGTAAGAAAAGCGTGACGGGGATGTAAAACTGATCGATATTTTTTCATAACGGTCTCTCTTTCGAGAATCGCATCGGCTCCGTCAGCCCCAGTGATAGCTTCAGCGGCGTCCACTTCTGCTTGAATAATCCCGAGAATTTTTTGCACTGCTTGTCCATTAGTGGAAAAGTCACAATGCGTACAGTTCCACGTACTTTTCGAGTCTGAAAAATATCATCATTTGTAAAACTAAATATCATCATTTGTAAAAAATATCAAAATGTAAAAGATATCGTATTGTATCTATTATATAATTGCTATTTTATATTCTTAATAAAAGTTTGAAGCCGCTGTTAATATAGAAAATGTTACATTTCAATCAAGAAAACCGGTACAATCTCGATGAAATCAATTATTGACGCAATTATGCGAGAAAGAAAATTTTTCATTAATTTTTATATTTCGTTTATTCGCGAATAAATATAAATATTGATCATTATATATATGATTATGCATTTATATTGAAATTCAACAAATTTGACTAGCTTTCAATTAATTACTGGATTTCTCAATTTATGCTTGATTATTATAATTTAAAAGTAAAAGATACAAAATATAAGAAAGAGCATTTTTAATATATGTATATATGTATGTATGTATATATATATATATATATATATATATATATATATATATATATATAAAACATATATACCACACATATATGCATATATTGTGATACCTAAAGAATCCAACGGTAAGATAATTCCGTTGTCACACTTGTTACATTTAAGAGAGGACATATGGGTGCTCAATTCCGTTGGATCAGAACATCGCGGGCACGCGCATGCAAAGTGTTTGCCCTCAAGTAGATGTTCCCTCCGCAGCATTGTTGGGAGTAACGAGTGCGTGTAACTCGCGTAAAGTTCACCGCCCGTAGGAATCTTAAGCGTGGTACGCAGTCGTATCCTGTAGACGCGCAAAAATCGCGTGTATTATAATTACCGCTTTCATATATAATACACGAGCGTATCCTCATTAGCATAATAAACCTCGTGAGATTTCCTGGGATCGTGCGCGGTGCACGAATTAATTGAGGAAGGAGGATGCGTGAGCGTAATAAATAAACAAGAAGATTGTTACGTTGAGAAGAATAGCGTTCAAATATATATCGTTAAATTAAAAACATTTTGTCATTTTAATTAATGCTACTTGCAATGTATCACCCGACACACGACAAGAGTTTTACGTTCTCATTTCTCGTAAATAACAATCATCACGAATTAAATTACCTGTAATCGATCGGCGATATACTGTGAGACGTGTTTGAGACACACGAGTGATTCATCATAGCGACCATTGGATAAAGACCTCGCGCGCTGAATCCCTTCGTCGTCCGAACTTCAAATGTGTTAATCTCCAAAATCCCGCACGCTGTTTGTATGCGTTCTTCCGAGAATCTTGCCGAGAATAAATTTGCTTTGAGATTCTACGTCAAATAATAGTATATGTCGACAAGATATATGTGTATTAACATATATATACCTATCGAGCTTGAGTCGTTTCCTCAGATAATCCACGATGTTGATGTGATCCGACTTCCACTGCGTTTTTTCACGCCTTATCTTATTATGCGCCTCCATATCCTTCACTTCTTCGTTCCATCTCTCGGCATTCTTCTCCGATTCCAACAATAGTCTTAAGGGCGTTATGCACTCTAATTGCGGGACACCATCGTTTCCATCCAACAGGGCGACGTCTACATTAAACTTCTCATTCGCCTGCACAAATACCTATCCAAGAAGATTGATTCTTAGATACGTAAAAACACAATTTTGAGGAAAAACAAACAATTATTGCAAAGCATCTTAACTCTACGTGTTTAAAAAAATGGATGTAATTATTACAACGGCATTGTAAAGCTAGCAGAACATATGTATTCTTAAATTTATATATTTGAAAAGAATGGAAAAATATATATAGAAAGCATTATACATAACTTTGTAATATAATCTCCATTTTTGTGTATTAAAAATACAAATTTTAGAGCTGATCGCAGAATTTATTATGCGATTTGGAAACAGGTTCTTTGAAAATTGTCGCACTCACTTGGCACTCGTAATCTTTATGTTGCGGAAAATTCTCGCATTCTTGATCGCAAACAGGCCATCCGCACTTAGAGCAGAGTGATTTCTCATCCGGGCTAGGTGGCCAAGGTGTATAACAAGAGAGACACAAGGGATAAGTACATGCCTTCGGTCCAACGACGAAAGGTGCTTCCGTTACGATTTCTTCGCCAGCTTGCAATTCTCTACTCGCGATCATGTACCTGAAAAAGCATTTTATATCCGTATAAACGCTAATTGGAATATACTTGATTCTTTAATCAGCTATTCTTAAAGCAACTATGTATATTCCGATCACCAAAAATAATCATCTCTTCCCACACATTGAAGCAATTTCACTGTGTGTCTCGATTTATTTTACTTTATGATTTAGTGATATAAATGTTTAATTTATATATCGAATAGCTTTTAGTGCAGGATATATTGCGAATTCATTCCTTTCTTAAATTATTTTTGTATTGATTTATACATAATTCTATATCCTTTTACATTTTTACATATAGTAAATCTCAAAAGTTTGAACCATTTTTTAATTTTATTACTGCATGAATCGCGTACACTATGATTTATTTTAATTATAACTTTGTAATTAACTTTATAATAAATGTTCAACTTATTAAGTGCGTTAGTGCAATCTCATTAAGAAGTTACTTCTGTGAAATGTTACTTAATATACATGCAAATTTCCGATTCTGTATTTTATTTTGAACAATTTATCAGCTCCACTCACCTACCAACTTGATCATTCTGAAGCACCTTGTATGCCTGCGATGTAGATCTTTCATCAGCGGATACATCACCCTCCTGAAACATTACGAACGGTATAAGAAATTATATCGTTTCAAAGCGAATCGAATTTTCTCGCGCGCGAATAAATAATAAAGTTATCGAGGACGTACCGATTTTTGCGACATGTTCGATTAAAAAAAAAAAAGAAGATCGAGCACTCTTCTCGAATGTTTTTTTTTTTATTATTATTATTCCTCGTCAATGACGATGCTAATCGAAAGCTTGTTCTTGGACTGAGCCAAAGCTCGCGCTTGCCGCGCACTTTATATCTTGAGCTTATTAAAAATATCGCATACAAATCGCGCCAAAATAGCATAAGTTAAATTATACCGGACGAGATTTGTGCCGACTTCGGGCACGGACACGTTGTGATCCGAACGTTCCTTGTTGCAGTTGACCATGCTATTTATGGAACTCTAAACGCGTATACGGTAGAGAATAGTGTGGAAGCTTTTGGATCTTTCCAAAAGCTTCCACTATTCTATAAATTACCGTAATTACTAATTACTAATTAAATAAACTATCGTAATTATAATACAACTATAATGTTGTGCATTTTTTCTTATTGTACTAATTAACTTTTTAATTGCGAGATAATTCTTTGATTACAAACATGTTATATCTTTTATATTCATCTTTACACTCGGGAAAATATTGTATCCATATATGATACATATATATAATCATATATAAATATATATAGAATATTTATATATTGTTTATATATAAATTTATATATAAAAGATTTATATATAAAAGATATTTATATATAAGATATTTATATATAAAAGATATATATATATATATATATATCTTTTAATGCAATAAAATTGCACATGTATAATTAAAATTATTAGCAAAAAAAAAAATATATATATATATATATCTTTTTTTGCTAATAATTTTAATTATACATGTGCAATTTTTTCCCTGACAATTAAAATATACATTAAAAATTTTTTGACATAAATTTGAAATACATGAAAAGGGTTGAAAAAAGAGTTTGATATTAAATACCCGCTATATATTTCTGTTTACAAGGAATTTTTTCCTTAACAATTGAGTCTTCGGAGAGCGGAAATCGGTCGAAATAAATCTGTTATCGGTGTTCGAATCGTACAAATTATCCGAGTTTAAAACTCGAGCGTTTTTTCCACTTCGAAATGTCCGAATCCAATTCGATCAGGACAATTAGAATCTTTTTAATCCAAATATCGCAAAACGTCGTGTCGCTATAGTTGCGCAGAAATAATTCGAGCGTTATGGCTGCGTTCCGATATTCACTACCAGTACTGAAAATTTGTATAATGCACGTGACGTAAACTATAGATTTTCAGTACTGGCAGCGATATCGCTGCCTATGTATCTCCCTTTGCGTTAGCGCGCATGCGCGCCAATGTCCCTGGGGTCGTGGTCGTGGTTCTCTTTCCGCTATCGCTTGCTCTTCCGTCGTCTCTCACGTCTCTACGTCTCAAAGAGTTGCACATTTTTCCACCTCGTATCCACTAACGTAAGACTGTAAGTATAACATCGTCGCCGATATTACTGTCGAGCCAAGCGTATCGCGTTCTCGCGAATCATATAATCCATATTCGATTCGAATTGTTGGATACGAAAGAAGCGAGTTTTGTTCTTACGGTAAACCGGCAAGAGATCACGATTTCGCAATGTCGTCTGCCGTGACCATTGGAACTCTCGATTCGTCGCGAGCGAAATTTTAAATTTCCGAAAAGGATTGTACATTGCGTTAAAGGAAAAAAGTTCGCTCCTTGACGTAAGGCGATTTATAGAGCAACTTTCAAGTCAGAATTTTAAACGATCGCTATATAAGTTGTCTAAGTTGTACCTTATGTAACACCTCATAAGACAGGTCAATATCAATCCGTTCATAAAATGTACATCGCGATAAAAAGGATTATATTCCGTAATGGTTATATCATGATAGATTTGTTTGCATTAGGCTTTCTGTAACAGAACACTTGTCATTTTTTAAATCACGCCTTTCTTTCTTTAATTTATAAATATGCAGCTGTATATGTGTTTTACGATTTTACATACACTCTGTGTTAATATTTTATTTTAGTCATTCGGTTTAATGTACACTAATGTATAATTATCACATAGAATAGACAGAGTGCATTATTGGCATATATCTTGAATTAAATTTAGCTACTGTCTTATTATAGAGTATTGTTTGGTGTATGTCTATGTATGTGTGTCTTCTTTGAGCTACTTTGAGCTATATTTATAATTTTTTTATTTGCTATATTTATTTATTTTTTTATTTGATGGAACGATAATGAATTATTAAATAGAAATTTTTCTTGCTTCTTATTATTGCAGAACATGTCTCCCCCAACGTATAATGATCTAGGAAAGAGCGCCCGAGATGTATTTAGTCAAGGCTTCCATTTTGGCCTCTTTAAACTGGATATAAAAACTAAGACTAATTCTGATGTAGAGTTTTGTTGTGGCGGCGTATCCAATCAGGATACAGGAAAGGTGTTTGGTAATTTAGAAACCAAGTATAAGCTCAAGGAATATGGGTTAACGTTCAGTGAGAAGTGGAATACCGACAATACCCTTGCAACTGATATCTCTGTTGCTAATAAATTACTCAATGGTCTCACTGTCGGTTACAGCTGTACCTTTTCCCCACAAACTGGGTGAGATATTTTATTATATAACATTAAAAAATTGATTGTTTTATAATTTTGAATAATGTCTAAAATTTTTCTTCGTTTTTCATTTTTATAGTTCCAAAACTGGAAAATTGAAGACAACCTACAAACATGAAAATGTATCCTTAACTTCTGATTTTGATCTTAGTCTGTCTACTGGACCTCTAATTAACTCCTCAGCTGTCGTGGGTTATCAAGGTAAATTTAGATATTAGGTACATCTCTTGACATCATTATGATGTCTAATTGATTTATGGCAAAAAAACGAGAAATTATGTTTTATCATAATTTGCATTTAATAATATAGATCAATAAAATATATCAAAGATTTTCTTCTTTTATGTTTGTATGGGTTAAATAATAACTAAGTTTTAATCTATTATCATAAAGTTTATTTAAAAATGTTGAACATATGCAGATTGAATTATATGTGCATGCAAGACAATAAAAAACGGATTATATGTTACTAATTCATACTAATGAATACTGATGAATACTAGGAATATATGAAGAAATTAATTTATTTTAATATATTTTAAAAGAAAAGAAATTGATATTATATCTCATTTCTGACATAATTCAATACTTAATACAGTGAAGAAAATAGCAGTCTTAACAATATATTAGAATTTAATAACATTAATTACTCATTATTTTCATTCCAAAATATTGAAAAAATACTTCTAATTTAGATTTTTAATTTTTCTATATATGTGTGCCATTCCTTTGTCCCAAATATATATTTTCCTGCTCTGATCATGTGGAATATCCTATAATGTACAAAAGTAAGCTTATGATATATAACAGATGTTATATAAGAATTTGTATTACATGGTGTTTATAGATCCACATATTACTATATTTTACAGGCTGGCTTGGTGGCTGTCAAATAGTATATGATTCACAAAGAAACAAACTTACAAGGAATAACTTTGCTCTTGGACTTATTGCTTCAGACTTTGCTCTTCATACTGCTGTGTAAATATAATTTGTAATAATAAGAGATGCAATATCACTAGACAATTCTTGAGCGATGTTTATGTAGAGAATATTTAATACGCCATGATATTTTTAGGGATAATGGTCAAGAATTCACTAGCTCCATTTATCATAAGATAAAACCAGGCTTAGAGGGAGCAATTAATTTGGCATGGAATTCCTCTAATAATTTAACGCACTTTGGCATTGGAGCAAAGTATAACCTTGACAATGATGCTAGCATTAGAGCCAAAGTGAATTCTCAACTTCAAATAGGTTTGGGGTATCAACAAAAATTGCGGGACGGTGAGTAATATTTTTTTAAGTTACTTACACTAAGGTGATAAAAAATAGTAGTTTCTTTTTATAAGTGTAAAATATATGAGAACTTTTGTATAATTTTATTTAATAAATCCAAAACGTTTGCAAATATTTTTCATCCCTACTATTAGTAGGGGTACTAGAAGTAGACTTATGCATAATGTAACAATCTATAGCTATTAAATAAATATATTTATTTATAAACCAATATATATGTTAATATATATTGCTAAATAACTGAATATCTGTTTACAGGTGTAACTTTGACACTTTCTTCAAATATTGATGCAAAGAACTTTGGATCTGGTGGCCACAAATATGGTGTTTCATTAGACCTTCAAGCTTAAAATACGTATCATTACAAAGTAACTCTTATTATAAAAAAAACAAAAAAATTTATCCTATATAAATAAATATTTCATGATCGTGTCAAAATCGGCACATGACAGTACATGCTTCGAATAAAGTATTACTTGTAACGTTATAGATAGGTTGATTCTTGAGTAATTGCGGTAAAATATCGTCGTATAAATGCATTATTTCAGATTAGTTAAAGAAAAAATTAACCTATATTATAGATAATTATGATCGTAAACTAACAATATCTTTGAACAATATAAAATCACAATTATGTAGATTAGATGAAGTTTGTACTATTAATCTTTTAGTCCCTACAATACTTTACACATGCAGCTTATCCTGAAATCATTCTTTTCATAAAAGTCGAGAGTAATATACAGAGTGACCAATTTTTTAACATATAAATGTTCGTATTTTGAAAACTGTTGAATTAAAAAATGTTTTTTTAGAAGATTCTAAGACATATAGGAGAAAGTTTACTATATATAGATTGAAATATCAAGAAAATTTGAAGATCAAATGCATTCTTTTGAATGGAATGATTAATTTTTTAGTTTTTTATAAATCTTGTACTTTTTTTGTAAGATTTCGTAGAGGATCGAATATTAATAAAAAATGTTACAAAAAATATTTTTTTAAATTTGTTATAAAAAATATTTTTAAATTTGTTATAAAAAAATAATTTTATAACAGATAATTTTTTTTTTAATTTTCAACCTATCAAATTTTACTATAAAAAAATAGTAATTCAAAATTTTGATTTCTAAATTTCTTTGACGCCTCTATTTAGTTTTTCAATTCAATTTGCATAGTTTACGAAATATAAACATTTACAGATTAAAATGAATTATTGTATATCAGAGTTGTGTTAAAAGAAAAATAATGCAATCGTACGAAAAATGGTAAAAAGATTATCTTAAATAAAAACAAAAAAGTATAAATAGAAATATATACTATATACATATATATATATATATATACAACAATATACAATATTTCTTTTATATACACACAAGTACAAGGTGTATCAGGATTTTTCGGTTAGTACTAGTTTTTACTAATAAAAAAGAGAAAAATATATAAACTGAAGAGAAAAGAGGCCTACAAAATGGTATACACAAAAGTTTCAACAAAAATATGAAATAAAAAAAATGGTAATGGACTTATATATAAAATTAAAACAATATAAAGTCAATACATGATATTTATCTAATCTGTGTGTGTTTTTGCGAAATTATAAATATAATTTTAATAATCATTAATTATATTATTGTTCCATTGTGTAAGATGTTGGCTGTATTATGTCAGTATAAGATAATAAGAAATTGGATTTATTATCGTACAAATTCCGTGTCGCAGCTTTCATTACGGCCGGTATTTTGAAATTGAACAATAATAATAATTCAGCAATAGAAGTTATGTGGATCAGCTTTAATTTTATTTCGAATGATAGATGCGATTCATATAGATAAATTAAATAAATACGGTCGATATTTTTCTATTCTCTCCATCATAATAAAAGCCATTCGGTTTATTTCTTTAAATTGCATATTTTAATTGTAACTTCTTATAATGAAGCAAGTGTTATATGTAACGTTACTTTTAAATTATAGATTTTAGATAATATTTTTTCTTATTTTTACTTGTAGAACATATTGGCATGGTTTGAAAAATTCGATAATAAACTCTGTACATAAGTATAACAATATATATAAAATTTTTGTTAATTAATTTTGTAATAAATTTTCTTAAAACAGCAAAATTTGCTTAAAATATATTGAGAATGTTACTATTCTTTCATACTATTATATATTGAATCACAATAATATATAATATTATTTATGCATAAATACTAAATTTTGAACAGTGCAATAAAAAATATCTGTATATAATAAAATTTATATTGTTTCAATCAAGTATCAATTTATATCAATTTGCTTGATTGAATTAAATGTATTAAATTTAATTAATTATTTATTACTGCAGATTATGAATTTTATCTTTTGCTGGATAGGACCAGATTAAAATGTATAACATATGATTTACATATTTGTATGCGATCAAATAGTCTCAACACAATGTGAATGATAGTAAATGTGTATGCATTTTTTTATCTTGGTACTATTACTTATATAAAAATATATGATGCCTTCTAATTGGTATAAATAATAATGCAAGTATATATATATATATATATATATATATATATATATATATATATATATTATAATTATAATTATTAGAAAATATTTATCATTCTTCTATTCCAAGAAAGAAATGTTTCGATTGTCCGTTTTTTGTATAAAGGAGAATACTGCCAGTTTGATTAAATTACGATATTTGCTTTGGATAGTATCAAACCATATTTCTGTTTATAAGATTGTTCAATGTTCAATCACACATGCGACAAACAATATAGTTATATTTTCAAGACATAATAATTACAACTATATATAATTCCACTGCTTTATTTTATATAGGGAATAATAATCATGAATTTAAAATATGTGTGTAGCTTTTATTCTCCTCAACAATTATTCATTACTGATTATTTGTGTTTAGTAAAGAACATTATACAAAATGTAAATGTGATTTATTTACAAGAATTTACATTATTTTTTATCATACAATGATTTTATCTGAATTGATTGCAAATGAATGATTTTTTAAACGTTTTCTTTGAGTGAACTTAAATTTATTTGCGTTGTGTATATGATTAATTTTATATTGATCTTTTATTAGTTCCATTTAATAAGCGATATGTAATACTGGAACCTTTCCCTATCATAAAGTTTTAAGGATACAGTATGCATTTAAGGTATCTTAAACATATAATTTGCCTATTAATTTTTTGAAAAACAATGCGGATATATTTCTGAAAAATTCGACGAGAGATGTTACATTATAGAAAATAAATACAATGAACGTCGTGCATTTCGGAAAATATTCGTGCATTTTAAAAATGAACTATAAATATAAACGATTACTATTTTGGCTCTCTGATTTCGTTATAATATACAATTATTATTATAAATCAAATTTTAACTCAAATTCCAGTATTCATGATGACATTCCTCCATATTAAACAAAATCTATATTAATGCACCATCTGATCTTCCATTGCTTTTGCGATCCATTCTGGTTCGGTTTGAGCTATCTTTTCGATTATTTGATTCACTTGGTAACATAATGATTGTATTTGCTTGTCCCACGTCGGTAAGGTTTCGCGTGCTGCACAGAAAAAAACGAGAAATAAAAACGGAACTCAATCATACGGAAAATACGTAATATCTATATGATAAGATTCAACAGACAACTCACTTTCGAAATGTACTATAGAATCTATTTGATCGATATAACCATTCATTCTGCCTTCAGTAATCATTTGGCTAGCGATCTTTTCCGCTTTAGTAGGTGGAATATCCAACAGTGCGCCCAATTCTTCGAACGAAATGTTGTTGTACAGTTTACTAGCGGACAATAAGTTATGTTCGATGACGGCACGATCGAGTATAGTGGAGCCTAACCCGTCGATGGTACATGCTTTCTGATGAGGTTGTAATAACGCTTCGAATTCTTGCAGTTCCGAACGCCGAATAATACGATCTAAATACATTTTCTCAAGAATCGAATAAGCCGGGAGTTGCTGACAACGTTCGTCTTTGAATAAGGTTGCCAACATTCGACTTCTCTGTTGTCCTGTAATAAGAACGATGTAAACGAGACTTTGAGAAAAATAAAATATATTTGATGCTTAATTAATCGCTGACCTGCGGAAGCTAATACTGTGCAAATCAATGCGTTTCTAAGAGCAGTCATGCGTTCGTCTTCATGAATAATGGATCTATATGATAACTCATTGTATCTCTGGGCTGCTTCTATAAACTTCCTTCTATAATCTAGTACTCTTGCATAGCAGACTTTATAATAGATTTGTAATTGTTCATTTTTAGATTCGGCCTAAGGATAAACAATATAGAGAGAATGAAGTAATTGTCATATTTGTAAGTAAATTTACAAGAACAAAGGAATGTGCAAAAGTCACCTGTAAAAGTGACGCCCGATTGATAAACGCTTCAGCTTGTACTGGATCATCATCTTCTAAATATAATCTAGCAATTTTAAGATAAGTCTCGAGTTTGTAATCAATAGTATATTGCCTGAAATGATTAATTCATCAGTATAATGTATAATGTATATATGTATAGTCATAAATCATAATTGCTAAATATCTTACTTTTGTCCTGTTTCCAATGGTATGCCGACTAAAACATTTGCGGCTTCTCGCCAATTCTGATTACGTTCATAAATATCAGCTAAATGTTGCCTTATACTAGCTACTTGTTCTTCAAAAGAAATTACACGTGGCTGAACCTGTATACATATATAATTTCAATTAAGAGAGAAAAATAGTTTTTTATATATTTATATCATATTTATAATTCTCTCATTTTATTATCAATAGAATAATGATTTACCTTATCTAGAGTATAATGCGAAACAGCCTTTGATATCTCATCGGGTAAAAATAACAAACGGCTGCTGACATCAGTCAAAACTTGCCTCGAAATCACCAAGCTCACATTTTCGTTTACAACTGGAATAAAAGTTTATTTAAATATGTTATTTCTCTAATCATGGAATATATACATTGACAAAATATAACATGTGAAATATCTGCAATGTAACGTCAAACTATAATTTGTATCTTTATTGTATTTATATATGTTGAAAAGATGATTACATCATATAATACAAAAATTTTAATATGTTAAATTTATCATAAAGTAAAACAATATTAGCTCTATTGTAGATACAGATAAATATAGCTGTCATGCGCATCACCAATTTTATATTTGAAATTGTATATATATGTATTTTAGTGCATTGAATATGAAAATGTGTGATAACTATAATCATTGACTCAGTGTTATTAAAAGAATTAAAATGATTGAATTTTAACGATTCATAATTCTTTTCATAAAGTCGAGTAATAATTTTAATTGTCATTTTTGTATTCAATTCACCAAACTATATAACACTATCAAAATCGATTAGGTAATAGCTATACTTATCTAAATACATATGCAAAATATTCTCTATATATTCTCGTTATATATTTATACTTTCAAGAAAATAGTAAATCTTTTTATAACCTATATATATATATAATAATTAAAATCACACAGATTCTATTTAAATTTTGGAAAGTCGTTACAATTATTTTCCACATTTTTCCAATGCGATCGAGATGCCAGTAGAATAAAAATAACGTACTTGCTTCAATAAACGTCTTCAAGGCATCGACTAGTTCTTCGCCGGAAGACAACAATATCATATCCAAAGTTGAACGATATCTAAACAGAAGATTATTTGTAAATGTATGAATGAGAATCATTTACGTTTTACAGACTTACTTTTCGGCCTGATCTTTGTGGGAACCGCCGGAATGCGCTAGATTAGTGAGTTGTTGACGTACAGAAGCCACTGTCACCACCATCTTCTTTCACGATGATCTTGCTATTAGACTACTTGCGGGTTATGTCCACTCTGCTACTGAACTACTGAAAACTGAAAACTGACGTGTATAATAAGAAGTCTGTCTCTGTTTGTGATCTGTGTTGATCTGTGGTCAAACTTGCAAAGACGTACATGCATAGAAAAATTGACCAATCACGTAACTAATGACATATTGTGTTCTTTGTACTAGATGCGTGATTGGTTGAATTTCTAATTCAGAGGTATCTTCGCGTTAGATGCGTCGCATCTAGCACCGTGGTTAAGAATTGTACCTCCTTCATGAGTCTCACATCTATAAATGTTTGACAGAGAGATGATAAATTAAACGCACGCGATAAACAAGAAAAATAGAGATTATACAATATTAAATTAATTAATAAAAATATAGTTTAAAATCTTTTTTTTAGTTTCAATATTCGTTTCTTCACTTGTTGGTTGTAAAATCCAAAATTATACTTATATTGATTAATCTAATGTTATTCAAAACTATCATTAATTTGTTAACACTTTAACTTATATCAATGTAAGTACATCTCTATCAAATGATTGAAAATATCAGATTGTTGGATAAGTGTTTGATAATTACGTCGACTATACGTTAATACTTTATGGATAATACTTAGTTATTTCTCAGTAAATAAGATTTATTTATTTATATATCCGTGTATACATACATCCTCCCAATATATAAAAAAGAAATTGTTATTCATCGAGAACCGACTACCGAATACCGCTCTGTGTTTATCTATTCTATGGATTTGACGTAAGATAGTTCGCGCGCGCGCCGCGCGGCGCGCCCGTCACTATCGGCAGCGCAGTCACTCTTGTACGCACGTAATGCGTGGATGTACCGCGATCGTACATCGTACATCGTACGTGATCATACCTGAGATCGAGCTGTGCGTCCGGTCATTGTGATTCTTGCGGCAGAGCGATATACAGCGCGAGGGACACTTGATCGGATTCTCAGAGCAGGAGGGATCTTGGACGCGCGCGCGCCGAGATATTATCTCCCGAAGATCGGAGTGTTTAGTGCAGGATATCGAGCGCGCTCGAGCCGTGATATATCGTGTTCGACACAGCAGTGGGGTCGCACGTACATAGAAACATATATATGTGCATAGGTGATTGAAGTATAGCCGCGCGTGGACGAACAGCGACGGCATCGGAGCGACGTTGACAGTCCATCGCTGCACGGGCAGGTGCACCTGGGTGCATCGTCATCCGTTGCCGCGCCGGCCGCCCCGTCTGTCGTTCCTCGTATCCATCGCGCTTGCATGCCACGCTCGGACGCGAGAATTGGAGCTCCCTGCTGGCGTTTCGCGGGGCTTATCGAGGTAGGCCGCTTCGCCGATACCGTGCACGTTGTTAGACTGGCGGTAAGTTATCCTCAGCGCGCCCCGATTATAAATCGCGCGCTCAAAGCTTATCGTGATTAACCGAATTATCATAACTCCGGCTCTATACATTCTATACGTTGTGTTTTTTAACCTACTTATTTCCCGTAGATTCGAAGTGCGGTGCGTATATCCAAGGTTCGGTAAAAGAAAGAAAGAAAGAAAGAAAGAGACGAGAGGGGCAAAGTGCGAAAAGAGAGTGCGACTGAAACATACACGAGAGATTTTACATTTATAGTCGATACTAGAGAGAGAAATAGAGAAACGAAGAATCTCACGATCAGTTAAACATTCGTCGAAGTTAATCGATTTGTTTGTCTCTTTATTTACAGTTTTTGTACTCAGCACTTTTGACGGGAGTTTGGATCGCTCCGAAAGCGATTATAGTGACGTAATAGTTTTGCTAAATGCATTACTAGTCGTGAGAACGTAATACATAATTTGGTTTAAGCGCTCCCGAAATTCAGATCCGCTTCAGTCGAAGACATTTTATTATATTGATACAGGAGATATATATATATATATATATATATATATATATATATATATATATATATATATATATTATTTTTATCTACACTTTTTGTGACATTTGCTAAAAAAGTGCTTATTAAAAATACGCTCGTTTCATTTTTATACTGGTTTTAGATTGTGCATTTGAATTACATTATCTTATACTTTCTGTAATGAAATAAGCGCCGTTTGCTCTTTTCAGTCACACTTTCTGCTCTCGTAACTTTTCCTTTTTTTTACAAAATACCAGTATGTATCTATTTCGTTTCAACTAATATATGCTTAAGTACGTTTCTTCTTTCTGCATATCCTCTTATTTTTTTATATTTAAACGATTATAGGATGTCTTATTGTTAATATAAGTATGGACATCCCTTTTCTCTTAAAACTTAAAGAAAATAGATTATAAAACAAATAAAATTTTAATTTTTTAAACTGGATTCTATCATAAATAATATCCACATAAAAATAATTTTCATTAAAGATTTAACTCGCCGAAAAATTATAATAGTTTTAATTTTTTTTCCTCATTTTTCTAACATTTGCAAAGAATTCTTTTTTGAAAAACTGGGTCCCGTTAGATTCTCCGAATGTGTATCGACTATCTTGCATTCTTTGCATTCCAATAAAAATCAGCATATATATTCACGCATGGTTGTTTATTTTAGAACATGTGTTTTGCACTTTCTGCATTCAAAATGCAATTAGTAATAGACCTCTAACAGCTGTTTCTGTGGTCAGGAACAGCTGTTTTTCTGTAAACATGAGTCCTTTTTGCGGTATTCTCCCACTATATCTTTACTACGTGATCACGTGAAGTTACGGATACGCATGATGTCTTTAATCTTTCACACGGTTCTCATTCTGAGATGGGGAATGAAAAGAGAATGCAAAATAATGGGATATCTCGGACAATATCAAAATAAAAAATTTTTACTGCGCGCTCCAATGTTCACAAAGGGCATTTGCAAGTACGTTTTCTAAACCGAGACCTTTCTTTTTTTCTTTCTTCTCTCAGTTCTCGTCTTCAAAATCTTTTAAATTCTTTTCTTCTCTCAAAGAAAGAGAAAAAGCCAGAGAATAGAATAGAACATGTCGAATAACATCTGTTATATATATTTTTGTAGGTGACAAGTATCTATCCCGAAATACTATATAATGAAATAGAAAATGACGCAGATATTACAAAAAAAACGGATTGCGAAATTTTAATTATTCTTTCTTTTTTCTTCACGATTCGTTTTGAAAATCCGTCATCTTTCATTCTCTTTATGTGAACGTATCAAATTGGCTGTTTTCTTCGATATCCTCTTTTATGGTCTCTTCTATATTCATTTTTCTTTTCATTTTCTTTCTTACTCTTTCTAAACGCGATATTCCTGCAACTCTTTTCATGGCATTCATTTCCATTTCAGCTCCCAGTTTCCTTTTTAGATTTTTGATCATTTTTGATCATGTTTCTGATCCATACAGCAGGCTACTTTTTATCATGGTCTCATATATTTGTAGTTTCCTCTATATTTTCTCAATCTCCTTACTCCATAAGATTCCATTTAGACATCCAAAATTTAGTTATTCAAGACTATACACACACGTACACACACATACACATCTTTCATATTGATTAATCTTTTAGGTCAAGTTATTCGCAACTGGAAATGACGTTAGAGGGTGGAGAGAAAGAGAGAGCGTATAAGAAAAAGGGAGAAAGAGGATGTTGGGACACCCTGTGCGAACTCGATCGTGCTTTTAGAAGATCTGCGCAGCTCCGCCCTACGCGATTTTCTCATAGTCGTGTTTCGGTGCGGGGGAAGCGTTCTCCATTTAATCCCAGAACCAACACTGACGCCGGGACGATTGTCAATTAACACCGGCGCAGTTTCACACGCGTATCCAGGAGATTGCACTATCCGTGTCAAAGATGATCGAGATTTTTTTTTTAACGATTCTCTCGAAACACACCCGTCATCTGATAAGAGAATTGATCTCGTAGAGACTCCCGTCTTGTCGCTGAAAAAGTATCTTGATACAGTACTCTGCGTTGATACCACTGCTT